>NC_070606.1:70805892-71110982 GCF_027172205.1 Podarcis raffonei
TACTTATTGATAAACATTATACATGCTTCATACACAAAAGTACAAGATAACAATCCAAACTCAAATACAAATGATCAAAGAAACAACAGGAGACATTTCAAAGGACCTTAAGAAATAAAGCTGATTAATTGTTTGCTTATGCGATTGTTGGACTTGAGTTAAGAAACACTGTTGTAAATTATTTCCCAAAAGGTCCTTATGCTCCTGAGGAGATGTGTGTCAGGTTGGCACAATGGTGTCATTATACCACTTTTGCCAGACATATTTACTTCCACTTGCCATGGGCATGTCACATAGCCACTCAGACAAGTTGCATAGTGGCCAACAACTGCATAGTTATCTTGGATAGTTCTGAATCTGAATCAGGCTCTGTATTAAGAATTCCTGAATGCCACTTAAAGAAGAAGAAGAAGAGAAGAGTTTGGATTTGATATCCCGCCTTTCACTCCCCTTCAGGAGTCTCAAAGCGGCTAACAATCTCCTTTCCCTTCCTCCCCCACAACAAACACTCTGTGAGGTAAGTGGGGCTGAGAGACTTCAAAGAAGTGTGACTGGCCCAAGGTCACCCAGCAGCTGCATGTGGAGGAGCGGAGACGCGAACCCGGTTCCCCAGATTAGGTGACTACCGCTCTTAACCACTACACCACACTGGCTCACCAACTGCAGTATATTAATTTACTTTATATTGCAAAGTACAATCACCTGTGCTTTGGCGATTTGCCTAAAAACAGGTTTCCTTGTATTTTAATTGCACACTTTCTTTTCTAAAATTCATTGTAGTCTGAAAAGAAGAGTAAAAAAGTTACCAACCGCAGTTAGTACTTAGTACAATTAGATATTATTAGGTATTTTTTCAAGATGCCATATGCGTCAGTGAGAGAGTATGTAAAACAGAAGAATCTGACAGAGGGGGGGGGGGACTCCAGAAAGGGTAGATGAATGTTGAGTTTTACTGCTAATACACGAGTTAATGTGAGTTTTTAATCTTAGCCTGGGAATTCATTCTTCTGAGCAGAACTATGTTTCATTGAAGTCTCAGAGGGCTATTACAGAGCTTGTGTAGGGGCCAGGAATAACCTGTATCATTCTATAAAGTATGAGAGGTTTCCAGTTCTGCCTGAACATGATCATTTTTCTGCACATACTGCCTGATACCTGATATTTGCTCATTGGGGTAATTTCTTTAATATTAGACAATTAGTGGATATTTCAGTGTTCCTTTCTAAATTTGTCATAACATTTCTGCAGGCAACAAGCTAAACACCTTAGTCAAGATCAAAGTGCACGTCTTTACAAATAGGCAACAAATATTTGAAAACCACTAATTGTAATAAACACGAGTCATAAGTATCAAGTAGCCCAATCCTATGAATCAGATGTAAAGGGAGGGTTGTGAGCTGCTGTTCCCACTGCCGCAGTTAAACTTCTATCCAGTGGCCTGAAGATGATGCTGAGGATTTTCCTCTTGCAACTTGTCTTAAGAAACTCCTTACAGTGTCTAGTTGTACCATTGTTCTGGGTTTCAGGACTGATGAAGAATTTCTTGGAATTCCATGGCAGAGGTCATGTGTTCTATGCAGAAAGTTTCAGGTGAGGATGGATGACCCAGTCTGTTTCCAATCTGCATCAGTTCTGCATTTCTTCATTCAGAAGCCTGTTCTATCCTGTTTCCAGATCAGAGGCGCCAGCTTCTCCAGAGGATTGGTAGGGTGACACGATGTCATACAACATGGCGAGGAGCCAGGGGGAGGAGCAGATTGCCCTTTGAAAATTGAGGGGGCCTGGCCCTCTCAAAAAATACATTAAGGGGGCTAAAACTGCCTCAGCCCCAAGGACTTGGTCCTCTCTTCCATATCAAACCATGTTACTGTTGTTGTTGTTTCTAAGTCATGGAAATTTTAAAACATATTTTTTCCCTCATAAAATACATCCAGCCTGGATATGCTAGGCATCAAATGGCCTCCTTCCATTTTGGTTAGACCATACTGGCATTGTATTACCATGTTCCTTCGTCCTGCCCTGGCTGAACTCAATGGGGCTTAAATGTGCAATCCCATGCATGTTTATTTAGAAGCAAAACCCACTGTGTTCAGTGGGGTTTTCTTTCAGGTAAGTGTGCATAGCATTATCTCTAACCTGGTTGGATCATTTCCAGTATTTTTGTAAGAAAATGTATCAGAGTCCTATACATTCAGATTTGACATAGTTAAGGAATTTAGTATTCACATCAATAGCTTCAAGAGATATTTTCACACTTACACTATCCAATTTAGGCAGAAACATTGGTCTTGTCTCAATTATCTACAATGTAATCCTCAAGTGAAGCCCACTTTTAAGATTTACTGCCCGTCATTCTTTAGAAACTCTCCCTTGCAGAGATAAAGTTGCCGGCATGCCTGAAAGTTTGGAGTATACTATTTCTTCTTTAAAGCTGGCTGATGCTGAGAATTACAATAGACTCTTTGGTGCTTTGAATCTGACTTTCGAGATAATAAATCCTCCACGTATCTTTAACAAATAGGAGGTAAGGAATCTGAACATTTCATAAAATGGGAATGCTTCCTTTAAAGTTTGCTTGGTCCTCTGGCACAATAAGATTGCTGACCTTTATCCCAAAACGTTAGCGTAGCTCCTGTTGTATCGAGATCTCACATTCTGACACATTTATGTGCAGCCTTGTAAAATCAAAACCCACGAACATATCAAAATATATTCTGACTCAATAAAGATTATATGGAATACTGTGGGTGAGAAAGAGGGGGGGTGGGAGGGAAGGAGAGAGAATATCTGATGAAAGGTATTTTAGACACAAAGAAAGCACCTAGAGAAAATAATATTGCACCGTTTAAGAAGAGAGAAAGAAGCAAAGAAAGTTGCTACTACAGCAATTAGCTCAAATAAATTCAATATGGAATCAGAAAAGGGTTCAAGTTCACACAGTTCTTCAGCACACAGTTATCACACCAATAATCCAAAGGCATATTTGTGGTGCTTCAAGGAAAGTTGTGTGAACGTGAGAGCTTGCTTTTTATCAGATCTGTATTTCTGCCAGCATGTTTGTCCAAAAATAAAAAAGGTCTACCTACTTATAACATGGCAACGACATCCTGAAACTTAAAATATAAGAGAAGATAGCTCTGACTTTTGACCAAGGCATCAAATTACAGTGATTTATCTCAAACTCGTAAAGCAGACCTTTGCAGCACTCCAGAGTATAAGAAAAATATGTGAAATTTACTGTGTACAGTTGCATTCTGGCCATAACCACAGAAAGAAAGAAAAAAACTTCTCTATTCATTGCTTTCCAGAAGGGACACCATTCATTGCTTTGCTTCTTGATTTTAGAAAGGTTTCCCAGGTGGCTTTGATGCCATGATCTCCTCTTACTGGCTACGTGTAAATCAAATAAATCTTTTGCTGTCTTCTGGGAAACAAAGGAGACTTTGTATAAAATTATCTGGGAGCATTCCCAGGGATTTTAATGGAAGTTAGTCCCATGGGAAGACCCAGTTCACACAGTCAACAGTCCATGTGCTTAGCTGCTTCAAAACACAGCCCCATGTAGAAAGCCATTCGTATGGTTCCAGTTGGGGGTGAAAATGGTTATAATATATAGGTAGCTATTTCATGCCTACTGCTTTCTGTGTGGGGCAGCCTCCAGGCATCTCTGTTTCAGCCATGGGGATCCATATGGGTGAATCAGTTTCAGCGTTCATAACATGCATTTATGCCATTGCCTCCTAGAGGTCACAATACAAGCTTGCTTCTTTAGCGAATGCTTAGTCCTGGGCTTTTTTGGTGTGGTTCTAAGATGGGTGCTAAACTGAGCGTTGTATGAAGAAATAAAGAGCAAAGAACTGAAATCAGTTATTGGTTCACTGTATTTCCATTAGACTACATACTCTTGATGCTGGTGAACTGGGTATACATCAGTTTCTTGTGGTTCTGCCTGATTTGTGAATGAGTATATTATGACTCCCTATGGAATTAGCATAATAAGAGCACGCTGGATCAGGTCAAAGGCTCATCATTCTGTTCTCACAGTGGCCAAGCAGACACCCATGGGGAACCTGAGCCCAACAGCATTCTCCCCACTTGTGATTCCCAGCAATTGGCATTCAGAGGCATACTGCCTCTGACAGCGATGGAGCTTTGATGATGGTCAGGAGAGCCAGTGTGGTGTAGTGGTTAGGAGCGGTAGACTCGTAATCTGGTGAACCAGGTTCACTTCCCCACTCCTCCACATGCAGCTGCTGGGTGACCCTGGGCTAGTCACACTTCTTTGAAGTCTCTCAGCCCCACTCACCTCACAGAGTGTTTATTGTGGGGGAGGAAGGGAAAGGAGAATGTTAGCCGCTTTGAGACTCCTTCGGGTGGTGATAAAGCGAGATATCAAACCCAAACTCCTCCTGCTGCTGCTGCTGCTCTTCTTCTTCTTCTTCTTCTTCTTCTTCTTCTTCTTCTTCTTCTTCTTCTTCTTCTTCTTCTTCTTGAATACACAATACAGAGAGACTCTCTCAGTACTGTACTTTGTTTCTAATGATATTGGCAACGATAGCCAGAATTGTGCCATTTTGTTGGATGGAGCAAATAATGGATTGATTAGGAATTCTGGTCACTCCACTTCAAAAAGGACATTGTAAAGCTGAGAAGCAAAATGTTCCAGGGAATGGAACAATTTTCCTATCAAGAATTACAATGTTTAAGCCCTGCACTGCATCAGGAAGATTTTGGGCGTCACATGGCAGGACAGAGTTTCAAACAAAGATGTTCTATCCCAAGCTCACATTCCCAGCAGGTGCACACTCCTGTCTCAGTGACATCTACGCTGGCTCGGTCATGTCCACAGAATGGGAGATGGCAGGATCCCCAAGGATGTGCTCAATAGGGAGCTGGCTTCAGGTACCAGGCCTGTTGGCAGACCAACTCCACATTACAAAGATGTTTACAAAAGAGACTTGAAGGCTAGCAACCCCGCTATGTGGCAATTCCCAGCAATGACCACAAGAGAAATGACCTGGGAGGAGCTCAGAGAGAAGAAACACTATGGTGTATCTGCAGCAGCACAACTGTACGTCTTCCTCTGCCCCAACTGCGACAAAACATGTCTCTCCCATATCAGTCTCTACAGCCATAGCAGGTGCTGTGACCTTTCAAGAGTTTGACCTCACTCCCAAAGGTACACTCCTGAAACAGGTGGGTCTCAACAGAATGAAGTGGGGTGTGATGCCAAAGATATATAAAATCATTATTGGTGTGGAGAAAGTGGGGAAATGTCTTCCGTTCTCTAATACTAAACTTGGGCTCATCCAATGTACAGACTCAGAAAAGTAATACTTCATAATGTGCATATTTATGGAAGAAGAAGAGGTGGAGGAGGAGGGGGGGAGTTTGGATTTGATATCTCGCTTTATCACTACCCAAAGGAGTCTCAAAGAGGCTAACATTTTCCTTTCCCTTCTTCCCCCACAACAAACACTCTGTGAGGTGAGTGGGGCTGAGAGACTTCAGAGAAGTGTGACTAGCCCAAGGTCACCCAGCAGCTGCATGTGGAGGAGCGGAGACGCGAACCCAGTTCACCAGATTATGAGTCCACTCCTCTTAACCACTACACTACACTGGCTCTCATGGAATCTATTACCACGTAATGTAATGATGGCACCAGTTTAGATGACTTTCAAAGTAGATTAGACAATTTGAGAAATGTAAGGATATCCATGGCTACTAGGCATCATGGCAATATATTATCTCCAGTGTCACAAGCAGTTGCTGGGAATATGAGTGAGACAGTGCTCTTGTGTTGGTATCCTGCTTGTGGGCTTCGCATAGACACCTGGTTGACAACTGTGGGAACAGAATGCTGGACTAGATGGGCCTTTGATCGAATCCATCAGGGTTATTCTAATATTTTGTAGCTCCTAGAAAACCCTGTGCCAAATCCTTTGAGGAAATAGCCTGCTGAAGTAATCTACACTCATGATTCATTATGATAGCTGTAAAGAATCACTTTTGTCTTTTGATGCCCCTCTGTATAGAGAGGGAGCAGTGTGTTAACCTACCAAATGCCTGATGATCAGAGAGCCCCATTAGTTATGCATTGAGATCAGTGGCCCTGGCAGGTGAAAGAGACTATTCATAAATGGAATGTGAAGGCTTAGGAATGGTAGGGGATAAAGAAATTCAATTCGTGCCAGGTTTTTTCTTTTCTTTTACACATCTACAAATCGGACATCCAGCCACCACAGCCTGAGGCTTCCTGCTGCCATGGTCTTTGAATGAAAATTTGAATGAAAATTTAGCAAGGGCACCTGGCAGAGATGGGACTTAATTATGTTCCATCACTCTCAGCGGAAATTGTCCCCAGTTTCTACATATGATTGGATAATAAACCCCTTCAGGTCTCCAGCGCCCCCAATGGTGTCTGCTAGAATCCAGGGATAGAATATCAAGGGATAGGCCTTGATATTAACCTGGCCACTGAATTCTGCACCAGCTGGAGTTTCCGAATTATCTTCAGAGGCAGTCCCAAGTATAGCATGTTGCAGTAATCTAACCTAGAGGTTACCAGAGCATAGAAGACAGAAATTGGGCTATCACAGTCCAGATAAGGGTGCAGCTGGGCCACCAGTCAAAGCTGATGGAAGACACTCCATGCCACTGAGGCCACCTGAGCCTCAAGTGAAGGACCCAGAAGTACCTCCAAGCTTCAGAGGGCATGTAACCCAATCAAGAGCATGCAACGTCCCATCCATCTTGTCTGGGGAACTGCCCACTAACACTGCCTCAGTCTTATCTGGCTTGAGCTTCAGGTTGTTGGATCACATCCAGTCCATTACTGAGGCAAGACAACAGTCCAGCTCATCCACTGCTACACCTGCAGATGTAAAGGAGAAGTAGAGCTGTTTGTCATCAGCATAAGGATGACAATGTGCTCCGAACCTCCAGGTGACCGTACTCAGTGGTTTCATGTAGATGTTTAACAGCATAGGGGACAAAATCGAATCCTGAAGAACCCCACATTGAAGACTCCATAGGGCTGAAGAGCATTCCCGAAACATCGCCCTCTGGAAATGACCATCCAAGTAGGACTGGACTGAAAGAACCGCAAAGCAGTGCCACCAACCTATCACTCAGACAGATGCTCCAGGAGGATACCATGGCTGATGGTATCAAAAGTCACTGAGAGGTTGAAGAGGATTAACAGGGACACATTTCCTCTATCTCTCTCATACAGGGCAAACAAAGCAGTTTCTGTGCTGAAACCAGTGGGGATGTGCCCTGTGATCTTCGGACAAAGGGTGGTATACAATTTTTTTGTATATAAATAAGTAAATAATCTCCCTGTGACTTCAAGTCTGAAGTTATAAGTTTAATTTGCATGAAATGCTATTTTAAATGCATTATATTTAAGTTGTTGTAAAAGAAAGCTTTTTTTGGGGGGGGATGCAGGTGGCACTGTGGTCTAAACCACTGAACCTAGGGCTTGCCGATCGAAAGGTCGGCGGTTCGACTCCCCGTGACAGGGTGAGCTCCTGTGGCTCGGTCCCAGCTCCTGTCAACCTAGCAGTTTGAAAGCACATCAAAGTGTGAGTAGATAAATAGGTACCACTCCAGTGGGAAGGTAAATGGCATTTCAGTGCGCTGCTCTGGTTTTGCCAGAAGCAGCTTAGTAATGCTGGCCACATGACAGGGAAAATCTGTCTGCGGACAAACGTGGGCTCCCTTGGCCAGTAAAGCGAGATGAGCGCCACAACCCCAGAGTTGTTCGTGACTGGACTTAACTGTCAGGGGTCCTTTACCTCTACCTTTTTAAAAGAAAGCTTTAGGCATGTAGCCAGTCTTTCTTCCTTAGGATGTGTTAAGTCAGCTCATGACTCATCTCCTGACTTTGTCACAAGTTAAACCTTGGGGAGAGGTGTAATCGGAGTACCTTGCCAGTGTTTGCATATGCAAATGAGGTTACTTGCAACACAGAGCTGCCCAGAGAAAGAGAGAGAGACAGTATGTGGGGGTTTTTTTACCAAAGAAGCCACCTTTTAATAAAGATGTTTAGAAATTTGCCCTGTGATCAATGTGAGAAAAGTTTGTAATACTGAAACTCATTACTTTTGAGGGACGGGGGCGGTATCGTTTTGTTATTTTGTAACATTTAAAACCAAGTTTTGCAACTAAAGCTTTAACAACATATTTCTTGTGCTGGAGAAGATTTTTTTTTTCTACATAAGGGTCAGATCTGTAGATGCTATATATAACAAATCTATGAGTAATACAGATGCACCTAGCAGATACTCCAAAGTCAATACTCTGTTCTGCTGAATTTTTTACTAAACTGATATCTGAATCCCTAACAGATGCAGCAAAGAGTAAACAGGAGACTGGTAAAGATTCTCCACTGCCCATAGTGTGAGAAATAGTCACAGGTGAGTGGGCTGAGTGGGGAGCCCTGCTATCAGTGAAGGGGGTCCTTGAGTATCCATAATCAATGTTTATTGTTGAGGTTTCAGGTAGGTGTACCACCAGGGATCAACCTGCTCTGCTACAGTTGTTGCATGAAGCACATCCTGGCATTGTATGGATGAAAGGACTAGGACTTTTGTAAACCATTTTGAAGTTGTTTTGTTTTTTACAGTCAAGCCATGTATAAATTGTATGAAATAAATAATAAACTAACATCTAGTGGTCCAGAATTGACCGACACATTTGTGGCAGTAGTGTGGTATGGTCAATTTTGACAATCTATGTGCCATACTCCTCTAAAAACACCCTTATACTCAAGTCAGGGGCTAGGTATGATGACCATGCTTAATTCTTACAGATGTCTCTTTAAATATATTTCTAAAATAGGATCATTGTGGGAAGGGGAGAAATAACAGAAAGGAATGCTAATAGCATGAGCAGGATGTTTAGCAACACTATAATTAAGCCAGTTCATGCCTGTATTTCTGATGTGTGTGGAAAAAACACCAGCTTGTGTTGTGTGGTGTTCTTAAAATTGAATTTGTGGGCCTTACTAGAAACAGTTACCTGTGTCCTTAATCTATTGCTTCTTCTTTTCCCTGTGAGAATTTCTATAGCTTGTGCATGAAGCTCTGATCTCCCATAATCTTAGAGGATCAGGTTACTTGGTAGTGGCCAGATACTGTATCGCCTTACTTTCCCCCCTCTTTTTATGTCTCCTCTCCTGGAAAAAAAAAAGGCAACGCTTTGTGCCTGCAAAAGTGAGGCTTTGCTTTTCTGAATGACACCAGCCCAAAATTCCTTCTGTAAAAAGCACAGGCAACATCACTTAGAAAGAAGAAATATTGGTAGGATATAGGATTTGTCCCCATGGGCAACAGCACAAATAGACAGCAATAAGTATACCTCTTTAAAGTAGCCCAGGGGCAATCAATGAACTCACTACATGCTCAAAATGAGGGGGCAGGTGGAATCAGATTGATGAGAGGAAGCAAAAGAAGCTCCTTGCAGTTTGTGACTGCTTTGAACAGGTTGTATGATAGGGACAAGAACAGGGAACGTTAAATCCCACACTTCGATTGGTTCGTTAATCTGTATGACCAGCTCTGAACCTGGTAAACATCAAGTTTGGGGAAAGTATCCCTTAGTGACAAATCAAGAAATGCAAGCTCATCTGAGTCTGGTCAAAACCTTTAAAAGACCACTGTTGTTGGGCATTTCTTGAGAGGGTGGTTGGAAGCAAAGCATATCCAGACAGGCCAGGGCAATGAAAGATAGAAGGTCCAAAAAAGGGACTTAGTTCAGTGGGGAAGCATATGTTTTGTATGCAAGATGTTCCAGTGTAATCCTTGGCATGCTTAGAAGGAAGAGAAGGGAAAGGTTCCCGTCTGAAACCCTAGAAAACTGAAGGTGTACGTGTAGCCAATAGAGGGACCAGTTGCCGCCTCCTTTCTTGCTGCAAGCACAAAGCAGCATCTCATTGCTGCTCAATGAAGTGAGCATGTCCAGCGAGAGAGTCAATGTCAATGAGAGCAAGAAAGAGGACCTCTATCACTATTTGCCATCTCCCTTGTATGCAGAGGCACCTGTCAGTATCTCAGCATCTAAGGTGGGGATCTATGTGTAAGATAATGCAGGTGGGGTGATGACACAATCCCAACCCACATTCTATATGTGGTAATACTACACATGCACCTTACAGGAAATGTGTTTGTGTATGCCAGGGATGTCCAACAGGTCAATTGCGATCTACTGGTAGATCCCCGCAAGGTTTTGGTAGATCGCTGGCCGATCTCTGGCTCGCTTTCCTCAGCATCGTTGAAACTGACCCCTGCCTCGCCCCTTGGCCCTGCCCTCCATTGTTGTCTGATCAGTGGAAGGGAAGATGGAGCTTTCTCTCTGTGGCTGTTTTAATTCAAAGCCATATTATTGTGAGTGACTCTTTCGCTTTGATCCTTGCATTTAACCCCCCCAAAAAACCACAGAACTTCCCCCCTAAGAAATGGGGCTTTCCTCCTTCCCCCAAAAAGCTCAATAACTTTGACCTTAACCCCAACAAAATGGGGCTTTTCTCCTCCCTAAAAAAAGCTCAGAAACTTTGACCTGAACCCCCCAAACATGGGTAGATCATTGCCAGATTTTAATTCTGAAAGTAGATTGCAGTCTCTCGGGGGTTGGCCACCCCTTGTGTATGCTAACTTTGTGTGTGCTGCCAGGAATGGGGAGATAAAAATAAGCACAAGTCGTATATTATACATGAACGTCTTAGTTTTTCTGTAAATGACAATGATGAATTTCTATGCTTCTGCATAGCAAATTTCTCTGAGTGGCCTACAATAAGGCAAAGTAATACATACATACATGCATGCATACATGCATGCATACAAAATGTTGGGAGCAACTTTACTGGGGACTGTTCGGCAACCACCGAACACAACCCTTGATAATTCACAACCTTCACAACAGAGACTCTGGTGCTGAGCTTGGATCCTGGATCACAGAAGGGATGAACATATTTGTTGCTGCTGCCGGAGCTTGGATGACCATGGAACATGCTGTCTCTGAACTCACTCCAAGTAAATCTAGCTAACCTATGATTTATGAGACACAGCAATGAAAGAGGTACTGCTGAGAGGGAAGGGCAGGGATAAGGAGAAAATTTCCTTTCCCTGTCTCTTACACCAGGGACTGCACCACCCTGGGTTCTTTCGAAGGAAGGAATGGGATATTAATGAAATTAATTAATACATTAATACATTTATTAATAAGACTCACTTAACACAATAGGAATTACTTCCAAATAAACGTACATGGGATTGCTCCACAAAAGGTTGTCTTGTAAATTTGCACAGGATTGAGCTGCTTTTAATAGTGCCATCCTATGCATGGGAAGCGGGTGGCGCTGTGGTCTAAACCACTGAGTCTAGGGCTTGCCAATCAGAAGGTCAGCGGTTCAAATCCCCGTGACGGGGTGAGCTCCCATTGCTCGGTCCCTGCTCCTGCCAACCTAGCAGTTCAAACCACATCAAGTGCAAGTAGATAAATAGGTGGGATGGTAAACGGTGGGATGGTAAACGGTGTTTCCATGCACTGCTCTGGTTTCACCAGAAGTGGCTTAGTCATGCTGGCCACATGATCCGGAAGCTGTCTGCAGACAAACGCCAGCTCCCTCGGCTTATAGAGCGAGATGAGCGCTGCAACCCCAGAGTCATCCCTGAATGAATGGACCTAATGGTCAGGGGTACCTTTACCTTTATGCATGCTTACTCTGAGGTAAGCTACACTGAGTAAATGGGGCTTACTCACTAGTAGGCATGTTTAGGAATGTAGCCTAATGTTGCTGGATGTCTCTATCTTTCTACCTGACAAACTCTTTGTTTATCCTCCAATGACAGCTGTAGAGTCAGGGCAGTTCCAGTGAACACACTTTGCAAACTTTTCTGCTCACTTTTTGCTTATGGTCAGGTAGGGCTGAGTGCAAATAACCTCTCAAAATTATCCATCCTTATTTGTGGGCAGAGTATGTTGAACCAGACATGGGTCTGTCCTGGAATCTCCACAAACGCCATGTTGGTAGTCAATATGACCCCAAAACTAATTGGTAGTTGTTACAACAATGAGCTCACCTATGTTTCTTCACTTACTTTGATATATGCTAATTGGCTTGCTTTGATGTTATGCTTATCTGTGGGCCCTGGGATGCTGGGCTCTTGGCCTAGAGAAGGGAGTGATCTATGAGCCTTGGATAGTTGCCACTCATATCCTCATGGGCCAGGTGGGTTGATGGGAAGTTCTGGCCAATCTGATGTTTGTATAAGTAATGTACACATTTGCCTGGGTGCAGACAAGGCATGACGATCGCTTGCTGCTGTAATGTTCACCTTGCATCTGTAGAGGCAGCAGGGCTCAGCAGGCCGTGTTGTAAGTTTACACCTTTCTTTAATAAAGCACTGGAACTGGCCATTCTGGCATTGTTGACAACCTTCTTTCATATCCTGCATCAAGCCTCCTTTGGGCCTGTGGTTCAGAACACAGAGAAATTGGGGGAACCATTCCACCAAATTTCTTTGTGGGGGGAGAAATCCCTACCAACAACTTATTGCCAATAGTTGTAGCAGCTAAGACAGCTTTCTCCCTATGGTTCCCCCCTGCCTCCAGCAAATGGCAGCAGCAACAACTGTGTTGGTAAAACGGCTACCATTTTGCATCCCCCACAATGCTTTGCATCTAGCTTCATTCTGAATCATTGCAGAGGGAAAATAGAAGCTTTCCCAAAAGAAATTGTGACGGCTATCTAGAAAAAAATTCAGAAAATTGGCCTTTTACCAAAGGGATAAGAAAATAATTATGTCTCAGCAATAATCTCATAAAATTGTTTCCTGAGAAATTTCAGATCAGCTCTACAATTGGCCATGCCTTTGGCTCTCTTTGAAAATGAGACATAATCTGCTTTTGGGTTGAAAGGGGAGGATTTCTGAGCCACAAACCATAGCACAATGGAAGGAGGTTTTGTTCTAACTACAGCCCAAATCATTGTGTACATGTACTCAAATTAAAGGTTTGTGAACTACAGTCATGGCAACTAAGATTGCTTTTTTGTATGCACAGTACTTATAAGTATCAATTACAAGGTTTGTATAAATTATAGGGATGATGAATTTTTGAATTGCTACAGTGTGTTTAAAGTGTCTGCAAGGAAGATATTAAAGAGGCTGCAAACCTGCTGTAGGAAATCTCAGACACATTTCTAGATAATTAATACAGTGTGTGGAAACTTGAAATCAACACTGAACGTGTTTCTTCTAAGCCAGTAATTTAAATCTGCTTTATAGGAACACATTAAGTTAACAGTTATTAGATAAGGAAATGTTAAGATTATTAAGATAATAAAAACAATTAGTGTCGCTGTTCTGAAAAAAAAAAGCAGGCTTAAGACAGAAAGACTTCTGCACTAGAGAGACTGTTGAATCAGTGAAGCACTGTTTTTGTTGAGAGTTATAATTAGCTCATTCAGTCCTTGGATCTTTATGTATTGGAAAAGGCTTTAATGAAAAATGGGGAATAGTCAAGTTCTGCTGTTACTCTAACAGGAAGCTCTTAATGGTTTAAAGCTGCTGTACTCCCATGGTGATGTAGAGTAGAATCACACCCTTGTTAGGAAATGTACTGGAGCTTAAATGGGGTTTAAATGGGCTGCACCATCATTTCTGAATGATGCATGGGCATTTGTGACCAAAGTTCTCCACAGTAAACCTGGAAGCAGTGCCGCAAGCCTTTTCTGATTGTGGCTCCAGTGTGAATTTTGTAGCAATTTAGCTGAGAGGGGGGAGAGAGAGAGAGAGAGAGAGAGAGAGAGAGAGCACTCAGCATCTCATAGAATCTTAGAGTTGGAAGGGATCCAAGGGTCATCTAGTCCAACCCCCTGCAATACAGGAAACTCAATTAAAGCATACATGAAAGATGGCCATCCAACCTCTGCTTGAAAACCTCAAATGAGGGAGACTCCATCACCTTCCAAGAGAATCCATTCCACTGTCAAACAGCTATTACCACCAGAAAGTTCTTCCTGATGTTTAGTCAGAATCTCCTTTCTTGTAACTTGGGTTTGGGTCCTACCTACCGGAGCAGGAGAAAACAAGCATGCTTCATTTTCCATGTGACGTCCCTTGAGATATTTGAAGATAGCTATCATATCTCCTCTCAGCCTCCTCATTACCAGGCTAAACATACCCAACTCCCTCAGCCGTTCCTCCTAAGGCTTGGTTTCCAGACCCTTGATCATCTTGGTTGCCCTCCTCTGCACACATTCCAGCTTGTCAGTATCTTTCTTAAAATGTGGTGCTGGACACAGTATTCCAGGTGTGGTCTGACCAAGGCAGAATAGAGCACTACTGTCAGGAGTGCGTGCAGGAGCCAGGCCCTGTGACAAGAAGGGCTTCGCAGGACTGGAGCCTTCCTAAGTTTGTTCTGAAGAAGCAAGGTACAGCCACACCGGTGAGGCCGATTGGAAACTCACATCACCTGGTGGCAAGAGCCGGGAAGGGATATAAGGTCAGCATTTCCTTTTGGCTCTTTGCCACAGCAACATGTTTCCTGCCTTGCTGCGTTTGGCTCCGTGATTCCTTGCTTCCTGATCCCTGGACCCCTGACTTCATGACTTCTTGCTTCCTGACCCTCGGACCCTCGGCTTCTTGACTCCCGACTCTCTGACCCTCGGACTCTTGACTTCCTGACTCCTGGCTTCTGGACTCTCGTTCCTGCTCCCACCCTGCCATCTTGCCCCCAGTCCCAACATCCTCAGCCAGGACTTCGATCGCCCGTAAACCAGACTGTGACAACTACTATGACTTTCCTTGATGGGACACTATACGTCTGTTGATGCAGCCTAGGGGTTTTTTGCTGCTATATCACACTGTTGACTCATATAAAGCTCGTGGTCTACTAAGCCCCCTAGATGCTTTCCACATATATTACTGGTAAGCCAGGTGTCCCCCATCTTATATTTGTGCAGCTAGTTATTCCTGCCTTAGTGAATTGGTGGATCTGTTAGGGTCTTATTGAATCCTTGTTCTGTCTTCTTTGGTATTAACTACCCCTCCTGGTTTGGTGTCATTTGCACATTCAATGAGCATCTCCTCAATTCCTTCATCCAAGTCATTTACAGTATAAAGATACTGAACAACAATGGGTACAGGATAGAACCCTGTAGCACCCCACTTGTCACTTTTTTCCAGGATGACAAAGAACCATTAGTGAGCAGCACTCTTTGGCTTCAGTCAGTCAACCAGCTACAAATCCACCTAACAGTTACCCCATCCAAACAGGGATGCTTTTGGTGTGACTCGTTCACTTTGCTGTCCCAGCCAAAGCACTCCCTCTTTCTGATTCCAGAGAATGACCAGGAAAAGTCTGTGTTCTGCCCCTTTCTTCTTTTTCTGTTTACAATACAAACATCAATCATTGCAAAAGATGCACCGTGCCATCTACCTTACATGTTAGCTTCTTCACAGAGCTTAAACACCTTTTTGTGATGTGCTTATTGTAGAACCAATAAAGCCATAACAAGATAAAAAAATGTTTTAGCAAATGTGTAGGGTAAAATGGAATTTAAACTAGGATTCCACCAGTCCCTGCTAGTATGGTCAGTGGTCTGGAATGTTGAGAGTTGGCTCTCTTGGATGACAGACCCTCCAAGTGTCCCTATTTTCCAGGGATGTCCCTGATTTAGAGAAGCTGTCCCTGTTTCTGATTTGATCCCAGAATGTCCCACTTTTCCTTAGGATGTCCCTATTTTCATTGGAGAAATGTTCGAGGTTATGGAATTATCTGACCACCAAACTGTCTGAAGGCAATCCTGTATAGAGAAGGGTTTTTTAATGTTTAATGTTTTATTATGTTTTTATATATGTTGTAAGCTGTCCAGAGTGGCTGGGAGAACTCAGTAAGAGTATAAAGAACTCAGTGTGGAGTATAAATTATAAAATTATCATTATGGAATGGGTCATTCCTATTTTCATTGGAGAAATGTTGGGGGGTATGGGATGAGAATGATTTTATGGAGCCCTGTACGATGACCTTTGTTAGGAGAAAGACAGGGGAGCATGTCCCTATTTATTGATCTCTCAGCAGCTTTTGATACCATTGCCCATGGAGTTCTTCGGGGGCAGCTTTCTGAGCTGGGGTTGGGCAGTACTGCTTTGCAGTGGCTCCTTTCCTACATAGGTTATCAACTTCAGAGGGCAGTTTTTGGAGGCTGCTGTTAAGCCCCATGAAGCCTTCAGTGTTTCTCCCTTTGAGAATTTCCTTGACAAAGACCTGTCTTGATCAATAAACTGTATAATGAAAGACCAGGTCCCTATATTAGGTTACTTCTGCTATATATGCTTTCCATGAGAGAGTAGCATATTTTCAGTTTTTTATAGCTCAGTCTCCTTTATTAACAAGATATGAAAGATAAAATGGCACATCTCTTATTCCTCTGAATGACTGTATTTTTGCTATGCCACTGGCTCTGGATGACCTTGGACTGATTTAATTGGGCAGAAGCCTTTACAATATGCCATAGGCTAATTCACTTTGAGGAGCGAAACAATGAATCCCTCTAGACAGTAATATATTAGTAGGTAAAATGATGAATTAATGGCAGTGCTTTAATATCGTCTCCTCAGCAACCAAAGCAGCTGAATTAATAAAGTCCTGGAGTTTTATTATTGCATGGGAATTACAGCCCTGATGAAACTGTAGGCGGACTAGCTTGCCCTTTCATGGGACCTTCTCAAGTATCACAACGTGCTTGGCCTCTAGAGAGTTTCTTGTCCTGTGACGATCCAGCTAAGTCAATGTCAGCTCTTCAATCCCACCGCAGGCTGGATTTACAAAAAGTGTAGCCAAGAAGCTACTTTACAAAACTGATCCAGGAGGGTCCCATTGAAAAGAACTGGTACGCTACATGTCCCCTATACCTGACACCACCTACATACATTTTAGCCCTAGTTGAGATTTTGGGTAACAGTAAGATTACAGAGTAAACACATTCAGACGACCAGCTTCTATACAGATCACCCTCCCCAGTGTCAGCTCCATGTTTTAGAGGAATCTTGGGCAAGGCCACCTCCATGGATTCCCTTCCATCAGTGAGTCTTGCTCCTCCCTGCAGCAAGACCCAAGAGGCTCTTCTCAGTGACTCCATGGCTGAGTTGAGTGCCCATAGCAGATTCTGCTCCTTGAATGGCAGTCCTGGCTGCTTCGGGCTACTTGAATGTCCCTTGCGGTTATATGGAATTTGATGTCGACATTGCCTCCTTAGCTTACGCCTGTGATTAAGTGCTGGAAACGCAATGTACTTTGTCATCAACAATAAATAACAGGCACAATTCAGTCCAAACTTACCAATTTTGGGTTATGTTTATTTCAGCAGATAAAACTGAAGTATGTTCAATTTTGCTCTTTCCTGTGCTTTGTTACTTGTGCTTTGTTTCTTTTTCTCTGTGGATTTGTTAAGAAAATAAGAACATAAGAAGAGCCAAAGGCCCATCTAGTTCACCACCCTATTCTCACAGTGGTCAACCAGATGTCCATGAGTGCCTGTGGGAAACCCGCAAGTGGGACGCAAGCACGACAGCAATCTCCTCACTCATGTTCCTCAGCAACAGGAATTCAGGGACATAACAGCAGACTCGTCTGCTTTTTCCAGTTGTACTTTGTGCACACTTTGTGCATTTTATTTCCTAAGCCACTTGTATCAGCTACACAACTGTCCACTAAATAATTCAGTTGAACATGTCGGCTTCCGTCTCGTTCAAGTACTCAGCCATAAATAGGGGGCTCGCTTATCTGAATATTCTACTACGTCGAATTTTTCTTTTGAAATCAACTTCCCCCTCATTTTAAAGATGGTCTTAGCATACATGTTTCTTACAGAAACAAATTTATTTAATAAAATACATCACTCACCTGGCTCTTCTTGTTTCTTTATCATCTCGCCTTTAACACATTGTTATCTCACTCTTTTAGTGTACTTATTTCAACAAAAATTTTATTCAACAGCAGCAGATGTAAAGCACTCCTTTACATTTCACAGCATATTCTCTATGAGGTAAATATTCATTCATCTTGCAATTGGAATTTCTGTCTTTCTATCTGTAGAATAAGAATTGTTCAAACCAACCACATGTTTGTATAAAGTTGTGTTCTTTTATAGTGCATGTAAGTATAACTCTCCGGAATCTTTTTAAAGTATACTGATTTTTGCCAAAGTTCTTTTTCAAATGTTAACTTGAAAATGGTCTGTCTGGTTCAAAAGAGAAACATTTCTTTAAAAAAAAAAAGTTACTAGATATTAAAGGAGATCAAAGTAATTAAAGTGGTGTGGAAGGGGAAAAAATCTTGCTCAAATTCCTCTTCAGTGAACCTCTTTAGAAGAGAATTCCTGGGGTGTGAATGAAAAGGCTTGAAACTTTTGGCTTGAGTTTTTTAATTAGAGAAAAGAAAACTGTTTGGTAGCTTTTGGAATCTGGGTAACAAATGCTTATTCAGACAGCTCCAAATCATAATCCTAGCCCCACAGAGTTTTAGTTAGAAGAACCAGACTCCACAGCTATAGCAACTGGTTTATCAAGCAAAAAGAAGGGGGGGGGATATGTCCCAGGATTTGCAGACAGCTAAAGATAAAAAGCTGGCGCAAAGAATTCAGTTTTTTTTATGTTTATCACAGTATATTGAGTCACATCCATCAATCACCCTTAGGACACTTCTCTGTGGGAATTCCTTCTCGTTCTCTGCTTCTGTGCCAAATTGGAATTCATACAAAAATGATGCCTGAAAACTTTGTGATAGGTTTCTGCAGGGAAAATCACCAATTTACCATTGATTATTTGAATAGCAGAGTACACACTGGCCCTGCCATCGTCGCCCTTCAGCTGACATACAAACAGCTGCTTCGGAATAGCTTGGGTGGGCAGGGTGTGGGTGTGTGGCTTGCACTTTCAGCCCCAGTGTGCATGCATGTTTAAATCTGACTTTTAACAGGATCTACGAATCAGTCGTTAGTGCACCACAAGTTTTGTGGGCACTTCATAGTAAGTACAAGCAATCCTATCAACTGGCTCTGTATGGGTGCATTCTTAAAGCATTTCCTTCTCCCAAATGACCGTAGCAGACCATTGATTTAAATCATCCTTGTTCTGTTGAAAATCACATTAAGTGAAAAGTTGTTTCAGCACCATTTAGCAAGACTAATATTTGTTACTGCATAGCACATTTTTGCGCCTTTAGCATGCTTTGCATAAATTATCTCAGTGCTCGTTCAATGACTTTGTGAGATGGGCCAGCATTCAATATCCCTGTATTGCAGGCATGTCCAAAGTCCATTTTGGGGATTTAATCCGGTCTGCCGGTCGGTTTAATCCAGCCCCTGTGGCAGTTTATTTCCTGGGGTAAAATCCTAAAAAAACCTCAACAACTTCAACCCTAAAAAAAGGTTAACAACTTTGATCAGCCCTTTGGTTGGCCTTCACAGACCTTCACTTCATCAAATCTGGCCCTCTTTGAAAAAAGTTTGGACACCACTGCTGTATTGGAACAGGTGAGAAATGGTAGCTTATGTAATAGTAGTAGTAGTAGTAGTAATTTATTACTTATACCCTGCCCATCTGACCTGGCCTCCCCAACCACTCTGGGTAGCTTCCAACAGAACATTAAAAAATAATAATCAAACATTAAAAACTTCCCTAAACAGGGCTGCCTTCAGATGTCTTCTAAAATTCAGATAGTTGTTTATTTCCTTGACAATCTGGTGAGAGGGCATTCCACTGGGCAGGTGCCACTACTGAGAAGGCCCTCTGCTTGTAAGGGCCAAATGAAACATGATAGCAAATCTGTGATGCTAAGATATCTAATTGCCCTCACCAAGCCATGGGAGAAAATGTTCAGATCATAAAAATGCCACCTTGGAAAGAGCTGGACTTCTACTTCCAATCCTATGCTCATATGCTAATCAGCCCATGTGGCTACGTTGGCATTTAAGAAACTGTGGTAAGTCTGTGATCTTGCTAGTCATCTGGTCCAACTTCATGCTTAGTGCAGGATCTGTATGTCAGGATGCAGCTATAGCATTCCTGACAGATGTTCATCAATGCTCTTCAATACCTTTAGCAAAAGAGAGCTCAGTCCACCTCTTCCAAAGTCACTTTTTCAAATAGCTCTTTACCATCAGGATGTTAGTTGATAATGTTTAGCTGAAAATTTCTTCCTTGCCATTTCCACCTTTTGGTTCCAGTCCTTCCAGCTGAAGCAACAGATAACCAGTCTCAATCATCTGCCTTTTGCTTTACAGATGAATGCTGAACTACAATTCCCATCAGCCATGGCTGATGGCCAATGGCTAGGGATGATGGGAGTTGTCATCCAGCAGCATCTGGAGAATCAAAGGTTCTTCATACGTATTGTAGATCATTCTTCAACCCCTTTGTCCTCTGGACATGTTCCAGTTTGCCAATGTCCTCTTTACAATGTGGCACCCAAAAACAGACACCATACCGTGGTTACGAACTTAACTCCATAAGTTGGCTCACACCTAAGAATGGGCAAATATGTCACCTTTGGTTTCTCTCAGTTTCTCAGTTTCCCAGTTGTAAGTTCAGTTCTCCACATTTTCACATCCATTTACAGAGTCTTTAAATAAAAATAAAAAGTCCCTGCGAATATTTGCCAGTATTTTAGTGTAAATTTCTCCTAAAATGCATATTTTTGTATTCTAACTTAATACACAACACACATTTTTGCAAGGAGACTCCCCTAATATAATCTGTTTTTTGAATGTTAGTTGAACTAGTATATACCTTTGTGTGGACACTTAAGCTTGTATATGCATTTTTGTACACATTATTTGGTTGGAGAACGGCATTGCAAAATTCAGGATGACATCCAAAGGATGACTGCGCTTTGGTTCGCATAGTGTCTCAGGAACTGTGAATTAGGTAAAGTTGCATTTAAATGCAAACTGCATCCAATTTCTGCCCCATCCCTACTCGCACCTCGTATGCAGCAAGACAACACAACATGAATGAAAAGCAGGTGATGCGTGGTCTAACCCTGCACAATTCTGATTGACTCCGAAAGCAGTTTTCTTTGTGGGAACTGCAGAACTAACCACACATAAAGAAGCATTTTTCTAAACCTACTGAACTGGAAAATATCTTTAACCGCATGATACTTTGTAGCTGATACATCTAGAGAGCTCTATGCCAAATCTATGCAAATAGCTTAAATGCATAAGAAACTTTTCTTCTTCCATTCTTTCCCGCAGAACCAGCAATCCTCATGATTCCCATCCGTCATTGGTACTTCTTTTCTCACCACTTTTTCCATCCATTCTCTATGCTAGGTGAAATCGGAGTCTGAAATAGAAATGTCACAGGAAAGCCTGCAAACAGCAGGGAATTGTGGGCTCCAGAACAGAGGTTTAGAAATATGTGAATACACTTTTTGTACTTTTGAGGGTTTCATTGTGTTCTGTAAAGTTATGAGACAGGTGAGGATGAGATTATATTAGGTAACTAACAGAATTCATCCACACACTTTCACTCATAGATATGCATCTGAGAGAGAGAGAGAGAGAGAGAGAGAGAGAGAGAGAGAGAGAGAGCGCAATTCAGCTCACTTCTACATGCTTTTATGGTTGCAACAGAAAGGAACAAGCTTTTTGCAAGTAAAAGGCTAAGTTATATTTGGGCAGAATCCAGAAGCAATAACACCAAGCCCATTTGTAATCTTATGACTGCTGAAATTAAAGAATTGTAGGTTTTCTCTCCATCCCAGACCACCACCTATCCGTTTCTTATTTAGTTTTTTCCTTTCTCAGCACTTTTTTGATTGACATTGTTTTGCAAGCCAAAATACAAATTTTGCTTGTCTTTTGGCTCCAAGCAGAAGGCTGAATGTCATTCACTGTGTGTGTGTGTCCGTGTGTCTGTGTGTGTGTATACACACACACACACACACAGAGAGAGAGAGAGAGAGAGAGAGAGAATAAAATAATAGTAGTAGTATTCAAAATCCCACCAGGTTGATTTGACATATAGCCTCTGATCTAATGAGTGTCTCAGGAATCTCATATCACTAACACAGCAAAAATTGTTAAGGGTTAGCCACTTTAAATTCCCAACATTTGTCTAAATTTACATAATGTATGCATAATACATGTAGGTGATACTCCTGACAGCCCCTTTTTGGCTGGCAAAAAAAGTAGATGCACATTGGCTAGCAGCATTCTTAAACCATGTTTAGGCATTCCCCATTGAATAAGGATGGACCAATGGAGACATAACAATTGGCCCTGCCCTCTCTGATGCACCCCCTATTTGTAATCCACTGCATCCCTGATGGTGACCCAGCCCTGCTGTTCTCTGTGCAGTGGAACGCCAACTCTACTCATGTAGGCTTTCCACACAATTAAAATCCTCAGTGTGCAGGATTCTAAAAAGTTTAAGAAGTCTCCATGGGAAGAACTGTTTCCCCATGACAGATGTTCATCCTCTACATGCGGAGGATAGGTGGTCAGGACCATCAAAAACATGACAGAGGTGTAAGCAGTACTCACAGGGACATAGCAAGCTGCCTTCTATTGGCCGTTCACTCCACCTTGCTCAGTGTTGTCTACACATAGTGTCAGGAGGGTTCCAGAATATCAGACAGGGGTCTCCACTAGTCCTCCTTGGAGATGCTAGGGGTTTAATTTGGGACTTTGTGCATGAAAAGCAGATGTTCTACCATTGGCGACTCCAATGAGTGCATCCTTACTCTTCCCATTCACGTGATGAGGGAATGCTCAAACAAGGCTTTATTAAAGTTCTATTTGATCAACAGAGCAGTCTCTTATTCTGCATTTGTCTAGAATGTGTAATGAATAGCAATGAATATTAAATGTGCAATGAATAGCACATTTAGACATTTCAGTATGGCAGAAAGCTAGCAATCTTCTGAGATTTTCATAATGCAGCAAGTCTGCCATTTTATGCTAACAAACTACTGTTGTGCCTAACCTACAGTTCATTGCTAACACTAGGCCACATTCATTTGCAAGCTGTCATGTTACTCCCACCAAATTCAAGTTTTCTTTGAGGTTCAGGGGTTGAGTTATTTGTGCTTCTCTGGGGAAGCTGGTTACTGTACTCTGAATCAGAGTAATCTGGGGTATTTTGCATGCCTATTTTCCGATCAGCTAGTTTATCTAATGAATGAGATGTTACTTGAGTTCCCTGGCTCAGAAAAAGACTGGAGGAGGATTTGGAGGGCAGTCTCAAGAGTTGCTGGAATAGTCCTCATGTGAGAGCCAAAGCTTAGCAAACACCTTCACACGTCAATTTATCACAAAGCCTCTGGAAAACATTAACCTTTAATAATGAGAAAGGGGAAGAAAAACATTTTTTGAATGCAAATTATTACTGGAAGAAAAGAAAGAAAACCGGACAGACAGACAGAATTTTGTGTTCAAAAGGATTTGCTAACCTTTCTGTGTTTTCAAGAAGGAGCTCCTCAACTGCAGAAAAAGCAGAGAAAATCAGCAGTGGCAGTTGCAAGTTTAGCCTCTAAAAATGGGCAATCATTTTCTTATCCAAGCATTCCTTGGCTGTCCTTCCACTTGCACATGGCACAAATCCACAAGCAAAACTTGGCCAGGGCAACTTAATGAAGTGGTAGTATCGAGCCATAGAAAACTGTATGACCAGATTCCAGTGTGATCCAAGCACAACATGGGCCATTCAACTTGCACAAGCTGGTTCCACAATATAATTCCCCTCCAATTTTTTAGCTAGAGATTCTTCTTAATACTATGCAGATGTTATTCCACCCCGCATTTCATGGCATCTTGAAGAATATCCCCAGGTCTATGGAATTCCAATGTGCACATGGAGTTCTGCGATAGATAGGGCTGACCCATTATTTTTCAATGGTTCAGAATGCTCTATGAGAACAATAGGGAATCACCATTTTCCATGCACAATGTTCTCTCATTCATAGAATGGAGTCAGGCTAACCCACTAATATGGAGATCTGGCATGAAAACAGCCAGAGCAGGATGTAATGTCAGCCAGCCTTTCATGCCCTTCCAAATGATGCTTCCCAAAGATTATTGCAAAGAAGACTGTTTTTAGCTGTTTTTATCTTATTTTAGCTGTTTTTATTTTTATCTATAAGCCAGCTCAAGTCCTTGTGAGGGAAAGGGGCAGGTTATAAATGACCACCACAACAACAACCTGCAGGAATGTGATAAAAAGAAGTCATCCGTGGTTAATATTCTCTTAAAGAAAGATGATGATGCTCGTTATGACATACACAAGTCTCTGTGTTTGATAACATGGTTTTCACTCACTCACACTGGAGTTACAGTTTTGGTCATGGGACAGATTATGACTCCAAATTGTTAAAGGAACCTTCATATTTCAGTTTCACATAAAAGATCTGCTTGCGACAACAAAGGCAGTTTTACCATTCAGCAGGCTGGCTTCTAAGTGCTGCCCTAAAACACTCCCCGATTGCTATGTCTGTTTGCAAGTTTGAAACCAAATCTCAATCCTTTTGGGGGTTGCCCATCATTTGAACTCACTCAGCACATAGTTCTTTAGTAAATAGCTGCTGTTATTAAAGTCCCTGCTAAACAAGGCTCCCATTTGTCAGTTACACTTCATAGATATAAGGCAGTGGAGATAAAATCTATTAGTACAGTATGGTGCCCATTAATGTTTCAGGGGCAGTAATTAAATCCTGATGTGCAACGGCTACAAATATTTCTCAAAAGCCAAACCAGATGTTTTAGCAACCAAGCGATGAGGAAAACCTGAAAAGTTCTACAAGCCACAAAAGAGGGAACTTCTGAGGGAAACCTGGCCTGTTGCAGTAACCATCTCAATTCACCAGCAACATTAAACAGATACAGAACAGTGGGACCTGCTTTTCCTGCCCTGTATCATTTATTCTGTATCATTCTGTCTCCAGTAGCAGGACAGAAGAAGCACAATAGCACTGGGGGATCATGAAATGTAATAATAATACTAATAATAATAATAGCCATAATGAATTCCCTGGCTTGCAAATTTACATTTTCCACCTCCAAAAGCATAATAAATTAGCACAATCAATGTGACTTAGTCATGAATCGCAAACCACATCGTTGTGTGGGTTATGATAATCTAATTAATAATAACTAGGAGCAGCTTTAACATCTGAAAATATTAATCATTGCCATCTTCATTTTGTTGATGCTCACTTTAAATTAAAGCCGAGCAAAAATTGAAGCGGTGCCAAGTTGCCACTAAATGAAGGTGGGAAGAAGCGGCTGCGTCAGTTTATGTCTCTATGCAAAACAGCGAAGCTGCCGTTTCCTTCGCAACATGCCGTTTAAAGAAACATTTTACAAGGTGGTAAGCCTTTCAGTTGCGCAGTGTGCATTCACCGCAGAGTTGTCATGATATCCTGTTGGGGAAACAAGAGCGCCTTGAGCCACAGGGGCCCAAATTAAGACTGTGTCTGCAACTCCAGTCTCTGTGGAATCATAGAACCATAGAACTGGATAGCCAAAAAAGACCTGAAGGTCATCCACACACACAGTTTAGACTGAGGCGACATTCACACCATACATTTAAAGCACAATAATACCACTTTAAATAGTCATTACTTTCCCTCAAGAAATCTGGGAGCTGTAGTTTGTTAAAGATGTGGTGAGTTGTTAGCAGGCCCCTATTCCCCTATTGCCAGAGGATTGGAGAAGATCAATCTACATCCCAATCCCAAAGAAGGGCAGTGCCAAAGAATGCTCCAACTACCGCACAATTGCACTCATTTCACATGCTAGCAAGGTTATGCTCAAAATTCTACAAGGCAGGCTTAAGCAGTATGTGGACCGAGAACTCCCAGAAGTGCAAGCTGGATTTTGAAGGGGCAGAGGAACCAGAGACCAAATTGCAAACATGCGCTGGATTATGGAGAAAGCTAGAGAGTGCCAGAAAGACATCTACTTCTGCTTCATTGACTATGCAAAAGCCTTTGATTGTGTCGACCACAGCAAACTATGGCAAGTTCTTAAAGAAATGGGAGTGCCTGATCACCTCATCTGTCTCCTGAGAAATCTCTACGTGGGACAAGAAGCTACACTTAGAACTGGATATGGAACAACTGATTGGTTCAAAATTGGGAAAGGAGTACGGCAAGGCTGTATATTGTCTCCCTGCTTATTTAATTTATATGCAGAATTCATCATGCGAAAGGCTGGGCTGGATGAATCCCAAGCAGAAATTAAGATCGCCGGAAGAAATATCAACAACCTCAGATATGCAGATGACACAACCTTGATGGCAGAAAGTGAGGAGGAATTAAAGAACCTTTTAATGAGGGTGAAAGAGGAGAGCGCAAAATATGGCCTGAAGCTCAACATCAAAAAAACGAAGATCATGGCCACTGGGCCTATCACCTCCTGGCAAATAGAAGGGGAAGAAATGGAGGCAGTGAGAGATTTTACTTTCTTGGGCTCCATGATCACTGCAGATGGTGACAGCAGTCATGAAATTAAAAGACGCCTGCTCCTTGGGAGAAAGGCGATGGCAAACCTAGACAGTATCTTAAAAAGCAAAGACATCACCTTGCCAACAAAGGTCCGTATAGTTAAAGCCATGGTTTTCCCAGTAGTGATGTATGGAAGTGAGAGCTGGACCATAAAGAAGGCTGATCACCAAAGAATTGATGCTTTTGAATTATGGTGCTGGAGGAGACTCTTGAGAGTCCCATGGACTGCAAGAAGATCAAACGTATCCATTCTTCAGGAAATCGGCCCTGAGTGCTCACTGGAAGGACAGATCGTGAAGCTGAGGCTCCAATACTTTGGCCACCTCATGAGAAGAGAAGACTCCCTGGAAAAGACCCTGATGTTGGGAAAGATGGAGGGCACAAGGAGAAGGGGACGACAGAGGACAAGATGGTTGGACGGTGTTCTCGAAGCTACAAACATAAGCCTGACCAAACTGCGGGAGGCAGTGGAAGACAGGAGCGCCTGGTGTGCTCTGGTCCATGGGGTCACAAAGAGTCAGACAAAACTAAACGACTAAACAACAACAACAATTCCCTTCACAGAGCGACAATTTCCAGTGAAGAGAGTTTGTCTGTTAAACCTCTCTGAGAATTGTACCCCAGCCTTTCCCTGGTGACTTCCAAGGGTTTTGAATGATAGATCTTATCAATTCGAACTAGCATGGCTAATGATCAGGATGCTAGAAGTTTTAGTCCAAAAACATCTGGGTGGCACCAGATTGGGGAAGACTGCTGTACCCCAAAATGGCAACCTCTCCCAGCAGTTTCATGCAGATATTTAAAAAGCAGGGGCAACAGAATAGATTCTCCATAAACCAAACGCCATGGAATTGAACTAAAGGCCCAAGCAGCACCTTCTGGAAAGGATGCCTAATCCAGAGAAATGATAAAGAGAGATCTCATGCTATAGAATATTGCTGAGTTGCCCAGCAGAATCAATTTCTTGTTCAATTCCCAGTGAAGCAAAACCAGGACCATTTCAGTCCTATGAGGAGGCCAGAAGCCACACTGAAATGGATATGGAAATTCACCAAATATATTGCAAGTCCGCTATCAAATCTGTCACATGCTACTATATATCACCTATCAAATACTGCCAAGTGTCAAATACACCACATGAAAAGCATGTTGAGGAAGAACCAAACTTCACCCACACAAAGTCTTTCAAGAAGAAATTTCTCATTTGCCTCTCAATGAGGCCTAATTCGCTATTCAGTACAAGGTACTTTAATTACAGAATGAATAGTGTGTGTCATTTGGGGACAGTTTCATTTTGGGATACTGTAGAGTACAAGATGAAAATGATATAAGCCTGTAAAAATGTGATCCCAGCTATAAATATTTTCAACAGATAAGGATTCTATAGTGTTTGTAAGAGCTATCGACCTCATGCATCAAGATCAACCTTCTTCTGTTGTTTAGCTTCTCCAGCTAAACAGGGCTTGCTATTCTGAGATAAATTTCAGAATCTGGTTACTTATTCTCAACCACAGGTTCTTCTTTTCAAGCATTCAGCCAGCAGCTCCTGAAGAAGCACTCTGAGAAATTTAGCCAAATGTCATGTTTAGGCATCTAAATGGGAGCCAGCCTCGCTTTGAAAGCCTGACTCATAAATTACCTAGAAAATCTAATGCCTGTCCAAGTTCCTCACTGTGAGGCACTGTAGCAGTGGCAGTTTCCACTTGTTTAAGATTGCTCATTTCATTATGTCAGGGCGACTGCTACCCCAGCACCTAACTTATTAGTGCTAATTTATTATCAGTGTTAAAGAGGTTAACGGCACTGTTATTTCCTCCGCTGCTGGCCTTTACTGCATATCCAAGATGCAATACACAGAGAAAACAGCCCAGCGGTTGTAGTTTAACAATAAATATCTTTTAAAGAAAGGCAGCAGCTACCAGGAAGCAGAACACAAGGACATTAAAACTGCAGATCACTAGCAGCTTAAGGTAAATTACTCATGGCAAATCATTTGTCCAATTAGTTTGTCCTCTTTTCCCCCCTTCTACTGATAACAGCTATAGGCTGCTTGTGAACTCCGGTGGCTTGTTCAATTTTCACATATTTTCAATACAAGTAATAATAAGAACTGTGTTCAACTCGTCATTTTTTTAGCTGTACTAATTAAAAGATAGTCAGAGGGGAATACGCATATGGTCTTTAAATATATAACATAGAAGTGGAGAAGTTTGTGTAGGTTAAACAGAAAAGGGGAACAAGAACAAATGGACTTGAAATTGCTAATTCAATTATGTTACATTTACATTTCATGCCTGTGCGATTTTGATTTTTTTAAAAAAAGATTTTGAGGAATTCTTTTAATCCCTCCCCCCAAAACTTTTCTTTCTTTCTTTCTTTCTTTCTTTCTTTCTTTCTTTCTTTCTTTCTTAGAATAAGTATTTGGTTCAAGAGTTTACTCCTGATCTACTGACCATTCAGTGGCAGTCAGGGCAGGGAGAGGTGGCAATTTAGCAAAATCCAAGCGCTTCTGAATGTTCCAGCAGCACCTGGCAAAGGTCAGTGATATTACAGAGGCTCAAGCAACCCTCATGACCAAGTGGAGTCTCCTCTTGAAAGGAAGAGCTCTATGGTCAGAGGTGTCTGCAGCTGCTGCGTGCATTGATGTCAAGGGAACAGCCCCCATTACATGCTCTTTGAATGCATGGGAGTTTATCTGAATCCCCCCGTTATCAATGAATGCAACCCTGTGCTGGCCTAGCCATCACTCTCCCTACTACAGCCATCTCACAGATCACGCATTCTCTTGTCTCTCAGCATACACAAATCGTTACTAAGTGCTGCCATTCCTTCTCTACCTCACTGCCCCTCAGAGTAGTGAGGGCTGTTCCTTGACAGTTACCACCAGCCCCTTGCGATGATCATCCAAGTCCGAGATACATTTGGATATATTTTCCTGACTAACTTCCCTCTGAATCACATGAAGCGGCCACCAGCCATGAGAAGAATATGTATAATTGGTATCATATGCCCAAGGCTGCAATGTCAAGTTGATTAATTGGTTGGAGTAATTGTTTTAAAACTTCTTGATCATTTAGAACTTACAAAACAAAAACAAAAAAAACCACCCCGCTTGGATTGGAAATCTTACAAAATACATTGAGTCTTCTCTCAAAAATGGAGGTCAATACCTCTTTTAAGATGATGCATTATGTAATTATGCAATATGTGCAAGCATAGTATAAAAACAAAGAAAATGTGGCTTTTCTCCAAATAGATTGTATATATCTCTCTCTATTACAATTGTTAAACAACAGGCTGAAAGATCATTATATTGTCCCTCAAGATCCTCCACAATTTTCAAACAGTTTTTTTGTGTTTGTTTTTTGGCAGGTTGAATTTGAGAACCACTAATTTGTTGCATTCCCAATTATGCCCTGTGCAAATATACTCCTTTTTATCCTCTATTAAGGTGTGGTGGTGGTGTTTTCAAGACAAGTACAGAAAAGTGAGATATCTCCTTCCTGTTTGCAAGGCACAGAGATCACTTGTGTTGTGGCAATCTAAGCTACCAACTAAAACGGAAGAAGATTGACAAGATCCTGCTACTCAACAAGAATGCTGCTTTAAAATGTAAAATGTACTAGCAGCCAAACGCTGACACTAGTGAAACTATATTGAGACGTACACAACTAAATTGATTAGGCATGTCTAGGTATACAAAAAAAGTAGAGATTTGCTTTTTAAAAAGTATATTAGAAGAGAAGGGTAAAGGCTGCAATCAGTGGCTTACAGTTTTCAACTCGGCATGTGACCCAGAAATTGGGAGATTTGTAGTTTCTGTAAATGCTAGCTACTACATGCAGTTTCTAATTATGAACATCTGTACCTTTATAATGGAAATGGCAAAGCAGAGGCTTGAAGAATATGAAAAGGGCAATTTTGACCAAGGAAATCTAAGGCAAAGAGCAAGGTGACCAACATCTGCCTGCTAACCACAGTAATTGTTGACGTGCCCAACATATTATTTGGGGACATGTATGTTGGGGTTGTTAAAGTCATTTCAACTTCCTCCTCCTGTGTTGGCTAGGGAGCTTTGTTTTGTTTCTTATGACCCCATTAGCTATGTACCCTCTGATGGCATTTATTGCCGGTCAAGATTTTGCCTGGTTGCTTCCAGAAAAATGTTTCTTGAGCACTCATCCTGATTTATTTGTAGAGAGGCTGGGTAGCATCAACTACTTATTGAGCATTCATTCTGATTTGTTTGCAGGTTAGACAAGTTGTGTCAAGCAAGCGTTATCCCACACTCTCCAGTGCATTTTCCTGTTAATTTCCTTATCACAAAAGACTGACCTTTTGGAGAAGCGGTCAGTGGTGGAACGCTGAGAGGAAAATGGCAGTCTTAAGTCACAGCAGAGGTCTGAGCAAAGTAGGGCTGGAGTTATACTGAGAGAATTACAAAGGTGCCTGTGAAAATTGCTCCCAGGACAGTAGGTGGGTAAAATGAGATGTTTGTTGAAAGAAGGCACGACTCACCATCATGAGGGCTAATTTATTCATTAAACTAAATTAAAGATAAAGGTAAAGGGACCCCTGACCGTTAAGTCCAGTCACGGATGACTCTGGGGTTGTGGTGCTCATCTCGCTTTATTGGCTGAGGGAGCCGGCATACAGCTTCCGGGTCATGTGGCTAGCATGACTAAGCCGCTTCTGGCGAAACCAGAACAGCGCACAGAAATGCCATTTAGCTTCCCGCTGGAGCGGTCCCTATTTATCTACTTGCACTTTGATGTGCTTTTGAACTGCTAGGTTGGCAGGAGCTGGGACCAAGCAACGGGAGCTTACCCCATCACAGGGATTCGAACTGCCAACCTTCTGATTGGCAAGCCCTAGGCTATGTGGTTTAGACCATAGCACATCCCTTTAAAAAGTTATTACCTGTGTCAGACAGGCCAGACAGAGCCCACTTGACTGACAAAGGTAATTACATATTTTTAGGTGATCTGCAATTGCTCTGCACATTTGTTGCAGGTGGGGGAAGAGGGATGAAAGATACTCAGAGTCCTGTAGTGATTTCATGCTCTTTATAGCAGCTTGTAAAACAGTGATTGAATTGCCCCCCAAACCTCAGGCTTTTATATACATTACTTACACAAGGAATCCCATCTGATTGGCTGATTCTGCTTCCCTCCTGGAGCCTGATTGGTCTTTTCCTGCAGGCCAATCAGTTGTTGCATTCTACGATCCTACCAGCCAAATAGGCTGATTAAATTCCTCCTGGAGCCTGATTGGTCTTTTCCTGCAAGCCAATCAGTTGTTGCATTCTAGGATCCTACTTGCCTATTGTTCTAGGATCCAAGCTTAGTACATACAAGGGACTAAGCTGAGACTTGTCCTTTTCTGTGGTGGGTAGGTGTGGGAATTCCACAGGTGATGAACTGGGTTTGATGAGCACCAGTGCTTTTTTTCTGGGGGGACGCAGGGGTACGCATACCCCTAAACATTTTGTGAATCTAAGTTTGGCCTCATTGAGGGGCAGTATTTCAATATGAGTAAGAAAATGAGAGTACCCCTAAACATTTTTTTAGAAGATGAAAAAGCACTGGTGAGCGCCCTTAGGCACATTTAAAATGAAAGGTGAGACCCAAGACTTGTCTTCTGGGTTTGTGAGTTAGGGTTGGCTAGAGGCTCATTTTTGGGACAAACCCATGCCACCCATTCAGATTTGGGGGACCCCAAGAGCGTGTAGGTAAGGAATGCCTCCCTACTGACCCTTAGGTGTCCAGTTTGCATTAATTTGCATTAATTTAAATAAGCATGGTTTCACCAAATATCTCTTTTGTCTCACACCTCTTTATTTCATGATTGCAGTTGCAATGACCACTACACCACACTGACTACGCATAAGTTCCATTTTATTTAGTTTTAGAATCCTGGCTGTACTATACAGCCCAGTCAAATTTTTTCATTAACTTGACGGTAGGCAAGTGTTTGTATCTATTGAAGCTCTTTAGATCGTCTGTGGATGCCAACCTTGCCATCTTAGTTGCCGTCCCTTTCACTTCAGGTCTCTATGTTTATTTCCATCTCCATCCATCATATGCTACATAGCAGTTGCCTGAGACAGAAGCAGTTAGCGTAGCTGCTAATGTGCTGGTGTGAATCCTTTCACACAGGCAATCACTTTCAGGAATTTTAAACAAGAATGGATTTATTGCACTCTCAAGGTTTCACACCGATGTCTGTACAGGTGTAATGGATATTAAAAGAGAATTTAAAGTCTAGCAGCTGTTGTGGTCCTATGTATTACACAGTGAAATCATGTGCACTTTTACTCAGAAGTAAGGCAAATTGAGTTCAGAGCACATATTGGATTTTGGCCTGAAATACCAACAGCAACCATCATCATCACGCAGTTGAACAACTGTTCGAGAATCAGAAATGAAATTGAGACAAATAATAATATTTAATTTTCCTATTGTTCTACCTTAGCTACCATGCTGTATGGAAGGAATTTTTCAGGCCCAACTTAAAATCTAGCAACATGGACCACATGAAGGGGGGGGGAGCAGAGCTTTGAACTAGACACTAAATTAAATCTGTGGTTACATATCATGTATCTGTTTGCTTTTTTAAAAAAGCACCTTGTTAGGAAGCCCAACAAGGAGCACAGCAAACAAAAATGGGACCTCCGCCCCACATTCTTCAGTGCCTAAAAATCTGTGCCTATCAAAGCCCCCATTGACAAATGACTTCCTTCCTGGGTTGAATAGCAGCTTGGGAGAGGAGGAAATTTTCATCAGTACTAATATGGTATGGAAAGAGCTTTTAAAATCTCTGCCTACATGGTGCAGTCCCAATCCTGACTGGATCTTTTTCGTGGCTGCATGTCATGTATTGCCCTAACAACACTAGATAGGAAGTAATCCTAAGTAAACATTTATAGGATTCCACATTACAATAGCAGATCTCCATGACATCTGACAGACTATTTTTGAAACTCAGGAAATTGCAAGTACCTTTGTGACAGACTTTTCAGTGGCTTGCTCACAAACATAATAAAAACAAGAAAACGGTGAATGTGAGCTGTTTGTGCCTTGATACTGTAAATCTGTGGTCTGTTGTGATTATCATACAAAGAAATAAAAGAAATGCTCAAAAGTGCTACACTTTTTAGTGCTGTTTGTAATTCAAGTTGTTCTCCCCAACTGTATTAAACAAATTGAAAAAATTGAATGTCTAGAGGAGACCAGGACATGAGCGTAGCCGGGGGGGGGAGCAGGGGCCAGGTGCCCCCCCATCAATAAAAAATACAAATCTTCCCATGGAACAGGATATCAAGGGATCTGAAACCTATGGTTGCATTTAGGTGTAGAGTTCAGTTTGTTAGTTTTATTGGCTATAATGCTAGAGATTCTGTCCTAATTTCCTTTTACACTGCTTGATTATGAAACTGTTGCTTTTTTATCGCTATGCCAAGTCACACTAAATTTGAAACAGTGGGAAAGGACTGTATGCTGGGACACAGCCCCAAATTTTGCCATGTGAAATCGCTACGTAAAATTTCCCCACAATTTTCTGAGTTAATGAGGTTGCAAATGAATTTTTGCTGGAAATAATTAACATGGGAATCAACTCAGCAGTGCGCAATATCGCAGAAAGTGCGGAATAAACACGTAAGGAAATGATAGGGAGACAGAATAAATGTATGTCTGAATGTAGTGACTCTCTGGGGACATCAGCATGGTGCAAGAGCTCTGTCAGGCTTACCACATCAATTCCATTGGCTGTTTGCACCACATCTCCTTTAATGCTGTATTGCCCCTTCTCTTCCCGATGAGCAACGGTGACCCACTTGCCAAGATGCTAGCTTAACAGTCCTGCCCCACTTCCAACTGCATCTAGAGAAGAAAAGATTAAAGGGAGACATGGCAGAGCACACTTCAAATACCCAAAGGGCTGCCATGCAGAAGATGGAGCGAGATCCTTCTCTGTTGCTCCAGAGATCAGGACTGGAACCAATGGGCAGAAACTGCAGAGAAGCAGAATTGGGCTAAACGTTAGGCGACACTTGCTAATTTCAAGAGCAGTTGGTCAGTGGAATAGCCTATTGGAGACGTTTAAACAAAGTCTGGACAACCATCTGTCAAGAAGTCTGAAGATCCTCCAAGCTCTCCCTGTAACAAAGAGAATGAAAAAAGTACCCGAATATTTTCAGTTGAAAGGGTATTTTTTCATCAGCTTTATGAAGCAAGTAAAGTGAGAAAAGGCCTGTTAATTCTATAGCTGCCTAAAGCCACAGCTTTGAATTGTGAGGGTGGTATTTATTTAACAATCTTACATCTTACTGTTCACCTACAAAAGGGGGGGAGAGAGGAATAAATAGCACTATAAAACAAGAACTATATTGTTGTGAAGTTTGAAGTAGCTTTTAACTTGGGAAAGAGGGTCACATACCACATTAGCTGCACCCTGCACAGTGTTGTATATAGTGCTCCTATTACCATTATTTTGTTTTAAAAGGTTACTGGATATGGCTGGAGAACACATCTGTCCATTATGGGCAGTATATGCTGCAACAGAATACTAACACAGGATAATCTCAAAGGGGACTCAGGATATCATTTTTAATGCAGCTCTTAGATGATCATTGCTAAATGATTTATAGACATATGAGGAGACTGGGGGAGGGAGGAGGAAACAAATATTTATATCTTATTTTAAATGGATCCCAATAAAATTATCAATTGAGTTCAGATCATAATAGCTACTTTATTTGCTGTTAGGGTTTTTATTGATATATAGCAAACAAGCAAAAAAACATAAATTAAAACAAATACAGAATTTAAAACAAGCATGCCATACCGTGTACCCTCTCCATCCTCATATAAATGGTACAGGTTAATGAATATCAATATAGTTGTACTTCCCTTTACACTGGAGAGCCAGTGTGGTGTAGTGGTTAAGAGCAGTAGATTTGTAATCTGGGGAACCGGGTTTGCTTCCCCGCTCCTCCACATGCAGCTGCTGGGTGACCTTGGGCTAGTCACACTTCTCTGAAGTCTCTCAGCCCCACTCACCTCACAGAGTGTTTGTTGTGGGGGAGGAAGGGAAAGGAGAATGTTAGCCGCTTTGAGACTCCTTCGGGTAGTGATAAAGCGGGATATCAAATCCAAACTCTTCTACAGTATTGCCATAAAAATGATAGCAATAGCTACTTTTCATTTACCCTTTTTGCATGTTACAATAATTTTGTTTTGGTATCATGAATCAACATTTTGAATCTGACACATTATAAAAATAATAATTTTGACATAATGCCCCCCTTGCAATATATTATTTCAAACAACAGCAACAGAACTTTGCATTTTTGGTGGTATTTAGCCATTTAGACTTTTTCTGATCACTTTAGCGTGAGCGCAGTAATTGTAGGACTATAATTAAGATGACATTCCTAGACATGCCAAGTTGGAACCAGGGCAAATCAGGCACACTTAGATTTCATTGAAATCATCGGGACTCAAGATAGTCACGACTAACTTTTCACATTCATTTTCAGTAGGACTTAAATGCAACTAACCTGCTCTAGAGCCAACATGCCATCTGCACAACACCTGACGTGTTGAAGAATTAGTATTTTGATTGATACATCTCAGATTTTAGAGAGCAATCCTAACTTGGGCCCGTGGAACACCCTGAAGTCCTGCTAGGCAGGTGGAAAGTTGCATGGGCAGGTCTCTCTCCCCCCCCTTTAATTGCTTTGTGTGACCAGTTCTCAGACTTGTGCGGGGGGCAGGAAAATGTGCCAAATTCAAAAAGGACCAAATTGTGCCAGCAGGTTGAAAGCAAGAATCAGGAATGCATGTAGAACATTCTCCCAATTCTTTCAGTTCGATTCTTATACAAAAACCTTGTAAAGAAGCTGGTCTAATAACTCATGTGGCTATTAGGAGGTCGGTGGGTCAAGCCTTTGTTGTGTATTTCTCAAAGCAGATTTCTGTCATTTGAACACTGACAAGCTGTTGATTATTTTATTTATAATTATGGAATGAAACCACGTTTGCCTATCAGTTATAAATAAGACATTCAAGATGCTATTTAACTTCAGGTTCTATGTTACTAAGATGATTGGTAACCTGAGTCAGATAAAGTATCTTTAAAACATTTGCTTTTGGAAGACAGAAAGGTTATAGCCAATTAAATAAATGTTGAAGGATAGAATACGCTAGGGAACACTTTAACTAGCTGAGTACTGATGATGTTGTAATATTTTGTTAAATGGCTCAGCAATGAAAAGATCAACAAAAACTTGATCTTACGTGTTGACTGGAGTGCACATAATTCAATGAGAGCATAAATTGGTTGTCATTCTGGATAACTTAATCCATAATAACAAAATGTAACTAACTGTATGCCCCCTGAGGACAGGACGTAAGAAATTTCATTCTCCAGTCTGCTACAGGCTTTTTGCATGACCACAAGTGACCCTCTGGAGTATATTTGGGGACTGTGTGAAGGAAGAGAAAGGGAAAGTCCAGTTCTGCAAGTAGAAATCTTCTCATGTGACATTAGATGCCATCTTGTAATTGTAGTTTGGTAAAGGTACCCCTGCCCGTACGGGCCAGTCTTGACAGACTCTAGGGTTGTGCGCTCATCTCACTCTATAGGCCGGGAGCCAGCGCTGTCCGCAGACACTTCCGGGTCACGTGGCCAGCGTGACGAAGCTGCTCTGGCGAGCCAGTGCAGCACACGGAAACACCGTTTACCTTCCCACTAGTAAGCGGTCCCTATTTATCTACTTGCACCCGGGAGTGCTTTCGAACTGCTAGGTTGGCAGGCGCTAGGACCGAGCAATGGGAGCGCACCCAGCCGCAGGGATTCGAACCGCCGACCATGTGATCAGCAAGTCCTAGGCGCTGAGGTTTTACCCACAGCGCCACCCGCGTCCCTAAGTTTGGTAAAGGGAGCAACTATTCTCTGTTATGGATATCTTACACCTTAACACCTAACTAGGCTTCCCATAGTGGTGGAGAAAAAGAAACAAATCCATCCATGTTGTAGAATTAATACTCCCATTGCTGCTGAAAATATAGATGCCTATTTTTTCCTGTATATTTTTTACTGAGACAGTTTTAAGCTTACAGAAAACTGGTGCTAAGATTGCAGACTAAATGCCATTGATCTGTAAGAGGAAGTTGCTCCCCAAATATGTAAATAATCAGGAGGGGGGGAAGCACTGGAACATTTGCTCTCTTTGGCTGTAGCAAAGATTTATTTCCCTTTTAATTAGTTCATGCTTGATTATTGTCCTTAAATATTCCACTTTTGGTAGCCATTGCACATTTTATGGTTCATGCAACATTTACTCCCAGTAATAATTTCTAAGTGTGCTATCGGTACTCTTGTCAGAAAACTGTCGAGGCTCACAGACTCATTGTGATTTGGCAAATTTTGTGATCTCCTTTTGGTCTGTTGAAGATACCTTCATTCCATGGTAACAGACATAGCCCCCCATTCCCAAAATGTAGTCATTTCAAAGACTTTAGATGACAAACACATTACGAAAGCCACATTTTTAAAAAACATGCATTTCTGTGAGTTCCATCCATTCTGAAAAGAAAGCCACATAAATACATTAAAAATAGAGCAAAACTTTACGGGTATCCTAAATGAGAAGGAAGCATTGAAACAAATGAGGATTGCTAATCATCACCATTTCTGCACTTCCCTGGGTGAGGAGAGGTTGCAGTGGCTGCATTACCCAAGTTTTGTTTCCATTGAATGAGAAAACGCTGAAGATTTCAGGTCTTTGTAATATTTGATCTATGTACAAATATGCACGAGTAGAGTATATGTAGAAACAAACAGGCACTCTTAGAGGCAGCCGAGCCACTCAGCTGCAGCAAGTCTCCAGAGAGATGTCTGGTATTCCCAAGGTGCTCTCAGCCTTCAGCCAACTCACAGTTGTCTTTTTTGCTCCTGTCTCTAGCTGAGTTCAGAAAATAGCTTCAACATGTTCAAAAACTACCTGGAGTCACCAACACTGCCAGCACCACCTTTAGACCTTCACACATTGGCCACGAGTTCTTAAGGGAGAACCAAAGTGCACTCATCTAAATTCATGTGGGCTCCTCCACATATTCAGCAGCTCCCACCATATAATATTAGGCCTCTCATTGTATGGAGGAGCCTACATATGTTAGCTGACAATTGTCCCTTCAGACCTTCAAGCCCATTGATGGAAAGTTGGAGGTGAGTTTGAAGGGGCAGTGATTCTGTGGGTATGACCAACAAACACAGCTCTTCCCCCTTACTGCCATGCTTTCTTGGATGCATGGGGGCTAATTCCTGAAGTGTCTTTTGTCTCTTCCAATCACAGAATTGCTGTTTTTCTCATACACAATGCTGCGGCCCCCTCCCCTGCTCATTCAAATGCAGAGAGGGATTCACATCTATCTTCCAGCTATCTTGACCCATCAGCCAACCATTTTGTGCTATTTACCAGCAATTTGCTTAGCAAAGGAATGATGGTCAGGAATTCTAACAAAACCATTTCGGAGATTCTTTCAAATTTGGCAAGGACTTTGCCCTAATTCTTTACATCCCATCTCTGCTGATTACAGGCCTTTTAGAACAGGCTCACTTCAGAAACCAAGTCCAATACCATGCCTATGTATTGCAGTTAATGCATAGCACATAAGCATATAGCAAAAATTCTGTGTACTTATGCAACATTTTCACATGTTGTAATGTTGACATCAGAATGGCTAAATAGAAAAATCACAAGCCAGTATGTCTGGCACTATTTCTTTTCTTCTCTCCCCCCCTTGTCCCCCTCAGTTGCCACATAGAGTTGTTGTACTGAGCTGATTTGGGTTTGATTCTGTTGCATGCTAAATTTCTCCTTTAGCTCCTATGTTCCTAAGACCCTTTTTGAAAAAAAAAATATTTAAGATGTGATCCTCTAAACACAGAGAGCATGCCAAGTATGGAACTAGGTTTACTTGAAATACATTTTTATCATGTACTTAGGATAGGCTGCCTGATTCCTACCACTTTGTTTTTTCAAACCATTAACTCCAGAGTAGTATCTCTGATTTCAGCAAGATAGCTGCAATAATGGTTGGAGACATGTAACCTAAATTACAACAGGAAATCTTACTTTGCCTAATTAGGCTCCATGTTATTTAAACCTCATTTTACATCTTACTTGCCCACTTAAATAAGCAGCAGAGATTGCAAAACCTGCACACACGTACACGTACTTTTGGTATCCGAATGCTGTTCTTCTGTGGACTGGTGCATGAAAACTCATCAACCAGACCTAATGGACTAAGGAATGTAAACTTTTCCATGATGGTTTTTGCAGAGTTCTGTTTTCACATATCGAATGAGCAGCTAGTTGTGAAATCCTCCAAGACATTAAGAATCCTGAAGGCTGTTTCAGATGCCGCTGAAAAGATAATTAGCTCTAGATCACTAATAAGGCCGCCAATTTAATTTCTTATTACTTGTTAATGTTTTGCCCATGTAACTAACATAATGTAATGTAACGTAATGCAACAGAGAGATAAATGGTCTCATTTATTTGAATAGCAATGGAAACATCTTGGATTCTCAGTAGAAGAGGGGGAAATGGCTACTTAGATAGTCTTAGAAGTAAATACATATAGCTTGACCCAACTCTAGTTTGAGGCACTTGCAGAATAATCTTACATCTGTTTACTCAGATGTCTTCAGTGGGGCTTATACTAAGATAAATAAGCATAGGGTTGGACCTAGAGATGACTACGTACATTATCATCCCAAACTGCATCTGATGGTGATTAGTTCAATGATGAGCAACAGCCACCATATTGATGCCAATGTGTATCCAGACAAAAATTTCTATCCACATCAGACTGGGGTAATGAGCCACATAAAATTTCATCTCATAGTAGCTGTAACTACCTCAAGAGCTGTAACTACATCAGCCATGTCACAGCAAAGATTACAGGCAAGCAGAAGCACAGAAACCATGTTCTTCACTGCCTGGATAATGGTGGCAAGATAATGTCCTCCTCTTTGATTTATTTGAAATGTTCTAAGCTGCCTTTCAAATAGCAAGCATTCAGGTTGGCTCAGAAAATTGTAGAAAAGATACTAAATATCATTAACAACTCTGTAAAATGGAGAATAGGAGTAGAATACGAACAACAAAATGAGTAAGAATTAAAAATAATCAACCAGGTTATATCTAGTCAGCTAGCTGGCATGCTCAAAAGCCAGGGCAAATAAAAAGATCTGTGCTGGTACTGAAAAGACATCATAATTGGTGCTATGTGAACCATAAGTGCCATGTGAAACTTCAAGCCACGTCCACAACTGAAAAGACTTCCTTTCCGGTCACCATCACAACACCACCAAGCTTCAGAAGATGGTGAAAATCAAAGGAAGGCCTCAGGTGATGAATGTAGTACTTAGGAAGGCTTATGTGGAAGCAGGGTGCTTTGAGTACCAATGTCTCAAGCAATTTAGGGCTTTAAAAGCCAATTCCAGAACTTGAATTGTGCTAAAAATGGACAGGCACTCAATTTCTTTGCTTAGGAACTGGTGAGATATGATGCCTGTTGTTGGTCTCAGTTAGCAGTCTAGGAGCTATATTTTGAACTAAGGTGATGCTTCTAAGAAGTCTTCAAAGGCAGTACCACAAAGAATCTAATATGAAGCTTACCAGAGCAAAAATCATTTTGGCCAAGCCATCTCTGCCCAAGAAGTTTCACAGCTGGTGAAGCAGGGAAAGACACAGGGAGATAGTACAGGATAAATCGGTGCTCCCACAAGTGTCCACCTGATCCTCTAGACGGGGCACAACTATTTCCAGAAGAGGTTGAACACCCCTTTCCTGGTCATACAAGGCTCCCACTCACAACTTCCATCTTGTTAGGACTGAGCACTGGTTTGTTTGCCTAGTCTAATCAATTACTTATCTCAAACACAGATTCAGCATTTCCACAGCCTCACTGGATTCGAGAATTATTACGGGCATCTCACTCCCATGTGAGGTTGCCAACCCTGCAGCGTGAGCTTTAGAGCGCTGCCATATGGTTTGGGGGGACCAACTCAAAGTAAAATCAGTCACAGCGAGGGTAATGTATGTATATATGCAGGGAGGCAATTTGAAAAGAAATGTGCGAAGGGAAACACCATATAGTATTCATTGATTTCTGCAACATGGTTTGCTATTCAGTCATTCAGGCTGGTGCCTGCTCCTTTTCTGAAGTACAGTACGCTGTGACTACATTTTCATGAAAACAGAGGGAGGAAAACAAACAATCAGAATTCCATTCCATTATACATGTGTACTTCAATGGTATCAGGTCACAGCCTTGCCCACCTGTGCCAGGGCTCCTGTAATTGATTCCTGGAAGCGTTTCTGTGCCAAGGCCTCGAGTTCCATTTAAATGCAGATGTGGTCTAATATGAGGGCTGTGCATTTGGCACTGATGCCTAGCAAACCTCGCTTGTTTTCTCCTGTTTTCGCAAAGCTTTATATTAACAGCTTCAAGAGAGGAGGGAAAGAGAGGGTGGGGGGAGGGAAAGCAACTTTGATAACAGTTATTATTATTATTTTCCCAGAGTCCACAAAAATGAAGGGGAGGCAGTTGGGGAGGGGGAAGAACTAATTATAATCTGAAGTGTAACCATAGCCCAATTTAAATAGGTAGCAGTTATGGGCTATTGATCGCAGTTCACAGGAAAAGCTTGTCATGTTGTGTCAAGAGGTTAATGTAATTACAAGAGCGGGCAGCAAGATCAGCTGTAGCCTCGAATAGGCGAATAACTAAAAGCTGCTTTGGAGACACATAATGTTGTCAAAGCATAAATAATTCATCCCAGCATTCAAGAAGAAATTACTGCTCCGTTCCAGCGTATTATTCAGCCATTAAAATCCTGCCCTTGTAAAGACTTTTGAAGTAGTCATATTTTCAGTACTAAGAGGGGTTTTGGAGTATCCCATTTTATTAAAGCTTTATATTGTGCTCATGGGTTTTTTTTTAAAAAAAATATAGTACTAAAGAAGGATACGAAATAGACTTGCAATTTGTTTAATAACTGCATTACAATTCAGATAAGGGTGCAGAGAAGCGCAGGGATTTGTGGAGTGTCTGGATGTGGTGTGTGGAGAAAGACACAGCATGAGGTGGTAGAATTAACTCCCTTTGGCTGGCCAGAAATAAATTGACTCTGGCTCTTTATTGGCATCCTGAGCTGGAACAACAATCCCCTCAGCATTTGGCGATCTGTTTCTCCCAGAGCCAGGTAAGTGGAAGGGCTGTGAGAAATATCAACAGACCCAGCTGCCTTCCATGACAGCCTCTTGACTCCAACTGTTTGCTAGTCCATATTAAAGCTAACAACAATTGGCCATTGAATGGGGTCTCCTCAGCACAGGCATTTTGGCAGCTTAAGCTGTGTGTTAGTGCCGTTAGTTGCCTTGTTTTCGAATGGCTCTCGTTGATTATGTCTTACAGTCCCCAGGGACAATTTTGCATAAGTTCCTTTCAAACAACAATGGCGTTTTTCCCACTATCAAGCAAAGGATTTTGAAAATGCCTTCTGATTTCAGAAAACGGGCTTCCTTCCCTGTGAAGTAGCTTGGGAACCATCCGACAAGAGTTTCACAAACAGATAAACCTGTTGTCCAAGCATTTTGCCCTTCAAAAGCAAAACTCTTTTTCTCTAGCCATTTTATAAACCTGTTTTCTGACATCCTGAGTTCAGGGGGGGGGGGTGGGAAGCATTCTGAACCTTTTAATGGAGATGTACTAGTTTTGACTTTGAGGTGACCTCTATAGGGAGTTATTCGGAATGAATGAAATTCTGTTTCATACCCCAAAAAAGGGTTTCTTCAATCATGCGAATGCAGCCTGATTTTCACATATGTAAATTAACATGTTTTCACAGCCTGAAGCCTTTCGCAGTCACCTGACAGCTAGCAGAAATCATTCTCTCATATCACAGTGGACTTACGATGACAGAAATGGATGAAAGCTGAAGGTGCTGCTATAGCAGCATTCTGAAACAATTTTTTTTTTGAGTGAAACATAGCTATTTGGCATCCCAGCTCTCTGGTATCGGCAGGAGGGAGGCTCTGGCTGTCCTGCAACACTGTTGCACCCCAAAAGGGAGTAAGCAGACTTGTGGCAAAGTTAGTGTCTAATGCATAACTAAGAGTATTTGCTGCTAAAGGGGCAGCCATTGACTTGGGATTTTTTCATTGTGTAAAATCAGCTATATTTCTTGGATCCTGCATCTGCTATTGCCTTATCTGCTCTGATGTCACAGAGGGTTTGGCAGCTAAATGTGAACATAATATTTGGATATCTTAAAATATGAATGTCATAGAATATTAACATTAAATAACAACTTGTTATTAATCATTATTGTCCATTTGCAACGGGTATCTTTTTGGTACCGACTGGTTGAACAGTCAGTAGGTCTTGCAGTGAAAGATAAGTAAAATTCCAGGCTTATGTACAGGATCCTACGCCATGAACACAAGCAGTGTCATGTCTCCCACACACCTTAAATGAAAAACACCAATGAATGACTTCACCATTTGCACTAATAAGGTGCTAACTCGAAGCCCATGGGGAAAATGATGAACAAAGAACCAGATACATTTAATGTTCTATTTATGGTGGACTGCAGGGCAGGAAGATAACACAGGAGTCAGTGAGTCCTGAACAAATACACACAGCAACACACATAAGGAGATGAGGAGGATGAGAGTCATTTTTCTATTATGCAAGACATATGGGGACTTTTAGCTCAGGACCATCTTCCACCTTTACGGGATACTGATCTACAGTGCTGCCTTTGCTTCTCCATCAAGTCTGAATGCTGCAACTTGGTTACCACCACCTGTTGATTCATTCTGAGGATCTAAGGAAAGGGTGGGGAAAAGCGCTCTGTGTGTGTGTGTGTGTGTGTGAGAGAGAGAGAGAGAGAGAGATTTTCCTTCTTTGCTCCCCTGCCCCGTTTTCTCCCTGCCAGACTGATGCAAACCTGATCTGTCATTCTGTTTGGGGCTTTCATGATTGCTGTGTTTGGATCTCAGCTAATCAAAGACCCCCTTCTTGCTGCCTTATTTACAAAGAAGCAAACATCAAACAGTCATTACTTAAATGAAAAACACTTGGAAAAATCACACAAACTTTTCTTTTTTTCTTTTTCTTTTTGAAAAGTTCCCTAAGTGTGTTTTAATTGAAAGCGGGGAAAAGGTTTTGAGGTCACTGTTGTGCTGTTTATGAAAATCTATACTGTCTCCATTACCTCCCTCTTCGCTAAAGGTAATTGCTACAGAGCCAACTGGAACAATTCCTGGTTGTTCACATGAGAAGAAGATGAAATTAATGGAAAACATTTCCCATTCTCATAAGCACATGCCACCATCCCATGATTCCTGCATATTAGAACACCATAGCATCTAAGTCAGAATGGGCTCATTTGTCTCTTCTGGAAGTCTTGTTTAGGCTGTCAACAGACCCAGTAATAATGTGGCAATGTGGATTTTATATGGAATTTGCATCATTAATCTCTTCTTTGGCCTGTGATTTACCACAGAAAATCACAAACAAATTATCTGCTGACATGTCCTGGCACAGAAAGGCTGAAAATGTTGAATGAATGCTCACAGAAGGTCCAATCCTCAGCACATCCAGGTGGGACTGGAAAAGACCCCTGTCCGAAACCCCTGGAGAGCCATAGACAATTGGTGCACCTCAGTCTCTGTAGACAATGCAGAAGAGGTAAACCAGCCATCTGACTCAGTAGAAGACAACTTCCTGCATTCCTATGGTAATTGCCATGGGGCAAATAATGCCTTTTGGATAAAGTAAGAATCAACAGCACTCCGTATTAAGTGATTATTATTATTATTATTATTATTATTATTATTATTATTTATTCAACTTATACACCACCCTATACCTCAGGTCTCAGGGTGGTTCACAACAACACCACAACATATAAAATCAAACCAAAAGCAGTAACACAATAGGCACTCCCCCCCCCCCGTAAAAGCCACATTCTAAAAGGGTGTTGGATATCAATAAGATCAACTGAAGGCCTGGTTAAAAAGGAACGTTTTTGCCTGGCGCCTAAAGGTGTATAATGAAGGCGCCAGACGAACTTCCCTGGGGAGAGCATTCCACAGATGGGGAGCCAGTGCAGAGAAGGCCCGTTCTCATGTTGCCACCCTCCAGATTGCAATGAAGGCCATAACAATCGCATACAAAGAACAATAAAGAACAAAGGAGATAGTCTTATACATCTCTTATATCTAAAGTTCACTTTAATATAAACATGAAAGCATTTAAATACCAGGTGCTGAGGTAGTTCTTTCAAATTGTAACTTGGTAGTTTTGTGTCTGTGTGTGTGTTGCTACCAAAGACAGATAACTGGACCAATTTGCACGGTGCATGTGGGGTTCCCCATGTGCAGAAGCTGCCAGAAACCTCTGCAAGTGACTGAAGCCATCGTCCGTTCATATGTATGCAGTCTGCTAAAAGCTGCTATGCAGGGGTAATGTCACAAATCACCTAGTGAAGTTCTCTTCCCATCCTTAGATTCTGATTTGCAGTCAATCGTTCTGCTGCTCTGACACAAAACGAAATTTAAAAATCCCAGTGTATCTGAGTTATTCAACAAGCAGCGGCGTGAGGAGAAAGAAAGTTCAGGTTTCTGCTTGTGATAGTCATGTGAGATACATGATCATGGAATCAGGACTGGTATAAATCAGAACTTTAATGTGCAAAGTCAGTCAACAGTTTATACAGTGGTACCTCGGGTTACATACGCTTCAGGTTACAGACTCCACTAACCCAGAAATAGTGCTTCAGGTTAAGAACTTTGCTTCAGGATGAGAACAGAAATCGTGCTCCGGCGGCGCGGCAGCAGCAGGAGACACCATTAGCTAAAGTGGTGCTTCAGGTTAAGAACAGTTTCAGGTTAAGTACGGACCTGCGGAACGAATTAAGTACTTAACCCAAGGTACCACTGTACTGCAATCTTAGGGGTTACTCTGTTTGAACAGTGCTGTGTGAATTTAGGCTTTAAGAAAGATTTCAGCACCAGTCTAAATCAAGGAACATCTCCAAATTATGAACTCTTGGTGCTCACTAATTGAAGCCAAGAACTTAAGAAGAGCCCTATGGCTGGATCAGGCCAAAGGCCCATTTAGTTCAGCATCCTGTTCTCATGGAGGTCCACCAGATGCCCATAGAAAACTTGCAAGCGGGATCTGACTGCAACAGCAGCCTCCCCAATTGTGATTTATGGTATCTGATATTCTGAGGCATGCTGCCTCTGACAGTGAATGTGAACATCCTTAAAACAGGCAGTCATAACTTTTTGGCTTCAAGTTTGAAATGTTGGAATAAAAGGGCTGTGGTTCAGTGGTATACATGCTGAATATCCCAGGTTCACTTCCCTGCATCTCCAGGTACCGTATTTTTCGCTCTATAAGGCGCACCAGACCACAAGACGCACCTAGTTTTTGGAGGAGGAAAACAAGAAAAAAAATATTCTGAATCTCAGAAGCCAGAACAGCAAGAGGGATCGCTGTGCAGTGAAAGCAGTGATTCATCTTGCTGTTCTGGCTTCTGGGATAGCTGGGCAGCCTGCATTCGCTCCATAAGACGCACAAACATTTCCCCTTACTTTTTAGGAGGGAAAAAGTGAGTCTTATAGAGCAAAAAATACGGTAAGTCTGGGAAAGACCCTTGTCTGATAGGAATGCAGTTGCCATTCAGTGTGGCCAATACTGAGCTTGATAACCCCAGTGGTTTTTTTCTGGGGGTACGCAGGGGTATGCATACCAGGACCAGATTTAGGTTTGATGAGGCCCTAAGCTACTGAAGGTAATGGGGCCCTTTATATATCCAGCTGTCCTTTGTCCTTAGGTAGCAGGCTAGCAGACAGGGCCCATTACTTACATCACAGGAGCCTACACAACACAAAACACTGTTGCTGTGTGTAGGTTTTATTTTATTTGTTTTTTTATCTTATATTTTGGAAATGTACATCCAGTATTTCCCCCTTTAATTTTTTTGGGGCCCCCCAAGAGAGTGGGGCCCCAAGCTATAGCTTGTTTAGCTTATATGTAAATCCGGCACTGCATACCCCTAAACATCTTGTGAATCTAAGTTTGACCTGATTGAGGGGCAGTATTTCAATATGAGTAGGAAAATGAAAATACCCCTAAACATTTTTTTAAGCACTGGATAACCCAATTGTCTGACTCAATATAGGGCAGCTATCTCCATATTTAAAAGAACAGAAAAAACCAAGATAGGGAGTCACAACATTATTTTCCCCTCTATGTTTTAACATTTTGCAGTTGTCTATGGTAGATATCCATGTGATACCGATAATATTGTGAGTGGGTTCAATACGTGCAACAATAATGCAACAGTCAGGCGTATTGCAAACTCACTCTTAAGAACACCTTCAAAGGAGATCTGTACTGGGAAATGCTGGCAAATTGTCACTTTGCTGTGAGAAACACAGTTGTGTGAATCCAGCTCAGCACTGGGCAATCTCATTATCTAGGTACACACAGAAAAGCAGGTCCTCAAATATATTATACTAGAATATTTGGATTTGAAACAGCTTTTCTTTTCGTTTTCCGCAATCTAAATGCATTGTATGAATGATTGCTAATGTTCCAAAGTTTGTCATTTGTTGCTTGACCTGGAGTGAATGAATCAATAGCCAAAGACAATTGCTCAAATGAAATGGTGACCCAACAAGGCAAGGCCACAGTGATTTGTCCTGTTTTGTGTCATATATTCAACCCTTTCAGCGTTCTAGCTCCATTGTCTGAGATACACTAATGTCTTCCATTCTTTCTTGAAAAACAAACAAAATATCAATGAATTGCCACCAGGCTAGGATTTTTCCATCTTTACACATCCTGAAGTAATGAAATTATATACTTATAGCTCCAGTGCTGTTTATAGGCCTTGATTGGTTCATGTTTGCTATAATGAGAGACATTCAAACAAAACTATAGCATGCAAAGGAGATTCAAACACAGATTTTTTTTATTTAAAAAAAACAAATCAGAAACAGAACACTGTTTAAATTGAAAGACAATATAAAAGAAAAAAGAGAGGACATTATGGCAAGTCATGGAATTTGTCCATAGGCTGTCTTATGGAGAATTTAGCTGTTGAATAACATATGAAAGAGATTCATTAAGCGTAAGAAATGAGTGCACAGAATGAATGGGTATTGATGATTAATGCTCATTATGCATACCCAACATAGTATTTTATCTTGCAACTGAAGATGAGTTAGTCTGCATTGTATTGTTATTCTTATTGCCAAATTGGATGGCTTTAAAAGAGGATTAGACAAATTCATGGAGGATAAGACTATCAATGGCTACTAATCCTGAGGCGATGTTCTCCCTTCAACTGTTGGAGTCTTCTGAATATTAGTTGCTGGAAATCACAGGAGGGGAAAATGCTGTTTCTCTCAGATGCTGCTTGAGGGATTCCCATAACATCTGGCTGGCCATTGTGAGACCATGATGCTGGACTAGCACAGGGCCACTGGCCTGATATTTGTTTGTTGCTGTGGCAGCAGCGGCTATTTATTCCTATATGCTAATATTCTGGAATAATTTACAAAAAACAACAACCCAATTTTTCTTAAACTAAAAACAAAAACATAAAAACCCTGACCTTTCTGAGAGACCTGGAATGTAGGCCTCAGTGTATTTATTTGTGTAGGATGTGTATAAGCTTTGGCCCCAGTTTCTATGTGGAAGGGTTGGTGGAGCATGGTTTGGAAGACATCTGTTCTGCGCAAATTCACTCTGACTGGAGTGAGCTGTCAGTTCGCGAGCTCTGCTCAGAGGAGAGATGTGGCAGATACAGACAGTGGTACAGAGTCAAAGTCCTGCCCATGACAACAATCATTAGCTGCAGATAACATTTCAACACAATAACCAGGTTTGCTATAGCTCTGGCAGACACATACTTCCTCTTCTAATCTCCTGCACTCCTGCAATATTTGAATTCTGGAATACAGGGCACTAAATACAAGACAAAACAAAAAGCCTCAAAAGCATACTTATGCTTATAACTCTGAAATTTACTAGGGACACAAGGGTACATAATGCGTACATAATGTGACTACAGCCACATAATTTTTCTCAGTTTGCGAACAACCCACCACTACTGTGGAACGGAAAGCCCCACACTCACTCTCTAATAACAACAACATTTGTTTATTTGCTTATTTTAGACCACTTAATATGTGTGTGTGTGTGTGTCGTATAGCAAAGAAAGCCAAGAGAAGACTCTGGAGGAGGAGTCAAAATGTCCAGGAGAGACTGGCATGTGACCAAAGATGCAACAATGAGCTACAGATTTATTCTTTAAAATGTCAGAATTAAGAGTAACTTATACCACTATAAATGGTAAAGTCTGTAAGGCCCAAAGTCTCAGACGAAAGGAAAACATGAAACCAATTAAAGCAACAATTCATAATAAATGCAAAATCTCCTCCTGTTTCGGGTGTGACATCCCAAATGTTGGGCTCCCAACTCCCAGTAGCCCAAGTCAGCATGGGATGATGACAGTCCAACCACATCTGAAGGTTCCTCATGCTGCCATACTTGATTGGCCTTAGTCATCAAAAGCCATTCTAAAAGAATGCTTTTAGAAAATGCTGGGGCTCAGATTTTGATGAGCGTCCAGGTGAAGGCAATTCCATGTTTGTAGACCATTTAGGAGGACTACTTTTTGACATGTGCACAGCATCCTGCTTTATTTGGTATAAAGATGGAAAAATCTCCAGGATGGACAGAACATGTTCACAATTGCAGAGTTTTTCTGCTCACCGCTTTCCTAAGATATGCTCTAATACTAATGAAGATAGTAAGATGTTCTAGTTAATGGGTTGAATTCTATAGAATACAATATCTAACCAGTTTCACAGTCACACAGCATATAAATAGCTTAAGACCTAACGGGTAGATTTGAAACTCTTTGCTACAAATAGTCCTTTAGCAACATCATTAAATCTTTCTAAAAAAGAAAAACTGGTTACAACCTCACATTTCCCAGTGTTAATTGTGTGTATTAATGCTTGCACAATTTCCTACATAGGGGGGAAATGTACATCACAACAATTGCCACATGTGGATGTGGTTTCTTGTTGTTGTTTTCTTATATTACAGTCATTTCAATATAGGAAATCCACAGCTTGTGAAGTAGAATTTGGGATAAAGGGACAACAAGGCTGGAATAAGCTATTCACCATTCTATTTACACAAGAATGAGCTGGTTATGATCTACTGGTATTTGTCTGAGAGATTTGAAGCAGATCAACAAGGATTTCTGGCTCCCACTTGTTTGAAAATGGCAACAACAAAATGGCTCCATTTTACTATTGAAATGGGGAGTGGAAGCTAGGAACTTAGAGTATATTTTTTCTGAGGAAGGACTGTGAGCTCAGTTCAGTACTGGAAACAAAATTGGGGGCTCAAAAGTCTTTGTCGTTTGCACCAGGCTGTGGTTGTTGGATCTCTAGCTTGTCATTAAAACAACAAAGAAAGCATTGATTCAACAAGTCTGAAGTCTGCCCTCTTCTTATTAATGCACCCCAGGAAGGAAGAGAGAAACCCGGCTGGGACACCAATGAAATTTCAGGAAGTGCTTGCTTCTGGGAAGGCTGCAGAGTGAAGACCACTGGGGATGTGATTTGCAGAATGAAAGAAAAGACACTGAGAAGCCTGTCACAGTTAGCAGTGCCATGGTACTTACCTGACCTCCCAACCAATGGGTCACTACTGCTTACAGGGAGGGAGAGTTGGAGGGGCAAGGAGGTGGGGAGGTTGGTACTGCAACTTCTTAAAGCACATCAGTGGATGATTTTTTGTTTTAAAAAGTTGGGAGCTGCATTTAAGTTCTTTAAAAATCTAAGCTTCTCTGTTTTAACAAACCAGCAAATCAACCAGAGCTTTTCAGAATTTTACAGGCAGCATTCTACATAGCCTCATCTTGTATGGTCAGCAATGCCTACTGGAGGACAGAAAAAAGCAATGGGAAATCCAGTTTGAAGCTGCTAAGTAAAACAGAAAAAAAGTTCAACCAACCCTCCACTCATAACTCAGTCATTTTTTAGTTATTTTAAAGTCAGAAAGAGGCAGATCATTGATTCTTCTCTCCCCCATGAGGGATTATGGATAAAACTGAATCCCCACTAAAAGCCCCTAGACATGTTTGCCTGCAGTTTAGCAGACTTGGGCCACTGTGGAATGGCTCCTGTGCCTGAAAATTTCAGCCACTTTGGCCCAAATGGGAAAAGGTTATACCTTTTTTTTTTTTAACTCCCCGTTATAGTGACTAGGACAATGCAGAGCTTCATTTTATGCAGAGCAGCTTGGAACCTGAATAAAGGACGGAACAATTCAGCAACAGATCAGAATTCTTAGAAAATACACTGATACAAATACAATGTGAATTTATATATGGATGGAGTCATATAATCCCTTACCCACAGTCTGAAGAGACAGATTCTAGGAACAGTTCGCCTCCTTTAACTACTGTTTGTGTGAACTAGACAAACACAGGAATACAAACGTATAAGACCAAAAGAGAGCTTAAGAAGAGGTTTGCACAGGATGTTTTAGAGCTAATTCCAAGTGACAATTAAACAGGATCCAGTGGGATTCACTTTAAGGCTTTTCCTCATCTTTGTCAACAAAGAGAATGCAGTCCCAAATTAGTAATATTCCGCCTTTTCTCCTCTCTAACCAATTAGATGGAGGCAATATATTATCTGTATTACCTAATTACCTCTTCTCAGAAATTCGTAAGAATGGAAAAAAATCTGTTGCTTATTAGAGGGTCCATAGCATGAACCATTTTTGTGATGAAGCCTCTAGATATGAGCAAAAATGAAGAACGGATGTTTGAACTACATCACACATTTCCTCCCATGCGTCTATATGTTTGCGCCAGCAATCTGTAGTGTTGTTTCATTTGATTTGTCGGGCGGGGAGTGGGGAGGCAGGAGGCTGCAATCCTTCCGTATTGGAGATCAGGAGATTAATTTTTTAAAGAGAAGGATTGTAAAAATCAGGCATTGGTAAAACATATGTTCCTTGAGCAGCTACAAATATGAGTATTTGACTTTATTGTTTTTCAATATGGAACTGGTTTAAAGCTTCAGACAGTTGCAGTTTTTAATGCATGGGTCATAATCAGCAGGGTAGAAACAGGGAATCAGAAGGAAACAGCACAGGGCAGGATCACTTGTGAAAGGGGAAAACTTGGACAAATTATTACAATAATACTAGATCTTGTTAGAAATAGATGTAACAGTTATTCCAAGGTGTCTGAATCAACCCTGATTTACTGCAGCCAGTAAAGTCCTAGCCCATCATTAAGAGGACTCCATAAATCAGAAACCTTAGATTTAATCCCAGCATCACTATAAATACCTTTAGAAGGAACTTGATTTGAGTTTTGATAGTTGGAATTGCTCAGGTTTGGCTGATTCAGTGTTTCTTTCAACTAAGTTATCGGTGTTGTTTGCAAAGGAAGGTAAGAGGCCTCTTATCCAGTCTCAATAGGTTCACCACCACCACCACCACCAAGCCTTTAAAGACAAGGTGTGATGCACTCACTCACGGGACACACTCACCCTGCGGGAATGTCAGGACTGCAAATGTGCATTCCTTTGAGGTTGGTTGGCCTGCTCCCATCTATGGAAGTGGCACTTGGTTCTAGGTCCACAGGTTCAGTCATCCTAACTGATTATTTATAAAAGCACCTAAGATATGATACGGTATAACTAGACAGCATCTTAAAAAGCAAAGACATCACCTTGCCAACAAAGGTCCGTATAGTTAAAGCCATGGTTTTCCCAGTAGTGATGTATGGAAGTGAGAGCTGGACCATAAAGAAAGCCGATCGCTGAAGAATTGATGCTTTTGAATTATGGTGCTGGAGGAGACTCTTGAGAGTCCCATGGGCTGCAAGAAGATCAAACCTATCCATTCTTAAGGAAATCAGCCCTGAGTGCTCACTGGAAGGACAGATCGTGAAGCTGAGGCTCCAATATTTTGGCCACCTCATGAAAAGAGAAGACTCCCTGGAAAAGACCCTGATGTTGGAAAGATGGAGGGCACAAGGAGAAGGGGACGACAGAGGACAAGATAGTTGGACGGTGTTCTCGAAGCTACCAGCATGAGTTTGACCAAACTGCGGGAGGCAGTGGAAGACAGGAATGCCTGGCGTGCTCTGGTCCATGGGGTCACGAAGAGTTGGACACGACTAAACGACTAAACAACAACATAACTAGTTGTCAATATTGGTCACCTTCTGAAATCAACTGATGGAAGTTGAAGGACTCTCAGCCACACATGAACACATAATGCTTTGCTTACTAAGGCTGGATCATTGGGATGAAGGGGACACAGCTCCATCAACCTCACTTGCTTGCCTATCTAACTGCAACAAGTACTGGCAATAGTGCATCTACATTTTGAGGACCCTGAAGCTTGAACTGATATGGGGCCCCTTCACAACGAGGTCTGCATAACCACTGTTTTCTTCTTCGGTGGGTTTGTTCCACGGCAAATCACCAATTATTTATTTTTAAAATAGCTGCTACATCTTACGATTTTGATTAAAATGGCTGTATTGGATTATCTCACATGTCCAAGTCACTGCGGTGAACAAAAAACTCCTATGCCTTACAGTTTTCAAGTTAGAGCTCAGTTGGTAGAGCATGGGACTCTTAATCTCGGAGTCATAAGTTCGAGACCCACGTGGGGCGAAATAATCCTGCATTGCAGGAGGCTGGACTAGATGTTACTTGTGGTTCCTTCAAACTATTCTATGATTCTATGGTGAGGGAAGTAGGGAAATATTATATACATGCATGATGCACTTTTAAAATATATATTTTTTAAAGCAATGTGGACTAAGGTCACTTCTGGGATCGGGGGCCCTGAAGCTTAAGATTCATTAAATGTTTAATAGTAGATCTACTCCTGAATGCTGGAGATGTTGCTGCCCGTCAGCTTCCTCATTCTTAGTCTCAGGCTGCATACACACTAACCAATTTGTAGGACATAAATGTAGTTTACCTCAATCTGGAGTTGGATGAAGATTGTCACAACGTTCTTAAACCTCATAAGAAGATGTGGCATTAAAATAAATATTTGATAAGCAATATGGAGTTGTTGCCTGATATTAAGAAATTTGATCATTACCATCTAGTCACTTGACTCAGTCTGTAAAGTGCAAAATATATCTAAGTATCACCAGCAAAAAAATATTTATCCCTCCTTGCCATGTTCTTGTTGATGAAATTGTGCCATGAGGGCAGGGGGAAGCAGGCTACCGCCATGGACTTTTAAAAAACAACAGTGGATGATTAACAGAAGTCTTTGTATTCTGCCTATACCCTTCACGTTGCCTTCCGATGCATAGCCAAACCGTCTGCTGTGTGTTTTGATAGTTGGATAATTGGGAGCACTCTTGGGTTGTGCGTACACCTGGTTTCCTCCCAGCCTGAAATTCATTTCTTCCCTATCGTACTGCCCCTCCTCCTCTCCTCCTGCTGCTCATATAATGGAGATCAGGAGTTGATGAATGAAACATTGGTGCCCAGTCTCTGCAGCAACCACTGAAGAGCACTCTAACAGAAGTGACACTCTGGTCTCCATGGATAAAATGCTGAAACCCTAGACCAGTTGTCCAAAGGGAATCCATCTGCAGCCATAAAAAAGAACTTGAAAGCAAGCCTGATATGAACAAAGACAGTCCTGTGTTCTTTTTCAAAAAAACCCACCCATTTCTTTTTTGATATTGATACAGCCATAGACGTACCATTTTATGATATGTGTGCACAGTAAAAACCATATACAAAATGTATAGAGGAAGAGTCCCAGTACCCTTTGACTTCTCATGGTGGGAGATATTAACTTAAAAGAAAAGTTGTCATTTTTTTTAACAGACCAAGACAAAACATAATTTCAAACTCAAAATGCACATCATGCTTGGCAAAATCCAGAGCTTCTGTGCAATGAACTTAGAGTACAGTAGTTCAAATTAACTGCTAAGAAATTAAAGGGTAGAATCCTTTGGGAGCAATGTGGGAGCATAAGAAACACAAGAAGCTGCCTTTTACTGAATCAGACCATTGATCTGCCTACCTCAGTACTGTCTACACCAGTATTTCCCAACCTTGGGTCTCCAGCTGTTTTTGGACTACAGTTCCCATCATCCCTGATCTTTCTAGCTAGGGATGATGGGAGCTGTAGTTAAAAAACAGCTGAAGACCTCAATTTCCCCAATTTCTACCAAAAACTAAAAAGGCATTAAGATGCCTCCCTTTTGGCCCTCATTCTCTGTCAGTTCTACCTGAGTTGACTCCCATTCAGATAGCCAGCATTTATCATATTTATAGTAGGCCCAATGGGTTATACCCAATACTAGTCTTGCTAAGAATAGACCCATTAAGGCTGGTGGGCCTTAGCTGACCATGTCCATTAATGTTGGCGAGCCTACTCTGAGTAAGACTAGTAGTGGCTATACATCCAGTTGAAATGAATGGACATGACTAACTGAGGTCTGTCAATTTCAGTGGGTCTGTTCTGGATAAGACTTAAGTGGATACAACCCATTGTGTCTAACCCTAAATTATTACTGCTTCAGTTGGTGTTTGGAGCTCAGAGTATCACTCAACAAGCAGGTCGGACTTCTGCCCCAGGCAAAAAAGAAAAGAAAGAACCTCCCTTGTGCCAATCAATCTGGAACATCAGGGCCATATGTCCTGGCTTGCCCACTGACTTGTTTCAGGTCAACGACTCATGGAAAATGGCCATAATTGCCCATGAGCTGAAGATGCTCAACACTGATGTTGCCACTCTACAGAGTGGCCTCTAAATAAACATTTTAATAACTAGATTTCAAGGATAAAAAATAAAAGAAACAAGACAGACTTTAAAACAGACATTATTGTTCTGATAAGTTGAAAATATACGTAATGGCTACATAGTTATTTGTCATACTGTGTTGAGAAGTCTGTGCAGAAATAATTACAGTACAGTTTTAATAAATGCTAAGTAAGAAATCAGAATGTGCTTCCATTTAAAGGTTTTCATATGCAAATAGGTTTATTGCAAGATACATGCTTTAGCTTGTTTTTAGTCGCCGCCTCACCTACATACCAGTGTATATGCAAATATTATTATTTCTATTGTCATTGTTATTATTTATTGAATTTATATACTGCCCTATACCCGGAAGTCTCTCTGTTAAAATAATACACTTTTATATAGGGCCAGCCCCACCATGAGGTAGAGTGAAGCAGCTGCCTCAGATGGCCAATGCTGAGGGGCATGGAGTAGGCCACATGTGTGCTACATAGCCTGCCCTCAGGTGCTGTGGAGGATGTTATCCCAATGCCAGTGGTGAAGTGGTAAAGTGCTGTAGCTCAGTAGTAGAGTCTCTGCTTTGCATTTGAAAGGTCCCTGGTTCAGTTCCTGGCATCGTTGTGTATGGCTGGGATAGGACCTTTTCTGAAATCCTGGATGAGTGTGTTACTCCCAAGTCCTACCTGGAGGTACTGATGGTTGTTCACTCCTAACACTTGAGGATCAGAAACACTCAAGGTTGTAATCCTGTGTGCAGTTAGGGCACACAGTTCCAATTGATTTCATTCTAAATCATACACAGGTTAAGTGAGAAAAGAACCATTTTCACTGGAGTCTAAAGTCTTGCTTCTAGACTTAATACACAGAATGGTAATAAAAGCCCCTTGCAGTTTTGCCTGCAAAGAGTGATTTTATAGTATGTTTTATGGAACATGCTCTTGAACAACAAGCGAATGCCTACAAAAAGCGCACTGCTTTGGTTATAGACGAATAATCCATAAACCGATTAAGTGGGATATAATTGTGTAATGAATATTGGTGTATTTATGTAATATTAGAGCTCTGCCTATTCCATACACATACTCAAGCAAATCATTGACTTGTCTTCGTTGCAGCTACTTTTCCATCTCTGTTTTACTAAGGATGATTAGAACTGAAATGCCTTAGGTTTTCACTTTTTTTTAAGAGAAACATTTACATATTCATAGAAGTCTCTTGGCGGCGGCTGTAAACAAAGAATTATGTTCAGGACTGCAGCTAGAAATAAGATATGTCAGAGGTCTATTACCCATTCAATCGAGAATCAGTAAATGGCCCAAGGGCACTTCCTTAAATGGGAAAGGGTAAAATAACTGAGGCTGAGGCCCCAAGTGTAGCTGGAACTCAATCACATTGTTGATTTAGAGTATACCAGGCATTTTTTGTAATTGTCAAAATTCATTTAGCTTCTCTGACATGAGCGGAATGGTCTGAGATCTCAAGATAAGGCATGCTTCCCCACATCTTTCACTAGGCTACACAGACCTCAAAACTGCATGCAGCAAGCGGTAGTATAACCAGGGGCACATGCGTTTGGATTTCTGTTACAGTCGTACTACTCTGTTTATGCTACCAAAATACATCAATAAAGTGTTTACACTACCAAAATACATCAATGGAAGGAACTTCTTCTCATGGGCATAAGAGCAGGCCCAGATGTGAAGGAGGAGGGTCAAGCACTGCTAACAAAGCCCTTCACCTCGAGCCCCTTAAGGCCTGCCTTCTGATCTCAAAACAAATTTCTTGATGAGAAAGAAAAAATATATACCCTGACAGTGCCTTTATTCTCCAGACCAGGTCCTGCTCTACCATTCTTTCCTGAGGGGTTTAGGACACAAGAAGCTGACGTAAATGAAGCTGGTATAAGTTAAATTGGTGTAAAGTCATGCCACATCCAAACCCCATTCTGGAGCAAGGCTACTGCCAGATGAAGCAGCCCAAGGTTGCCAGAGGGAAAACAGGGCTTTGAAATTGAGGTCAGCTTACAATAATCTTTTTGCCAGTGCGTGTGACTGAGCTAGGCAGAGAAAATCGGTTCCCCAGCCCCGTCCTGCCCTTGCCATGCCCTCAGAATGCCTCTTTTTAAGAACTTGCAGTCCTTAAAAATCACACTGAGTTGCTTGTGAAGCAAACACTTCAGTGGCTCCACTCCTTCATTTTATGAGACAGCCAGCAAGTTCATGTTTCCTCTCCATTTAATATAATTTCAGTAGTTTGATTGACTCGTGGTGCTTGTGGAAGATGGAGCTACTACCAACATTTTGATAATGCTTTTGATCTTCTGAGAGTCCTTCCTTGTTAAGGTAAAGCAGGAACCCAGTGAGACATTTATTCCGCTGATCTGTCTAGCTCAGTGTTGGGATAGCAATAGGCACTGCCATCTGCTTGTAATCTTGGCTGCACAAGGGGAGGATCAATTAACTGATCTATGATCCTTGACTGTGGTGGATTTTCGAGTTTCATAACAAAGTTAAGGTACCTCTTAATATGCTTTAATCTGCAATATTGTAATTACATTCAGGTGACCAATGGTGAAATTTTGCATATTTGTCAGCTTTTCAATGCATACTTAGGTAAACAGGTAAGATTCCTGTTCTGCTAGTGACTGTAAAGAGGCTATGGTTGTTATTCCTTGTTTATCAATTTGCTTGTGGAGGTCCTGGGGAGGTGAACTTTTGAAAGTTGCTGAATTAGGTGACAGGTGTTCCATTCCAGATGTGTTCCTTCATTTGTATGTCTTTCCTCTCAATGCATAGTTGGGTGTGCACTTCTGATTTATGTCAAATCTAAACAGCAAGAACAAAACCTTTCAGGAATGTAAATTGCAGAGAACCAGGCAAACATCTTAAATGAGATTAGTACCTGTTCACTTCTAAGCATGTTCCTTAGGTTATTTATTATTATTATTATTTAACGACTTTGTTCAGTTCCAAGTACTCCGTTCGATAAAATCTTTTACGGACCTGAAATTGAAATGCCATTCAACAGAGAACTGAGTTGCATAACTAAAAACTGATTGTATTGGATTAGATGTTCTTCCATTTATGATAAGGATCTGTATGATAGGATTAATATTTATGCCCTTGTTCTTTCATCCTGCCTGGGAAAGTTGGAGAGTGGCCAAGGGAAAAATGTGACCGCTGTTTTGAGAGACTGCAGACACATCCTTCCTTTTCTCGCAGTCTGGTACCTTCAACCATGTCCTTATGCATGGAGGATATAGCCATCAATGACTTTAAGTCATGATGACCGTGTTCTACCTCCAGTGTTGAAGGCTGAATGTCTCTGAATGTTAGTTGTTGGGAATCACATGTGAGGAGAGTGGTGTTGCATGTAGATTCTGCATGTAGATTCTGCTTGAGAATGGGATGCTAGACTAGTTGGGCATTTGGTCTGATCCAGTAAACAGCCATCTGCGGAAAACCCAAATTGTTGTTGGCTCCAATTAAGCATTCAATAATGGGTTTTCATGGGGAAAACACCGGGAGGGGAAGCATTTGGACACAATGCCTTAAAGCATGGATTTGTCCCTAGAAAATGCAGGGCAAAAGGTGAGTGTAGAGGGGCCTTAAGTCTCAGTGGTACTTTACCTTTTCCATTATTTTCAGTGGTTCATGAGCTAATTCACCCAATGGAGACAAGGTGGTAAACCTGTTTCTGGACTATACTACTTCAAGCTGAAATGGGAAGAAGCAACATGCTTGAATCCTTCTCTATATAAAATAAATATCTACACACAGAAAACCAGATACCAAGACTGAGAATTCTGACCTAGACTTCTCCTTGACATGCTATCTTTCTATACGTTTTTGTAGTGATATGGTCTGAATCATATTGTGCGCACGAAGATAATGCTTTGACTCTTCTACTCATTCAGTCAAATAGTATAGTTTGATTTTGTGCAGTATAGACCTGAAAGTAGCAGGGAAGGCTAGTTATATTTAATAACAGGAATCACATTTGAGATTTGTACAGCAACTACTTTATTATTTTCAAATGCAAACTTTTGCATTTAGCTTGCTATTTTACAATTTTACAAACTAGGTATAAAAGACCATAAATAAATGACATAAGTTATGTGTACCTAAGATTGATGGCGAGGGAAAAATTACAAATTAAAACAAAATAGAAAATCTATATTTCTAACCAAGATTTCATTCAAATCTGCGAACCAAGCAATGCATTGTTAAGATTTTTTTCTTCTTCCCCAGAATGGACTAAATTATCATATGCCTCATACATTCTAATTTTTTTTAACCACAGTCCTTGCATATTCCAACATACTTGTAGTGATACCAAAAAATAAATGCACTCTCTCTCTCTTTTAAATCTGTCTAATTAGTATTCAGGATGCTTTCTTTCTGGTTATGAAAATGTCACGTAAAAGAAAAATACTGCTTTGAAGTCCTGTTCACTGGCAAGAACCAGCTTCTTCTTCTTTTTGTTTTATACATATATATATATTTAATACATAGATCCATCACAAAGTTAATACAGCAAGAAACCTGGACAAACATCAACTGGTGGGGTTGTGAGCAGAACAATTTTCTAATGTATGGAGGTTTGCTGTTTTGGAGTCCTGTTGATGCCTCATCTTTAACCAGGAAGAAATGGAGGCCAGTTCTCTTATCAATTTCTGGTTGTTGTTAGGTTGTTAGTGTTGTGTCTTTCTACCATCCAAGCTCTGTTTAGTACACTTGACTGCAATCCGAGAATGCTGGGTTTGCAGTTCACAACACTTTATGCCCCCCGGCTCCTTGACAGTGCTGTGTCCTGCCATCAGCACAACTACACAAACCGAGAAATACTGATCTTCAATTTTGTGTTCATCAGACCAAAAAAATAACCTTAGAAATGGGAAAGGAAGAAACAGGGGGGAGGGAGAGGCGAGGATGAAGAATAAACTCCAGAGAAACTGTTTTAGGGCCTCATTCAATGCCAAGCATTTTAAATGCAATATTTACACATTCTTTTCCTTGATTTCCCCCCGCCAGGCATGTAGGTTTGACTGTCCTGTTTCAGCTTGATGTGCTGCACTGTATCTCAGTAGGGAAGAGTCTTCTGTGACCAGAAAGCAGGTCGAGCACATCAACTGCTGAGCTCAAAATGTGGAATGGCAGTCCATTCCCCAGACTCCTGCATTCAGCTCGCCTCCAAGAACAGTCTTCAGAAAATTAACAGTGAACTCTCCAGACTCCGTAAACTTTCCTAGATAGGACTGATAGGTCATTACCACTTATTGCAAACTGTATTGCAGTTTACCTATGAGAGGAACATGAAAGGGGTTTTTGTTTTTTTTTGCAAATCCCTTGCTTAAACCTTCAAAACCTTTTGTATTCTTTAACTTGGGAGAAAATAAAACAGTTTGCTCAACAATCATTCATGGGCCCCAAACTCCTTGCAGGTGGCACACTGAATAATTTACTTCTGTGAATGGATAAGGATTGCATATTTCTGTTTGTGTTCATCAAGTCTCTCAAAGCTTTTTTTTTCCAGGGCGGGGGAAGAAAAAAAGGCTATTTAATAGTTCAGTTCAAAACAACCCGCTGATGGATGAAGACTTCATCTCCACCTACTTTCCCCCTTAAGGTACCGCTGCTTCGATAATGAACAGGCCTCGACAAGACTAATGGTCATCGATCGAATTCTTTATCACAGTTATGGAACTCACAATGGATCACTCCACAACTCGAGTGAAGGCGCCCCTGCTCTAGGCTGAATAACTATTTGTTAAGGTTAGTGTGGCAGCTACATAATACATGAATAGATACAGGACTGTAACATTCAGGAGTGTGTGTGTTTTCTCGTCACCGTTGCATAGCTCACCTACTGGCCTGGAAACTCAACAGCTCAGCAACAACCGCCAAGTTCTCTGAGATGCTATCTGCATGTTCACAGGTGGCCCTGGGCAACAGGCAACACAGAAGCACACACCCACACACCCAAGGCCATACGTACACTCACACATTCCCGGAAGAGATAATAAGTTATTTTCCATTCTATTAAAAAATATTGATATTATCACAATGGCACACTTTTTTTTCCCCTGTAAAGGATCACTTCACTGTCCCATGCAGTCTCAGCTTTTGTGAACTGGGCTCTGTGCTACGGCACCTAACCCTGGCGTCCATCGTTATGACATGTAGAGCTCTGCTACTTGCACTCATACCGATGCAGCAGTGACATGCAGGAGAAAAAAAAGAAGAGAGAACACGCACTTACACAAAAATTAAATAAATGGAGCGAGGAAAGAGAAGTCTGTAGGGCTTTGATACAGTACATTCCTCAAGTGGCAATGAAAGAGCCGCATCTGGGCCATTTCATCTTTCAGTTTTGTTGCTGACAACAAAAAAAGGAAAAGAAAAAATAGAATAAAAGAAGAAAGCCAAAGAGACACTCTTCAGGGAGCAATGCTGCTTATGTAGTCCATCTTCAGTGCTGAGTAAACCGGGACACTGGAAGGCTTTTGTCTCTGGCCTGTTCTCCTCCAAGGCCAACATGGGCACCAGGAAGGGCTGAGTCCAAGAAAGCAGGATCCATTTTCCCTATTTAAAAAATACAAACATCAAACTATTATTATTATTATACATTTGTACACCACCCTTCATCTGAAGATCACAGGGCGGTTCACAACATAAACATACAAAGTAAGAACACAAAATACATAATAAAATGAAAATAAAAACTAATAACTCTCCTCCCACAAACATATTTTGAAGACCATAGAGTGTTGATCAGTAAAGGCCTGGTTATAGAAAAATGTTTTCACCTGGTGCCTAAAGAAATGCAGTGAAGGCGCCAGGCAAGCCGCCCCAGGGAGAGCATTCCGCAAATGGGGATCCAACACAGAAAAGGCCTGTTTTCATGTTGCTTCTCTCTAGATCTCTCGTGGAAAAGGCACACAAAGAAGAGCCTCAGATTATGATCACAGGGTCCACATTGGTTCAAATGGGTCACCACATGGGAAGACCTGTTATTTTGAGCAGCCAATGCTAGGATGAGGATTGGAATGCCTTTTTCAGCCTCACTATTATCTTGCTGCTTGAATTATTATAGCCATGACTGTAGGACAGTTTATGATTGCTTTCCATTCATAAGGTCCCTGGTTCAATACTCTGAAATCTCCTGTTTACACAAAGGAATCTCCCTTAAGGACCTGGAAAGCCACTGCCAGTACCAGATAATCCCAGGCAAGATGGACACTGTTTAAGGCAGCATCTTGTGTTGATAAAGTTCCTTTTATGGTTGAGGTTCAAAAATCAGCGTAGGGGAGACAGGAGAGTTTAGTGTACCCTAGAAATCTGAGGAGGGATGTGTGAGCCTGCTGCTGTTTTCCTAGAATTGCCCAATATTTCTGTGCTAGAGGGGCCAACAGATTAGTGACATTATCTCCTGTTTTGAATATTTGGCACTTTATTTGCTTGCTCGCACAGCTGAACCCTGCAGAAAGAAGGACTGCTCTCCTGTCAAGACTTGGCCTGTGGAGGGTGGGGAGTTCAATCCTGCTTTCTGCAATGATCAGCTGCACCAGTGCGTTCCCCATGTGGAACTCAGCTAGCTAGGGATCATGGGAGTTGTAGGCCAAAAACATCTGGAGGGCCGAGGTTGAGGAAGCCTGGTCTAGAATTTGTGCTAAACCACAATTTCTGATTTCTGTGTAACATTAAGCCAGGATTCTTTGAAAGGGAAAATACATATTAGCAAATTCCTTCTCCCAGCCACATAAGATTTGGAGAGGGGTTTGTATGTGAGAGGATGACTGAGGCTTTACTCAGGTCCATTCTGATTTTTAAACATAGTGCTAAATCATGGTTTGGTCCATTGTCCATGATAATCATTCTTTGGCTGTATCCTAGTTCAGCCAAGTATGTTCAAAACAAGTATGTCTGTATACGTGACTACATGTATATAGCTTACATCACTGCAGGTTGGGAAGAGAGGCCCCAAATTGCTCTGCATTTCAAAAAAAAAAAAATTAAACAAGTTCTGATAAGATCTCTTTAAATTTGAGGGGGGAAACCTGGAGAGTCAAATAATTTGGAATTGGTGGATATGAAATTTTAACACCATGCTGTTTTCCCCAGTAAAAAAATTCTCCTCCCTCTCAATCAAGTTGCTATTTGTCCTTTTAGGGTTAAAAACAACAACATAGAAACTTGGAGGAGGAAACCATTTTCAGTGAGGTTAACAGCATGGGGGGTGTTATAAAAGCCCATCTCCCCGAGTCTAACTCTATTCTGAATGTTCATGCAAACATACATACCCACACACCAGCTGCTTTTTGGAAAAAGTTTTAGGAAGTCGGGGAGATGGACTTCCATTCTTATTTGGCTGAGGAAGACTTTAATATTTTCAGGAAAACTCAAAGACTAACATTCACCAGCAAATGTGTTAAAATATGACTGTTTAAGCCACCTTTCAGAAACACACACCTTCATATTCTTCAACATGAAAAGCTTTTATGGGTAATTCTGCTAAGAGGTTTTACTAAGCTGTCACAGTTTTTGACAGGATCCAAATTTAGCATCCCATGTTCGCAACCATTTGCTTTCAGAATCAAGTTCATAGGGGAAGCTTGTGGTTAAAATTGGTAAGTTGTTGTTGCAAGTGACAAAAAATGACAAGAGTGACGTTGGGAATATGGCAAGTTTGACTTGTTCAATTCACTCAGTGCTCCTGGCTTCCAAATAAGTGCAGTGATTTCTAACAAATCAAACCTGAGTGTCATTCTCTTTTTGTGCTGAAGCTGCTGTCATGGGTAGATAGAACTAGAGAGAGGGGAAAATCAAAGCTGAAAACCTAATAGGTGATGTTGCCATCCTCAAAATAATAAGCTCAGCTGAAATACTTCTAGCAGGTGGCGTCACCTTATGACACTCATATTCTCTACACCAAATCATCAATAGGTTTGATACTCTTTCATTCCTGCACACTTTTCTGGTTGCAAAATGAACCAAGATCTAGATCTGAGGCTGTAATCTCTTCTTTGGGAGTGAGCCTCATTGAACTGAGAGGGTTTTCCAGATAAACACGAATGAAGTCGGATTGTACACCACTTCTTAATGACAGATCAAAGTAAAAAGTGGGTACAGCTGTAAATTAAACATTTTCTCTTTCATCAGCACCATCTAATATTTGTTCAAAATAGACAAGGAACATACAGTGCAGAGAGCAGGATTTTTATTTTTATAAAAAAGGTCTGATTGATATAAACAGCTTGGCAAGTGAGCCTGGACCATACAGCACTTTTCCAACTCTCAGTGATGTTAAGAAGGATAAATACATGCAGGTCCCTTGGATGTGTTCCTTGGAAATCGTTCATTAGGTGAATGTTCGCATAGCAAGTCCACAATTTCCATTATTTCCTACGGGAACATTTCTAATCAAGGATTTGTCCAATCTCTCCCCCCCTCCATAATTTCTTCCTGAAAAGGCTGCAGCCTACCAGCAAAAGAAAGACAAAGGGGAAAACTTATTTGTCCAATCTCTCCATCTCACTGATTCATTCAAAAATTGTACCTGCCCTCCTGCCCTGCATGGTTTCTGCCTGAAAATGACTTCCTCAGCAAAGCAGAAAAAAGCAAGGAAGTAAAGAAGTGGCCAAACTCCATCTATTCAGATATCTGAATCTGTGGAGTGTATAGCGATGTCTGGGCATAAAGCTTTATGTTCGGATAAGTGAATTATCACATAGCGAACACGTAGCTAGTGGGACTGGCTTATAAAACAAGCATATTAATTTAGGGTGGGGGTGTAGTTCCTGTCAAGCTTCTTGTGTAGTAAACTAATACAGATTTTTCCTAGGCCTTTGGTGGTTTTCCCCCATGTCAACATTTTTTCTTTATGTGCCGTGGTCTATATGTATCATAATGAAATAGGCACCTATGTGTGTAGAGCCCAATGCATGCAGAATTGAACCATGTAATCTGCACACCACAAAATGGTGTGTAAAGTTCATCCTACACAGACCTACAAAAGTGATTTCCAATGCAGAGATTTCATACATTCTAGTGTTCGTTGATGGAGTCAACTAATGAAATCTTATGCCCTCCACGATACGTAGAAAACAAACATCTAGAATAATTGTCTTACTAAATTAAAAAGGGGGGAAAGGGTATTTTACTAGTTACATCCCATCAGCGCATTCTCTTTTATTATTGATAAGGAAATGAAGCCACCATTATCACAAAGGGGAAACCATAGTCCCACTGACCTTTTCAATGTTGCACAATCAATTGTCTCTTAGAAGGGCAAAAGGATGCAAGTCTGGAAGATCCACAGTCAAGAATGGCTGACTTATGTGAGTTCAAAAATGATGATCGGTATAAGCCTCAAGCAACTCTCCAGCCTCAAAAAAAATAATAATCCAGTAATCCATAAAGATTGCTCTCCGTCTCAGCTTGGAAGTGGGCAAATCTTCGATTGAGAGGCACTGATCAGCCCATAGGATATTTTCCCTCAAGGTTTCTGCAAGGTACCGTTGATGCTCAGAATATGCCAACATGTCTTGGTACAGAAGATTCTTCATTCCAATAAAAGGTGAATAATTGTGGTTTACCCCACAGACCAAACACAATGATTGTAATCCCAGTGGCTGTTGAGGGAACAACAGTACCTTCCTTCGTTTAAGCACAGTATCTGGCAGCAAACACAGCATCAGAATTTGTATGTGATGTTATATAGATACATGTATATTACATAATGTCGATCAACACAGAAGTATATTCCAAGAAATAAATTTGTTCCAGGCCTGTTCACAAATGACGGGCTGTCATTTCTGTAGTTCCCCTCCCCGCAACACTCCCGGCAAACTTTATATATCAATCGACGCTGCAAATCTTTTTTTTTTTTTAATTATTATTAATTATTATTATTATTATTTCAAATGGCGAGGAGAAGTAAAAAAAGTGCAGTTCTTCAATTAAAGTGCATGGATGAGGTAAACTAATTTCAAGAGTTTTGAGTTCATTCAGTACTGGCTCAAACGGGAACCATTCTTCCGTGCATCTGTTGCATTTGGGTCCTCATTGCCTGCACACTGCTCAGAATCTTATTCTGGTGTGCAATGGCGGTAATTCCAATTCTTGCCAGGTCGCTGCATGAAACAAAAAAAGAAAGAAGCCGAAGAGTGAAAACTTTTTGTCAGAAGTGGATCCAGTAAAATATATTAAGTAAAATCCATTAAAATATATTGAGACAGGCACATACACAAAAAAGGAGAAAAGAAGGCAAAGCAAGGTGAATGTATACTAATGCTTGATTAAAGCAGCTGAAGGGCATTTTGGAACGGCACACATTGTAGACTGAAGGCATTCTAATATTGTAATGGATGCAATGATATGCAGTGCAAAGCAAAAAAAGCTGATTAAATATCCAGATTTACCAGTTTTTTTGTTATACCGCTGAGTACTTACTCCTGGTTCATATGCACCACAGCCTCTAGGGTAGTGTAGCTGGCAGCTGTGAAGTTATCCTTGTATCGCTCCATCTTAATAGCTTGGAGCCAATCGCCAACAGAAACTACGGCTGAGAATTCAGGAGAACTTGGATCCAACAGAGCTGTATTAGGTCTAGGAACAACAACAGAAGAACATGATTAAAAAGATGTCACAGCAACAAGAACAAAAATCCAGCTAGACTTTATATTGCATAATCAGTGCTCAGTACAGATAAGAGAGGCATATAATCCTAGAGATTTGTAAGAAACAAGCGCCTCCAACTACTACCACAGGGTTTTCTGCAGAACCATCTTGCCCTGAGAGGAGTGAGAAGAAGCAATAACAGCTTTTTCTACATAAACAAGTTGTCTATTGTAACTTTTTTCCCCATCAGTGATTATAGTTATAATAATCTTCTGCAAACTACTTTGTGAGCTCTACCTGAACAGCACGGTATAAATACTGTGAATAAACAAATATGCAATAGTTTCCCACACAAATATATATGGCAAAACGTTCCAAAACACTTAAGGACTATATTTACATGGTCACAATGTGTAACTTCAATATGTATACACAGAGCCAGATATGAAAATGTAGGTGAAAATATTGTGGGGAGCATTGCAAGCATATTTGTTTCTATATAGCTAATCCTAAGTGAGGTCCCTTAAAAAAAAAAAAGGGGTTTCCACAATGCACTGCTTTTCATCTAGATTGTAGAAAGTTGAGCCACTGTTTATTTTATTTCTTTAACAAAATTTATGTACCATTTGATTGTAGATAGAACCTCTAAGTGGTTTTCAAAACAACAACAACACAACAACAATTCAACATTTGAATTGTAATGGAAAATAAAAGTTAAACACAGGCATTTTTTTAAAAAAAGAACCTAAATATAATTAAAATCAACTGTTAGCATGAAAACAGATTAAAATGTGTCAATTTCTACACATTTGGATAGGCTCTGGAAGCTAAACTGTTTTTAGCAGGTCCTGAAAAGAGTACAGCAAAGGAACCTGATGTCAAGAGGCAATGAGTTAGAAAGTATAGGTGCTGCCAAGCTAAAAGACTGATTGATTTCAAGTGCCAAATGGATATCATGTTCCACACAGCAAAGTGGTTGAGCGGGCATACATGGAGAAGGACAATCCTTCAAGTCAACTGGTACCAAGCTATTGACAAAGACAGTTACTAAAGTTCTATCTGATGAGGGTAACAGTTTCAGTCCCTTTGGGGAACAATCTGTAAAGTCTCACACATCTCATTTTTTAAACATTTGTGATACAGTGGTACCTCAGGTTACATACGCTTCAGGTTACAGACTCCGTTAACCCAGAAATATTGCTTCAGGTTAAGAACTTTGCTTCAGGATGAGAACAGAAATCATGCTCCAGCGGTGCAGCAGCAGCAGGAGGCCCCATTAGCCAAAGTGGTGCTTCAGGTTAAGAACAGTTTTAGGCTAAGAACGGACCTCTGGAACGAATTAGGTACTTAACCTGAGGTACCACTGTACTGTAATGTAGCTGCAATGCCATTACAATGTCACCATACACCCTGTGGCCAAGCCTGTTTGCAGAGACACCGTAACAGGTTCAGACTATTAGGGATGTCCTCAAGGCCAATTAACACTCTCATCATTTTTCTCCCCATGATACATTGCATTCATGTGGAGATCTTAAGATGTGAACTGGGGTTTCAAGCACACAGCAGCAAATGTTCAGAAGCAACACCTCTTATCATAGATGAACAATGTGCTACTACGACTGCTGCCAGAAAACTAGCTGATCTATCTGTATAAGGCTCCAGACACATGCTAAGTGCTATGTTATCCACTGGGGACAGTCAGAACCCATGATTTGCAGGGAAATTCTGTCTATGTGCAAAAGCCTTCGGCTTAGGATGAATAATTAAAAAATGGAATTAGGTCAGAAGTGCCTGTTGCCACATTAATCTGTGGTGTGCAGAGACCCAAAATGAAACTGCCTGCACAGGCAGTCTGGTGTAAACTTGTTCATCAATGCAGGATACCATTTAATTAAGCATTTCCAGAAGATGCCTACCCAACCTTTCCCTAGAATTTTTTATACCAGCAGAACTGACTGCACCAGTTTGATCCCCCAAGAATGCAACGCAGGAGACAGAAGCCTGTTTCATCTATAACACTTTGAAAAGTAAATGAGGTCTTAAATGGGAAACAATCTACTGTGACAGAACCAGCCTCTCCCCATGTACTTCTTGTCTACCATGAAAAATAAGATCTTAATTCAACAGAACTGAAACATCACTAGTGGAACTATGTGCTCTCAGATAGTTTGGAAGCTGAGAACTTAAGGAAGGCTTCAACCTGGCACACTGAAAGCTGGGATGGCAGGGAGTTAATCCACTTTAATCAATCAGTTTCTGAATGGCATGTGTGCCTGGCACAGAATCATGGCGTCTTTGATCTTTGTTTTGTGGAATGTGTGTTCGTGTTCCAGTTCAGATTATCTGCAGGATCTTAACACCATCAACACATCTATTAATACAGTTTTTTGTTTTTGTTTTTTACACCCTTTGCACACAGCACTGGTTTTGAATAGGCCATAGCACCTTACTCAAATCTCAAGATTATGACGATGGTGATTTTTTTTTAAAAAAAGCTGTTTTAATTTATTTCAATAAGATCAAAGACTGGGTGTATTAAAGGCATTGTATATAAGTTATTGTCTAGGATTGCTCTCATCTTGATTGAATGCTATTTCTCATTCTTAACAGCCACCACACCTCTTTCTGCAGATGATATATTTAGCATGCATCAAAGAGGTGAGCAGTGGGCAGTCACAAAAGAGCATGCATTTGGTAGCTTTCGCTGTACAGATTCACATGAAAGTGCATACAGACATCTTTTGCTCTGCACTGCGTCCTCGTGTAAAAAGGTACTTTTGACACTTTGCGGAAATCAGCTATGAATATCAGATTCTACACTGCAGTAGTAGCTAATGGTTGCCAGAGATCTATGCTTATCAGCAGACCAAGATCAAATACAACTGAAGGAGATTAAACAGTTGGTATTATGTGACACACTCTCTCTTAAATAATTTAACACAGACAGAGGGATACACTTCCCAGGCTCCAGATGCAATTAGAGCAATCTGGAGAAAACAGGAGGATAGTGGCCTCAGAGGGCTAATAACCTGTCTTTGGTAATGTAAATGGTAAGCAATGGTCACTGAGGGGCATACTCATTTAAACATGAAAAACCACTTTTTTTCCTTGATACCGGACTGTCAGCAGCTGAATCTAGTACGGTCTGGCCTCTGATGACACCTGCACTTGTAAGAGAAGTCTCATTTGAGAGAAATGCAATAGTTGTTTCCCCTCAGTGAAAGATCTGTGTCATTTTTAGAATATTTCCTTCTTGTTTCATATCTCGCCTCTGGCCAGCTATGACAACTTGTTCCTGGAGACACATGATTGATTATGCACTTGAGGGAAATTTCCCCCTTCTTTAAGCAGACAAATAACTGCTAAGAAATAAAGAGCCCGCAAGCATGAGAATCCATGCTTCTATTCTTGTTCATCTCAACCGAATGAGGCCTGCCTTACCTGTACCGTGAGGACTGGCATGCCAGTCTAAAAAGAATCACCCTGTCATAAGTAGCCTCACCACCAATACTGGCAAAAGAAATTGTGAGGGATCTATAAATGTTGACCCACAAAAGACTCTAATTTCCCTATCTTAGGAAGGCAATGGTCCAGCTGGATGAGACAAAAGGTCCATCTATTCCAGCATCCTGTTCTCAAAGAGACAGATGCCTATGACAAGCCTGCAAGCAGGACCCAAACACAAAAGCACTTGGCCCTCTTGTGAATACCAGCAACTGATATTTATGCTGCCTCAGACAATGAATGTACTACATAGCCATTGTGACTTATAGTCAGTAATAATGTACAGGAGCCTGAGAACTAGTGGCCTCTCCTGAATGAGGTGGGGCTGTGATTGGGCAGAGGCACCTTCTGAGAAGATTTTGGGAGCTACAGAGAGCAGGAGGTGTTCCTTCCACCAACTTCATTCCATAAGAGGTTCTTAGGATCCAACCCCATATTAGCTACTTCTTTCTTACATAGGCAACAACCCCAAATGACTTCAGCCTCACAAAATGTGATATCCCATGCACGTTTACCCAGAAATAAATTACACTGAATTTAATAGGACTCACTCCCACATAAGACCAGCTTTTATGTTTGGCCTTTACTCCTGAGCAGGCAATGACCGAGTCACCACTGCTGTTCTTACTTGTAAAGTTTATTTGGGGATGAGGATTATTAACCTCTGCCCCTTGTTTTCAAATTGTTTCTTAATTAAAAAACCTATGTTTTCCTTAATTTATTCAAATTAGAACAACACACAGGCCTTGAACATCAAAGCCTTACATTTCTGTTGTGGTCAATGACTTGAGGAGGATAAATAAAACTTTTTAAAGGTTCCATATTTTGTATCGTATTCCCTTTCCAATCAGAAAAGAAGCCGATCTTCCAGGCACTTTCACCTTACATTATAACAATGTTCAGGCTCAAAGCTCAGCAATATAAAGAAGGAAAAAAGACAAGAGAAGAAAAAAAAAGACTGTACTTTCAAAATCCCACAAGGATCTTTCCCGCATACAGTGGACCAATGGAATGCTAGTGTAACCCAAATGGGCAACAGTCTTTCCACTGCAATCTTAAAAAAGAAAAACCAGAAGCGGGGGTGGGGGGTGGGAAGTGTAAAGAATCTGGCCAGCGTTATGAAGTAGACTTCAGTTTCAGCAAAGAAGTTGAGGTGAGTTACAGCTGCCTGTCGCCACCACTATATTCCCTCATCCATCACCATTAAGAAAGCGCAGCTGACCTGGAGTTTTCGGAGCCTGTCCTCTTTAAGCTGTTGGGGTTGCGGATGAGTTTGTCTAGCATGTTGACAATCTGTCCAAATTTAGGCCTGTCACTGCGTTCCTTCTGCCAGCAGTCCAACATCAACTGATGGAGAGCAATGGGGCAGTCCATCGGGGGCGGCAGCCGATACCCTTCCTCGATGGCTTTGATAACCTAACAAACAAACAAATGAAAGGCAGCATTTTAAGAGAGCTAAATAAAACAATATATTTAACACTTATAAAATGGGGTAACCTTGAATAAGTTTGGCGTTTTAAAGACGTGCACATTTAATAACAGTAAATACATGTTTGTATAAAAGCTTCAGTTATTTTTGGACTTCCCAATATTTATTGTTTGCTTTTTCAGAAAACTGTAATTAAGAGTTTGCATTATTAAAATAATGGAGAGCGGAGGCATTTTAAATGTATTACATTTTAAACTTGAGATTGAAGAAAAATGATTGTTATTTGCTTTAGATTTTGTTTCTAAAACTTCTGTCTTATAAGAAGTCATAGCAAATGCCTTCCAAATTAGAAACTAGGGGAGGAAATGAATTCAGTGGAACAATCCTCTAATATGTCTACTCAGAAGAAAGGGTATAATCCCAACCCCATTTACCTGAGAGTAGGCTTTACTGTATTTAGTAGGACTTTCTTCCGAGTAGACATGATTAGGATTACGTTATAAGTTATATTGAGTTTAATGGAGCTTGTTCCCAGGAAAATGGGTTTAGTATTGCAGACTAGATGACTAAATATACAGGCAAGTAGATGAGCACATCACACATTAACACTTTTGTTGCTTTACTGACAGCTGATCATTTTGGAAGTAGAACCAAAATGAGATTTCCTGAAGTTGTCAACAATTCCCATATGTCCCAGATACTGACCGGACGGTATTACTGTTTCTCTCAGCTCCACTCCACTTTCAGGAACACCTGGTCCTATTTTCCCTTCCCTAAATCTGTCTGTCTCCCATGCAATGTGAGAGGGAAATTGCCTTGGGCTGTTCTGCACCCACAAAGGCCAGATGCAAACTGGCCTACTGTGTCACTTGAAAGTGTGTAATTATAAACAGTATCTAACAGGATCCAAAATTTGTCTGTATAAAGGACACCATAAACCCCTCCATACATATGGCTCATTATCACATACTGCCTGTTTGGCAAACCTATGTAGAATAAGCTCATGCATAATCAAGACCCAGTTCCTCACAGCCCGGTCTACCCAGTTCGCAACCCTTCACCCCGTCACAGTTGGCACTAATGGGCACTCTTGTTGGTAGTCTTTACAGAGAGAAGCAAGATTAATTGGCCACACACATTGATTCGCACAACCATACAACTGGTTTCACAAGTGTCGGGGTAAGGCACAAAGGCAGGCAACGTGGACTCCTACTTCCATTGCCACTAGGCATTAAGGCAAACAGAGAAGAGTGTCGTCTCCAAGGCTACCAACCCTGCCCTATTCAGAACCACAAAATTAATAACTTTCCAAGCCTTATTTGCATTCTAATTGCAAGGAGAAAGATTCCTCCTCACCGCCACTGTGCAGTATTTCTTTATCTATGTGACAATCTGTGTGACGTGAGCTGCATAGCTTCTCCTTTGCCTCCACTAGCAGAAGGCGTCATAGCTACATCACTGGCCCAATTAATGTGGCCATTCTTCTTGCTCTCTCATGGGCAAGAGGGCATAAAAAGCATCAGCAAACCTAATTCAACATTGCTCCGAATTCCATTTTGTTACTAAAAGCTCATAATGTTTCCGGAGAACATCTGAAGCTTTGTTTTCATGCTAACTGCTTAGTGCCTTTTTGTTTATTCCGAACTAAAGCTTGCCTACTCCGAAAAGTGTCAGCTCTATTCCAGATCTTCTGCTTGCGATCCTTTAGCTCAGGGATGGGGGACTTAGAGCCCTCTTGGTGCTATTAGACGCCAACTCCCATCACAGTGACCATTCTGTTTGGGGCTGGTGGGAATGCAATAACTTCTGGAGGGCTGTGGCCTCCCCATCTCATCTTTAACTGGAGAGGCGAGCAATTGAGTCTGGGATCTTACACATGCAAACCATGTACTCAGCCGCCGAGCTATGGCCCTCCTGAAATATATTCCACATCTGAAGGAAATTAAAAGGAAATCTCTTTTCAGCTTCAATGCCATCCACATGTAAACAATGTTGGAAACTTTTCAGTTATACAAAAGAAGGTGGGTGAGTATTATGCAGCTTCCTGCCTTGAACTAAAGTGTTCAGTGTTTCATATCTCCAGATCGAGGACGGAAGAAATGTTAATCTGCTTATAAATCCTCCTGGTAAAGGTTATATCTCATTTTCACCGGACTGTCGTCCTTTTCTAAAATGTTCTGCTATATATTAGATTCCTCTTCATCTTTTTCTTCAGGACTATTCTACAATAGCAGGAATTTTATTAACTCCCTCTTGGAATGAACTGAAGGAGTCCAGATGGTACAGTTAAAGAGAGTTGCATAATTTACAAGGGGTCATTTACTAAAGCTGCTTTTTAATGTCCCCCAAGGACATATCTTCTATTGTTGTTATTGCTTAAACATTTTGCACAATAATAATAATATCACATGTTCCCAATGAAATTCTTTGTGCAGTCTTAGAATAGCATTATTAGTTCAAAAATATGAATGTAAACCCACACTAGGGTTTGAAATATTTACCTTTAATTGGAAAACCAGTTTTACTGATGTATTCTTAACGGATCCTCAAGTGGGAAATTGTGGTACAGAATCAATATTAACAATTTTATTTCCACACTAGAATACCTGAAAGGCTTTGCAAATGGATAAATGCTTTCCTTTTCTGAGGTTCCATTTGCAAGAGTTTTAACTCATTTCAATGCTTTCACATGGCATGAAGCAAAAGTACAGACAAATGTACACACACACACACACACACACACACGACTTGCGACCAAATGTTACTGTGTAGAATACTCTGCTTCAGTGTTTCACCCAGTCTGCATGCCCTTTCCCAGGATGCCCCATTCCATTCCCTCTCCACAAACATATTAATTTCTAGTGGGAAAAGTTACACTGTGAAATGACATCTTTGTAGCAGCTAACCCTTCCCACTAGTAATGACACTAGAAGGTCAAATCTTCAATGGCCGGGACCCCAAGAAAGGAGCAGCTCCCTCCCACTCCTGTAGACAGCTCCAGGATAGTTAGATATGGCAAATATATTTCTAATATTTTATTGTCCCACCACCCCAAAAGACTATGGAGAGGTTTGACTTAAAAAAAGAAGTGATGCATGCAAATAGTAGATTCTATCCACCTCCACAATGGTGTCCCTTAGAGGCAGTCCCCAAGCTGGGTGGGAGTTGCTCCTAAATGATGCATTGTCATAAGTGACTGGGGGCTGTGTGCGAATTATGCAACCATGAAAGATGGGCTAATCACATAGGACTTTGTCTCATATTAATTCAGAAGATCACAGTCCTGTCTTTGGAGCAACAATTCTGTCACAGAGGGTGGAAAGACAACTTATTTTACCATACATTTTAATTCAATTGATGGCAAAAGAATACTTACTGCTTTGCAGGAAGACAGAGACTGCTAGTGCATGAGCTGATTACATGCATATTATGGGAAACTACAGTGTGCTAAAAGGTCATCTGAATTTATCCAGAGTCCTATTGGGTCTGGTAGCATTATTGCAGCACTGCATTAAGAGGAACCCACCTCCTATTTCCTTGATTTTTTTACTAAGACCTTACAAATGTTGTTCCCAGAAGCAGTGGGCAGTTGAACTATGAGGAAGAAATACCCAGGCTAGGGAGCTCAAGCCATCAGTTCTTGAGAAAACCATCAGCAACCTGTAATAATTCTGCTGTTTTATTGCTGCCTTTAGCAACGTGTTTATTCCATTGGATAAGCACATGATAACCCCAGCCACATTTTGAGCCATTCAGACTCAGTCCCCAACTGCCTGGGGAAGCATCAAACAAACACAGCCCCCAAATGACATTTTCTGCAGCAATCCCATGCCTAATGAAATGTATTTCAGAGTACATGTGTACAGGAATGCAGTTACCGATATCAGATACCTAGGTCTAACAATGGCAGTATTTAGATGAAGGTAAAGAACACTTACATCTTGATTGGACATATCCCAATAAGGCCTCTCTCCATAGGACATCACTTCCCACATTACAATTCCATAACTCCAGACATCACTAGCTGATGTAAATTTACGATAGGCAATTGCTTCTGGTGCAGTCCACCTGATGGGAATCTTCCCACCCTGCAAATAAATCAACAAAGGCATTTATATAAAAGCAAGCACTTTAGGTTTATGTCAACGTTATACATCATCATTTATCAAAGCAATGGGGTGATGTTCATGAGAAGATTGAAAAGAAAAATCACTAAAATTACATGTCTATTCAGCCTACAGAGAAAATGAATATTTTCTCTGGACATAGCTCCTCCAAATATCAGTATCTTTAAAATAAATAAAAAATCAAGTTTCTAGTCTTTATGGTTGAACGAATGGTCTTGAAAACATGTGGTGTAGAAAATGCTGAATAGAATTTTAAGTTGTTTGGGCTTCGCAGGTCTTTGCCTTTTCCCACGACAAGCAGAGCAGAAAGCAAGATTGTGCATTAATCTGCATAATCTATACAGGTTGTGGAAAGCTGCTTTTTAAATTCAGAATTTAGGTTATCCTGGCACAGATTTATATATTTTTTAATTGTACGAACCACACACACAAAATTGGTCCAATGCCGTTTCTAACAAAGAGGGGAACTTCATCCATTGGCTTTTTGACACAGGTATGGGAACCAGGAAACTGGAATATTATTACCAGCATGTAAGTATGCCACTTCTTAAGGCTAGGATTAATGCAGCTAGGAGTTCACAAAGTATCGGTCACAGGATTATAACTGCATACTTAATATTTAGATACTTGCTATGAATGCAAGAGCTTTGCTAATGTGATCTTGCATGTCTGTTGCTACTGCCAGGCTTGTTTGTCCAGTTCTTCAACATATATGTCTTCAGCTGCAGCCCACACTTATCAGAGAACTCTGGAATTTGTCCATAACTGGTGAACAAATTGTCCAAAGTCATATATCCTCAAGTGCTTTTTGAGCACATACACTGTTTGCTCCTAAGTAAAACATCTGGGAGCTGCTATTGTGAAGCACGTCTAATCAAATCATTAGTAATTTAGTAATGGCTTAAAAGTAATACCATCCTCATTATTTGATTTAGCTTCTCTTGAAAGAAAGAAAAAAGATTTCTCCTTTTGTTTATGCTAATGAACAAGGTGTTCTTAATTGAGTTTCAGGTTTTCTGCAGTTCCATTTGCAGAAAGTCATTAAAAAACCCAAAGATTTTGTAGTTTATTGCTGTGGATCATTTCCTACCCCACCCCCAGTATGCTTTCATGATTTCTATCATAGCTAATGATCTCATATTCCTGCCTTTCTCTCTCTCTCTCCACTCCTCACCCATTCTCCAATATATGCCTTCTGTGGCATCAATATGGTGCTCCCATGAAAGCTTGCAAAATTTGCCTTCATTCCCCACATGTCACTATCACACAAAACCCCCCAAACATGTCTGATAACTAGTTTATGACCCTTGGGGTGATTTCATGATGCCATACAGGACTTGTCCCTTAAACATGGAACTCTGAATTTGTATATTAGAAGACCTAATCTTACTGAACAACACTTGAGGAGGAACAACTGTCATGGCACAGCAACCTTTTAGAATTATTTGAGAGTGTCAACAGATATGTACATAGGGCTAATCAAATGAACTTTAATCTTTTCTTCTTTTAAGAAATCAAACACCCTTATCAAAAGGTCCTGAGTAATTTTTTTTCTTATAAATCCTTAACTGTCTAAAGAACAAGGGAGATATAAAGTGTAAATGGTGGTTCCCAAAGATTGAAAGGATGTAAACAATGGGATCTGTCTTAGATACAGTGCTATTGTTTTATACACGTATGCCCACACCTTACACACATTTAATTTGCACAAATTTAACTATATGTGGGTACGGTGGGGATGCTCTTGTGTGATCTTGCGGGAAGTTGGATTGCCCAATGAGATCTCGTGGGAGCATTCCTACCAGTCCCAGAGGCAGCACAACAAACAGGCTTTGGTTGAGAACCATCAAATTGAAAAAGAGCCTAACACATTGGTGATGATAGCTGCTGCAGGAAATTTTGAGAACACACGTAGAATTCTTGCACTCATGGTTTTCAGTGCCTCTGAATGGTGGCCAAGTTACAGCTTCTTTCATTTAATATAGCAATGAATAAAAGTCCATTTAACAAACTGAACCCTTATGATTGACTTGGCTTTCAATAGTATTAATGGGTGGTTGTTGTTTTTTTAAAAAAGAACAATTATAATTTGAGATTCCTTCTGGTTACTCAACCATGGAACTCATCCAAATTGTCCTGAATAGTGATACCAAAACAAGACAATGTACTGTGATGCAAATTATAGATATTTGTTGTAGTTCTGTTGGAAGGGAAAACACTTTACTATATTTGCACTCACCAAATTGAAAGGGAGGCTTTTCAATGCTTTGCCTCCTGCCCTTCTGTTTGAACACAGCTCTCTCGAAATCTGTCTTGGCTCAAAACCCCACTGCCCTTGTTAGTGGGAAATTGCAGGGCTGGACAGCATTAAACACTCACAAGGCAAATTGCACACCCACCCCCCAAATTTAATGAACTGCATGTTCATTACAGGGGAAATGTGAGAATTAAACAGCACAAACTGGGTTTCCTAACAATCTCTGCACTTGGGAGAACAGATGGAGAATTGCAGGCATTTAAAGGCAAAACATCTAACAAAAATTACAAATCTACATTATAAACCTTGTACCTCCTTTTATCCTGATGTGTATAAACTTCAAGGATGTTTGTGATCATCAGGATATTGCTTTACAAGCTGCAGTATTTGCCTCATTAGACTTTACATGCTGATGACTAAAACCCATCTAGCAAAGTCAGTAAAACAATGCATATAAAATCTTAATGTTCTACATCTTTAGGCATCAGACATAAATACATCCACATGCGGGATGATGCCACTGATGTCACTGGCACACAAACCCATGTGACTTTCATAAGCTCCCCTTGTTTTTGTAATAAATGGCAATGTGTTTGTCCTTAGTAATGACAAAGAATGCCACAAGGTATGTGTTATTAGCAATGTTAGGTATGCATGCACATATACGTGCACACACACACACACACACACACACACACAATTCACACACACACATCTCTTTATCTGTCTGTCTATATGTAGATACCTACATGCACTCACCAGGATCAATAGTGATTCATGTAACTTGGTACTTCCTACAGTAACCAGCAGTGTCCCTCCAGGTTTTCTAACAAAGCCCTCTCTACCAGATGTACCTGGAGATTCCAGGGATACAACCTGAGAGCTTTGGCATGCAATGCATGTCCTCCACCGTATTGGCATACTCAAATCTTTGCAAAAGCAGAAAGAACTTAAAACTCAATGGCTGAAATTCTGACACTAATGTAACCAGAGCCTATATGTTTCTGTATGACAGGCACACCTTGCATGCAGGCTTTCTCCAGTGTGGCTGGTTCCTGCAAACCAATAAACCAATCAAGACCTTTTAACTTCCTCTCCAAAGGGGAGTTTACTCATGTGAGAGAACTACCCTGGAGGTGGCTGTATGGATAGTGATGAAGCTTTATGAGCACATGGGGATTAGGACCATGGTCACCATATCAGCATTGATAGCTCAGCTGTTTAGAGCATGGTGCTGATAATGCCAAGGTTGCAGGTTCGATCCCTGGATGGGACAGCTGGTTGGACTAGATGACCCTTGGAGTCCCTTCCAACTCTATGATTCTATTATCCACATTCAAAAAAGGCCAGATCTGTATCACAGCATCTGTATCAATGTCCCAGAAGTTATGGATGGAAGGAACGTGCAAGGAACCCTCATGTCCCTGACTGGACCAAGAAGAAGAGTTTGGATTTGATATCCCGCTTTATCACTACCCTAAGGCGTCTCAAAGCGGCTAACAATCTCCTTTCCCTTCCTCTCCCACAACAAACACTCTGTGAGGTGAGTGAGGCTGAGAGACTTCAGAGAAGTGTGACTAGCCCAAGGTCACCCAGCAGCTGCATGTGGAGGAACGGGGACACGAACCCGGTTCACCAGATACGAGTCCACCACTCTTAACCACCACACCACACTGGCTCATTGGAATGTCAGAAGCACAGGACTATTTTTTACCTAAGGTTAAAGGGACATGAATGGAGGAGTCACACACCGGCTGTCCCAAGTATATGTAGGTTATACAACTTCAGGGCTGTTTTGTGATTACAAATGTCTTTTGCATGTACATTAAATAGTGATGTGAAAATGAGTGATATAGCTAAGAACGGCTTGAAATATTTCGTGCCTTACCCTGGTAGTGTAGGCTGCTTCGGGGTCATCTTCCAGAACACGAGACATGCCAAAGTCAGAAACTTTACAGACCAAGTTGCTGTTCACTAGTATGTTTCGAGCAGCCAGATCCCGATGTACGTAGCTCATGTCAGACAAATACTTCATCCCAGAGCCAATGCCTCGAAGCATTCCTACCAGCTGGATTACAGTAAATCTGCCATCGTTCTTCTGTAATAAATAAATAAGTAAGAAACTGTGTAACATTTGCAGTGAAAACTGCCGAATAATATATCCCACTTTGTCTTTATCTCAGTGTTCCTTAAACATTTTAAGCCTTCCACCCTCCGGATACCTGCTGAACCCAGAACCAACAATCTCCATGTGTTTGGAGTTGGTTGTATCATGGTTGCAAAGTTTGGTGGCTTGGGACAGTATGATCAAACTGGCATTAAACCACAGAAAAAAAGTAACAGCTCTTTCTAATCATTATTCTGCCAAATCACACTATGGAACTTGCTCCAACTGGAGGCAGTGATGGCCAACAATTTTGATGGGTTTAAAAGATGATCAGACAAATTCAGGGAAGAAAGGGCTATTGATGGCTGTGCTACTGAATACCAGTTGCTGGAATACCAGTTGCTGGAAACCACAGGAGGGGAGAGTGCTAGGATCCTGCTTGCTGGCTTCCCATAGGCATCTGGTTGGTCATTGTAAGAACAGGGTGCTGGACTATGGGGCACTGGCCTGATCCAGCAGGCTCTTCTCATGTTCTTAGGACTGAGGTCATTAAAGGTCCAGCAACCTCCGCAAAATGTGGATTTCTGAGGGTTCGCCAATAGTGAGAATTCAAGCTATCCAGCAGCTTGTAAGGGAGGAACCTACCTGAGGAGCCTGTGTCTCCCCAGAGATTTTGTTTCACGCCCCTCTCAGTATCCCATTTGTCAAAGGGGGCCTGCCGCACAGTTTAAGAACCGCGGTCACATCTTTTTAAGAACTGTACCACCACATTACTGCATTCCTTGCCAACTAGCCCTATAATTCACCAGCAAAGCACAGTCCGGTGGCTATTGTACTAGCTTCCTGGGATGTGTGGAATGTTCCAGTTTTAATTAGCCCACCGCACCGTGAGACTTTTTAATGAGCATTTTAATCAAACCTGCTTCTGATTAAACATGGATTATTTAGAGCTTACTATTTTATACTTCACCTCTATGCTGCCTGCCCTCCCTGCAGAAAAAGCACACTCATAAGCATCTTACGAGCATAATTCTGTCTCATCTTTAATGATAAGGACATCATAATAAAAATCTTTGGGTTTATTCTGTCACAGGCACCTACCCTGAGGAAGGCATCCAAAGAACCATTCTCCATGTACTCAGTTATGATCATGACTGGTTTGCCTAGAAATTTGGGAGGGAAAAAACACAATTCATAGATGCAGACAATTAGGGGAGGAAGACAGCTTTAAAAATAAAAAATAAAAAATCATAATAATGTAACTCCAAAGTTCCAAGCTTCTTCCTCAGCTGGAGTGAGCCAGAAAATAAGTAATGCAAGGCTGACGTGTTCAAGAATTCCAGCCAGAAAATTAACACTTTAGCTGACTCATTGACAAGGTCTTTAACTACGGTACACACCACGGTCTCCAGAGAATTTAAGAATCCATAATTGCTCTCTAAAGAAGAAATGGTGATGCAGTAATAGACCCAAATAGGCCTATTTGCACTTGGAGTAATGTAAAGATAATTGCATCGTTTGCTAGGGAATTTGTATGTCCGTAGGCATTTGGCTGAGAGAATTCAAAGTTATGGTTTGAAGGATGTGGACTGTCAGCTGTAAGCGCAGATTCAGGTGTGGCATAAACAGTAATTTCCCTTCTATTTACTTAATCCGTAGCATTTATTTTGCCATGTAAAGACATGCTTTACCCATTTCCTCCGTACTGATGAAGGCAGGGTCAAATTAGTCAATGAACTATGTTGCAGACAACGTACACTTTAACAAAAATGGAGAACTGTAAATTAACGCTGGGTTGCACACATCTATGTTATTCTAGAGTGATCCTGTCATGGGATGAGGAAGAGATTCTGTGATGAAGTAACCATTACATCCTGCCAGCTTGCTGAGGTGAGGGCGGGTGGTATGAGCAGAGTTTTAGCATGTTGCTTCTCATTGACTACAAAAGGAGAGAAAACTACACCAGCTGAAGAGGTGGCATAGTACTGGGAAATTTGGGGGGCTATGTCAGGGGCAAGGGGGGGCTTTGAATTCGCTAGACCCAGAATGCCCCACTTTGTCCCCACCACCGGCAGGGTATAGATGGTGGCACATCTACGGTGAACTTTCCTTGGGCATGTCAATAAGTTACTGATGGTGCAGGTGTCATCCTGCCTGTAGACCTTTCTTTCCACTGTTGGAGCAGTAGTTATGCCTCTTTCCCAGATACCCTGCTGCCTAAATCCATGATGATTAAATATAATCTATTAATATGTTTAATAACAGCAGCTATTGGCATAGCATCACTTTGTCCTTAAAACACCTTGCAGACATAATGGGTTGGTTTGCACATAACCCCAAACCATGGTTTAGTGCTACATGCATGAGCTAGAATGAACTCAAGTAAAGTCTTGGACTTCTACACTCTCCCTCATTTTCCTGCGCAGTGAGGATAAGGACTTCATTAGCATGTGTTTTCAGTGTCCAAGAATCCTGGCTACTTGTTACAAACAAAATAGAGATGATAGTTTAAAACAAACTTGGGCTGGTTTAATAAGCCAGCTTTATGATTCATGGTTGAATCTGACTTATTTAAAAACTGGCTAGGGTTTGTTTTAAACCACAGTGGTATGAAACAGCCTGCCAGGATTCCTTGAAATAAAAAACATATGCCAGCAAAGTCCTTCTTCTGGAAAGAGAAGGGGGAAGGAGGAGCTGTTAGCCCAAGGCCTAGCTGAGGCCCATTCCATAGTTTAGTGTTACATTACTTATAAACTAACCCATTTCACGTAACTAACTGTCCTCAAAGGGAATTGCTTCTTTCAAGTTCGAATGTGTGAGCATTCCTAATGATTGCCTAAGATCCACAATTCTCAAAGACTAAGATAGGGCTTGTTAGCCAGGCACAAGAACTCATGGGAGAGAGTAGCTAATTTTTCTAAACCTCTTCCAGTCTAAATTTTGTTTTATAACATGCCATGAACGGATCAGGAGGTGAGGCTTTCACGTATACTCTTATTTGGGTAAACAGAATGTGTTTGTGTGTGGAAAGATCTGGAGTAAAAGAAAACATATTTTAACAGAACAACAAAAAAATCAATCTGCTCAAACATTTGCTTAGGAAAATTGCAGGTCTGTGAAATATTTTCACACGGAATAGCTCCTATAATTGTATCTACATTAGCACATTTTTCACTCAGCAGGTTACCTCCACTTGCAATTCTACTAGGAGCTCCTATTTCAGAAATAACTTTTTCTGATTAGAAAACAGTATGCTAAGGCATATTAATAGCCTGTACCTCTTTCACTTTTCCATTTTTATTTAGGGACAGCTGGCCTGAGGCCAGCCTCTCCACAGAACCTGTATGTTCATGATTCCCTTGCTACTTCAGCTAGTGCCAAAACATTCATGTCCCTCATCTTATTCCACATTTACGTATGCAAGCCAGTCTTTACGTTAAAGTGAAATGGAAATCAGGCATCTGCAGCTCTAACTATTTTATTTGCATGAGACAAAGTTGTTTCTCCCCCCTGTGCACATGCACAAAAATCCAGGGCAGCTGTATCAATATGAGCTTAGAAATTCTGGCCGGGAATACAAATACTTAAAGGCAAAGGCTGAGGAAAACCACCCTCTTGATATATGAACATTCACCCCTCCCAATATTCATCAGTGAGTAAGGAACCCACTTAGATCCAATCTGCATATTTCCCCATGTCATTTACACTTTGCAACTGTGACTTAGAGTCACTTGACAGAACAAATACATCTAAATAGGTTTTAATTAACCTTCTGCAATCAAAAGGTACTTTGTCAATTTAAAGAAATAAGAGACATTCTTCATTTGAATATATTAATGCACAACTGCATTAGTTATTGAACCTAGGCAATGCAGTGTTGAAGGGGTGACAAAGAGGTCTAGATGGAGTCAAAGCACTGTCTTATCCCTCTTGGACTGTGATTTTGCAGCCAGCATATGCTAGACCCTGTGTGGAACTGAGTAATTGGAGGGATCCACTGTTTGATGGAATTTGATTGCACACTTTGGAAAGGACTAAACAACTTTCTTATTTAAAGTATGATGTATTGGATTCAGTGGCGGACCTGTTTGATTTCGGTACCATTGTTTTGTGACTGCAAAAGTAATCATACAATATGAACAAATGTAGCCATAGACTTTTCTCCATGGAGTTTAATTGGGGTAGCTTGTTATCATGAAGTTGATTATTAATAGCACTTGACTTGCCACTAATAGTGCATTCATACTAGTCTCTTTCCTCATCTCTCTCTCTCACACACAAACACGCACCCACACATCTGCCCCAACAATCGATCTTGTGTTGCAATTTCAGAAACTTTAAATGTAGCCATTTTTCACCAACGCTCCGTAAGCATACAGGGGAAAATTGAGATAAATGTCTACTTAAGAAACTCTGTTTGCCAAATGGTGATGGCTTGGAGGTGTCTACGATGGTTTGTAGCAAAAGCATGAACTACAGGTATCCAGGCAATAGAAGACACTTGGTTTGGTCTCCCACCTTCTGCTGGGAATTTAAAATCATTTTAATGCAGTGACAAGTACATTATGCAAATAGTATGCACTCATTTATAACTGTTACAGCTGTACCAGCTTGGGGGGGGGGGGTTAAAAGCCTCAGTGGGATTTCAATACAAAGATTCCCTTGTTGATTCTCTGTTTTACCAAGGTGGTATGAAAATCACTGTCTATAGCAAACACACGGTGGCCTAAAAAGAAACCTCTTTTTGAAGGAAATATACCTGTAACATGTATGCTTTTAAGCACATTTTGATTTGATGTAGTATAGTGCTCTGCTTAATATCCAAATAAGATAGCCAGTTAACCAAAAAAAACCCCCACAATTCCAAGTATGTGTATTTTCAGCAATTACAGAAACAAGCCCTGGTCACAACTTGTAGAATATAGTTCAAAAAAACACAGTGCTATCAATTCATTACCATGATTTTAACCAATTAATTATCAGGCTTTAACCATTTAATCAATTTCTGAAATGTATATATTTGTACAAATTAAAGCATCTCATTTAAAGGACTTAGGTTCCTCAATGAAGTTGAAGATCTAATTTTTAAAAGCAGAGTCACAACTCCTTGGCCCTTTCATCAAGGCTAAACTGGTTGAAGTAGTTAAATGGGCTATGCTGCCTTTATTTGCGCATGTGAATAGCTCAGCTGGATAGAGTGTGGTGTTGCTGATAACACCACAGTTGCAGGTTTGATTCCCATATGGGACAGCTGCATATTCCTGCATTGCTGGGGACTGAACTAGATGATCTTTAGGGTCTCTTCCAACTCTAAAAATCTATGGTTCCATGGTTTCCAAGAAAATTTGATGAAATTTCTGTCAACACCTCCCTCCACTGACAGCCTGCCGTGTCCTCAAACCACATGATTCCTCTCACCCCCTCAGCATTGGATTTTTTTGAATCCTTTGAATTCTTTGAATCCAACCCACTGTGCTGGAATGAACTCAGTGCCTTCCAGATAATGCATTACTTTCTCAGTGAGGAAAGGGAGGTTCACACATCCCAGACTCATACCAGGATTTCCTTAGAAAGAAAGAAAAAAAACCTTAAGAAACAATGAAAACCCATTGCTATTAGTTCCATGCTGCAGGCAGTTCACTGGCACTTTGAGACTGGTATGTTTAATTTGTGATTCCTGAGGCAACACAAGCTGACAGAGCTAAGGCGTTTGTTCTTCTGCAGTAATTTTTGAACATACCAGCTTCTCAATACTGGCAGAATCAAGGGAGGCGCTGTCATGGAGTGGCTGGAGGCAGAGGAGTGATGGGAAGAACAAGCAGGCCTCCAAGGGAAGAAGGTTCAGATCCAGGGGATTGGTGGTGGGATGACCACGAGTGGTCAGAGGGAAAAGAGGGAGCAGACTGGGGCGGGGGGAGGCATTGGAGGCTGAAGAGGTAACAGTGTTTAGTGAGCAGAAAGAGATGGTGGCAAAAGACAGCCCAGAAGCAGAGGCTAGAGAGGAGAGGGGGCAAGAAGCAGAGATGAAGCAGGCTACAGAAGAATCCAGGGAGTCTCCTTCTCCTGCTGCGAGAAGCTTCCTTCCATGCCTGGTCTCCCAGAACATGCAGGAAAATGAAGAGGGTGGACAAATGAGAGACAAGAAGATGAAGCCTTGGGCTGCTAAGGAAGGAACAGGGCAGGAGCCTTAGAGAGCAGTGGGAAGGCAGGGACCTTCAGTTCTCGTGACTACCTCATTGGGGCATGACCTACTGGGAAGAGCTGCTGGGATCACTAGGCCTGCATTGTTTTGGTTTCTTTGAATAAAGAGTTAACTTCACTAACCCCGGGTATTTTACTGCTAACCTCCTGTCTCCGGCTCCTGAAAGGCACGCTGCTTGCTCACAGTATCAATCACAGAGCTACATTTCCACAAAGCCCAGATATAGCTGGGATACGCTACAAGTTTTGTGTGTTTGTGGGTCCCCAAATATTTTGCTCAAGCAAAGACAATTAAAAACAAGAATAAATGGACAAAAGTCCTGCCCTACAACCAGCGACTGCAGTCCTAACAAAAATAGGACCTGAAATATAAAGAGATACTTTCTTTTTTAAAAAAGAAAAGAATACTGGCCATGTTTTGAAGCTATATTCAGTGATCTATCTGGATCAGAGCCACCTCAAACAGTGAGGGCCTCTCTAGCATACTTTTACTTGAGTCTACAAGCTTCACAGGTGCATTCCAGTTCTGGCTTGAAAATCACGACTGTGGGATTTTGCTCTCTTCTGGCTTAGACTGGCGTTCATTGGTACAGTGACTGCTAATCGTCTTTAAAAGAGAGAGAAGAGAGGAGGGGAATATATTCTTGACCAGGTGCTGCTTGAAATAGAAGCAACGGCACCAAAGACGAAAATCAGAAAGAGCACACACACATGCCTCTTGCTAAGGACAGGGTTATTTTCTTTTGAAGGCCTGCTCCCTACATCTGTGCCTAAAGACTTAAAGCATAAAAGCTCGCAGGTTTATTGTGCTTGGTCTCTTATGAAATATTTTAGGTGCCTTGATTACCATCTGCTTTCCCTTCATCCGACTGAAAGTCACTGCAATCCTAAAAAAAAGAGATGACTTTCAGAAGTACCCACCTGGCATACCAATAAAAAGAGGTGGAAAAAAAACTCACTTCAAACCAAAGCATCCTTCTATCACATTCCTCCTTACCCCTTAAAACTGTGTAGTATTCCATTTCCTTGTAAAACTATGCACAACTTGCTCAAAGATAGGGTATCGGCTGCAACCATAAAACCATTTATAGCTGACAACAAGATTAATGACAAGTGCTACACTGATTTCCTCCTATTAGCTATCGGTGGATCTGTTCCATCTGTCATTTCAAAGCAGGAATGGCAAAAGCTCTGTGCTGATTTAATTTCACAGTGACTTCCAAACTGTCCTGGTCAAAGACATGATCACACATTTGGCAACAGGTTGTGGCCTACTTACATTTTGTAACCACCCCTTCCAAGTGGATGATGTTGGGATGGTCAAATTGTCCCATGATACTGGCCTCACTCAAGAAGTCCCTTCTTTGTTTGTCTGTGTATCCAGCTTTCAGTGTCTTGATAGCAACACAGATCTCCCTCTTTCCCGGCACCTTCAAACGGCCACTGCAAACTTCACCAAATTCACCTGCAGAGAAGGAAGACCCAAAGGCCAAGCATGAAAGACCTGATGGCAACTAAGTCACTGTGTGATTTTAACTCCATGATGTTTTAATTGATGCCATAGAGATTCTAGAAGATTCTGTGAATGTTTGCTAACCTTCAGTTTTAGTTATTCGTATGTGTAATACACTTCCAATCTCCTTTGGGATTTTCTTTTTGCTTGGCTTACTTATTTTAGTCTTTTTGTGAGGGGGAATACAATATGACTATGTTGAACAACAGCAAAACAGTTGTTTTATTCAACTAAATTCATTCACTGAAGAATGTTTACCTAAACAACTTTATTCAAATGTCTTTGTAAGCTATCTTGAAGACTGAATATGTAGAAGGGAGGGATAGAAAACTGCCAAATAAAGAATGAAATAAAACAATTTCCAGGAAATTAAAACCACAGTAAACCTTCCATCATTATGAATCTATTACAGTGGTACTTCTGGATGCAAACAGGACCTGTTCTAGAGCCCTGTTCGCATCCTGAAGAAAATGCAACCTGCGTCTGCTCGTGTTGTGATTGGACGTGTCTGCGCATGACGTCATTTTGAGCATCTGCACATGCGTGAGCGGCGAAACCCGGAAGTAAAGCGTTCCATTACTTCCGGGTCGCCGCGGAGCGCAACCCAAAAACACGAAACCCGAAGCTACTTTAACCCGAGGTATGACTGTAATGTCTAACATGTTCATGACTTGAGCTTACCGACACCAATGACTTTTTCAATCTTTATGCAGGAAGCATCAATTTCTTTGGCAAATTCTCGCACAGCTTGGTTGGGGTCCTCATATGTAAAGGGATCAACATACGTTCTAACACCTGCAACACAAAGATGCCTTGTCTAGTTATGTAATCCATGTACGAATGGAGGATCATTAGTATATATCCTCAGTGGACAGTCAAAAGGCTGGGTGACAAAAGAAATACACACCCACAAAAATTCAGTCATGTGCTTTAATATGCAGAGATGTGTCTTCTCTATACATTCAAATAGATAATCAGGTTTTGCCCTGGGAATGAATTGATCTGGTACCTGAACTATATTAAAGGCCAGCCTATCACAAAAATAAATAAATTTAGGATAAAAGGGCAAAGTGCTGATCATTTTGTACATCGGAGGAAGCTTTTACACATTAACAACATACTCTTAGGTAAGTGGGTTTTGGATTGGATTGTAAATTGTGTGAATAGCACCACAGCAATGGTAAACCAGCAAGCAACTGGGTTTTTGAGCAAGCATATTTTGAGCAGCAACACAGCTTTTTGGTGACAGCATGAAAAACAAATGAGCAGCATATTGGTAGAGATACATAGCTGTTCATGCCCCAGACCTATATGCGAACCAGAACTTTTCAATCTGTTTCAGTTCCCCACACTGAACCTCAAACTGTAACTTCAATTGACAGCACAATCCTAAACACATCTACTCAGGAATAAGTCCCATTGAGATCAAGCCCACTCCAGTCTGCAAATAAATTCTGCAACGCTATAAAAAAGCAAGTAATGTGAAAGTATGACATCATGTCTCCCAACCCACTGAATATTCCTCAAGTAAAGAGGCTCTTTTCTGCTCGTTAGGTATGTTTAGGCACTACGTTGATCACATACAATTAAGCGCTGCTTTTACAAGGGGCTGCTTGTGTGAGATGCAAGTCTAACCCTTTGGAAAAGGCTACCAACTACGAAGCCACATAACCAATGCAGCTTGTGAACCGGGACACAAATTCTCAGCTTTGAAGAAAGCAAGCTGCAAAGTCACATCTAAGGAAATGTCATTTCTTATTTTCTAAGCTTCAGAACACACACAGGACATGCTTTCTGAACCAGATCGGAAAACCAAGCATCAATGTTTTTTACCTTGATTCAAATGTTTCTCCTCATCTGCTTCTTGCTTGGCCTTACTATACTTGCTCCGTCTGTTGGAATGAAAAAAGAGCAAATCAAAATAAATATCTTACTTAGTGGTGAACTCAAATCTCTTCTGGGCCTGCCAAGACCTGAATCACTGTGCCTGCCAAAACAAGTTCTCTGTGCTACCGTAGTTGATGACTTAACGCAGCCCCACCTGCATTACAAGACTTGTCAGATTGCTTATATTGCATTAATTGTTGCCATCAAAGAAAAGATCCTTGCATCTGAGGAAAAGGGGTTTTTGTATGTGCATCTTGCTTCAAAATGTAAATCATCATCATCACCTGTGGCCAGTTTTGAAAAGCTTAAATAATTTCGATGTGAGCAAACAATTGAAAAGTGTGTGTTAATGACGAGATTTGTATGTAAAACTAGTAAGAAGTCTTCTGGCACCTTAAAGACTGAAACTATTTATCATGTCACAAACTTTCATAGTCCATTCCAGAAGCATTATCCTGAACTGCAGGTACATATACAGACAGTGGGATATACACACAAGTCACAAGGAAATGAAATATAGAAAAATGCAGCATATGTGTAATCAACAGATTCTCAAGTAGATTCTAGCTCATATTTCAATGTGAACAGCAACATATACCTGATAAAACTATTTTAATTCTACACATGTGAACATTAATCCTACAGATTAATATTAAGACTATACATATAACAACACATGAAAGGCTCATAATATTTGCAACCTTAGCTGCTGTTGTTGTTTTTTTAAAGCCCTTCGATAAACAAAGATCTAAGGGAATCTAATAGAAGAAGTGCTTTGGTAAAGGAAAGATTTTCACATGGTAAAGAACATTTACGAAGTTCAGCTGGTCCCTGCATCTCTCTAGGTTCTCAGGATCTCAGGGTCAGAACAGGAAAATTCCGAAAGCACAAGTACTATTTAGCAATTATAATTCAATGTTTCCCCCAAGTGAGTCTACTGCTGCTTTTTTTGTTTTTCCTATGGGAACCTACGGCTTTTCTTTAATATTGCCGACATCAGAACTTTCATGGGTGTCACAGGAAACATTTTGGGCACTGTTGCATATATTTGCCAACAAAAAAAGAAACAAGCCTGACCACATGTGATCACTACTCATCCTTCTGCTGAGGGCAATTAAGCCATTTTAATTGTGACTGCATATAGATGTTGTCTTTTCTAAGTATAAAAATTAGAGGGCAGTATACTGGGCAGAGGATGCGGTAGAAATCAATATGCAATTTGATCCACTGCCTCTAAAAGAAAGAAGAATTTAACTCCTATCATTGCTTATTGGTTGTAAGTGCAGTGCAACCCAAAACCAAATCTCATTGAGCTCAATGGGGCTTACTTTCAGGTAAGTGCCCGCAGGACTGCAGCGTAATGCTCCTACATGAGCGAATGAGTGCATATAAGCCCAACTGTTACACAAGCACTTCATGGTACACATTATACCAACAAAGACATCCCAGGACCAACACACTGGAAATGCATCCTGAAGGGCAATATAGACATTTCTGTAAGAATCAAACGTGAAGAAGGCCTGCTCACTCTAAAGTATCCCCATTGATTTGGTGTGCCAGTGGCAATATAATAATCTATTCAGAATGAGCTGAATAGATTATTATATTGCAACTGGCACACAACACACTGAATTTTACACCAAACCCCCAAGGAATGATTATGTTATGGATGGGGCGGGGAGGAAGCCCCCAGTAACTTTTAAAATCCTAGTTATCTTTCTTTGGTCTAAAAGAGCACCACTGCGGAAAAACTCCCTCTCCCCTCCCCCCCCCCATGAGGGAAGCTAGAAGGAAGCGCAATGAATACTTTTCAGTCTTTAATTACAGCTTATTAGCTTCTAAATAAAGGCTTCCCAACCTCCTATTCACTTCAGCTCTACCTTTGTCACCTGTTGAGCTTTTGCTCAGGGCGGGAAACTGCTGGGGCCTTTTGTCTTGAAAAGATACTTTCCTCTTGTCCCCCACCCATCTGCTCATTACTGAGTCACTGGGAGGGCATGGGAAGTTCTCTGGAGGCTCTGAGGAATGCTGGACACAAACTGACATTCACAGACAGCTCACCTGAATGACAGAAAGAAACCTTTGTCGCAGAGCTCAGCCCCGTAATTACAGGGATTTGGGTGACAGTGATTAAATAGGAGGCGGGGATCAGGAAGGGAAAGCAGGCGCTGTGGAAAAACTGCAGGGGTCAGAGAGGCAGGCAAAGCCTACAGGTGGGACTTCCAGATAAAAAAGAGGCGGGTCCTCAGCCTGACAGGCATGCACCGCAAATGACAAAGTGGGAGCCAAGGGGTATTAGCAGGTATTGTCGCAAAACAGCAGGAGCCCCACAAGCTTCTCTCCCAGTCAAGCCAACGCACCAGAGTTGGCAACTCCAGCCTTTGACAGGCCAATGTGGAGAATACAAAGGCAGCTCAAAGAATCCTGAATAGTGTGTTCCAAACAGAAGGATATGACAAGGTGGCATGCCAGGGGCATCATCCCTACAGGGGCCTTGGTGGAACTCTGGCTGTTTCATTTGAGATATCTGGATTTACCAAGCTTGTGATATAATACAGAATTCTGAGATCCAAAACCTAACAAGACCCATTCTACCTTCCAATTCTTCTTTTACAAAGCACCCTGCGGCACTAATTTCCAGGGCTCTCAGTGTGTTGCTCTGGAATCTTTTCACTTTTATTTATTATTTACAGAAAATGTTTCAATCCCGCCCTTCCGTTCTAAAATCAGCACTGAAGGAGAAGTGTACAGCAGTCTTAGAAACCGATAAAAATATACTTTAAAACACCGCAGCAGCATAATAGATGCAAATGGTTTGCTCAGAGAATGAACCAGCATCAAGTTTTCTAGAAATTACTGGGTGACCAATCAGTAGGTGAGTATCAAGAGTTTGTTTCCAAGACGACTCCCTGTGCAAGGCCAAATTCTACCATCTTTGCTTTTACACCTTGGGAGGCAGTCTTTCAGGGAACACGTCCCTGACAAGTCAATTGACATCAAGTTTTAAAACATAACAAAATCACAGCCATGGCAATTTAACCATTAACTTTAAAATATTAATTGGAAGTCAGAAGTAGTTGGTCGGGGTGTGTGTGTGTGGAATGTCAGGGTGGAATGTCAGGGGGTGGATCACCATGGAGAAAGCCATTTGGGGAGAGTGGGAGAAATCATCCACAGCCACAAGATTGAGTAGGGGGTAGGTAAAGATAAAGGGACCCCTGACCATTAGGTCCAGTCGTGGCCGACCCTTGGGTTGCGGCGCTCTTCTCACTTTATTGGCCGAGGGAGCTGGTCTATAGCTTCTGGGTCATGTGGCCAGCATGACTAAGCCGCTTCTGGCAAACCAGAGCAGCGCACGGAAACGCCGTTTACCTTCCCGGCGGAGTGGTACCTACTTATCTACTTGCACTTTAATGTGCTTCTGAACTGTTAGGTTGGCAGGAGCAGGGACCGAGCAACAGGAGCTCACTCCGTCGCAGGGATTCAAACTGCCGATCTTCTGATCGGCAAGCCCAAGGCTCTGTGGTTTAACTCACAGGGCCACCCACGTCCCGAGTAGGGGGTAGCAGAACCAGAAAAAAACCTCAGGGGTGGGGCTCAGGGAGGAAGCTCAGACCCCATCAAACAACTGTATGAGGTAGCCAAAACCATGCATTCCAACTCCTAACCTCTGAAAATGCACAAAATTGCTGTTTGAAATACCTATGCTTGATGAAACCTGCTGTGAAGCATTCAAGCTGCTATCCATCCTTTGCTGATTTGAGCTAGCACTGAAAGATTTAATACTCTTTTTTTTCTCAGTTCACATTTGCTTCATGCTAAAGTCATGGCGAGGGATGTGGGTGGCGCTGTGGTCTAAACCACTGAGCCTCTTGGACTAGCCAATCAGAAGATCGATGGTTCAAATCCCCACGATGTGGTGAGCTCCCATTGCTCGGTCCCAGCTGCTGCCAACCTAGCAGTTCAAAAGTATGTCCAAGTGCAAATAGATAAATAGGTACTGCTCCGGCAGCAAGGTAAACGCCGTTTCCATGTTCTGCTCTGGTTTCGCCAGAAGCGGCTTAGTCATGCTGGCCACATGACCCAGAAAAACTGTCTGAGGACAAACGTTTGCTCCCTCGGCCAGTAAAGTGAGATGAACGGCACAACCCCAGAATTGTTCACGACAGGACTTAACTGTCAGGGGTCCTTTATCTTTACCTTTAAAGGCATGGTGAGGCATTTGCCTGAACATATGAAGTGTTAAATGCAAAGCTTGCCCCAACGCTATGTAGGACCCATCTTCCAATCTTTGCGCAAAATGTCCAGTGGTGCTGGGAGCGGAGTTTGCATCCATACCACTCACAGTTCACCTGAACATACCCCATGTGGCGGTGCCTTATTTTCTTCCTAGGTCGTGACAACACTTCTAGCTTAAAAACTGGGTTTTAAGTTTACAAACAAACCTAGTAAGTAAATTTTGGTATCCAGAAAAGAGACTCGGATGTCCCTCACAGAGAGACTTGCTTAGCTTGTATTACTTAATGATGCTGCTCAGAACAACTTTAAACAGACTGTGAAGCATGTAGAAATCACTGAGCATCCAGCAAGGGGAACTATGGGACTTTATTTGAGCGTTTCATTTACTGCACAAGATCTGTACAGCCCTTGGTGTTTTGCATGTCAGAGCTACATCTTTGAGCCCACTCCCCATTTGCTTCTGTTTATCCTTCCCCCAGAAGGGGCTGGGCCAAGCTCCCATTCTTAATAGTATGGACACCTCTTTATTTGTTTCCACCCAATTGGAACCCTTCCAAGGTAGAGATAACTAAGGAGGCGGCTTGAGGGTGAAATAAGTGTTGGCGGCAAACACATCAGCTCCTCCAGCAAGTCTGTCAGCTACCTGGCTCCCAACAGCCTTTCCTTTGACAGCTTTATGGCCACTACTAAAGAGAATCAATAGGAGGGCAAGGGGTTGACGTTTCATTTTCTAAAAAGTGATCCATTGAGGACCAATCACCAGGCACTGTTTATCAGCCTAGGGAAGTGGCATTTTATAAAAAAAATAAAAATGGGGAAGCTGGTAAAGGAATAATCTCAGCGAGACTCGGCAGGCAGAATCCTCCAAGGTGGCAACTCGTAATTAGAAATCCAATGCACCTCACTATCAATCCTGCCTTAAATAATAAAGTGATCAATAAAAGCAGAGGGGGTTTCAAGTCATCAGGCTCAGTGATGCTATTTTCTGTAGCAATGGCTTTTAATAAACCTATCTCTCTGCAATACATTTTCATATGTACTTTTCCTCCTGTCAGCGTGGAGGCTGGTGAACCAGGCGAACCACCCACTGAAATCCATTACGGCGAACGACTACTTATCAGATATTATAACCCCATGGATTTAACAGTGTGTGCTTTTTTTTTTAAAGGAGAAAACAATTTGCAGTAAGAAAGTGAAACAAAAGGAACCTGATCTTATTTATAGAGTACAAGAACATAAAAACAGCCCTGCTGGATCAGACTAAATATTCATCTAGTCCATTGTCATAGTTTCAGTAGTTGTCAGCCAGTGCTTCTGGGAAGTCCAGAAAGAGGCTGTGAAGACGATACCCCTTTCCCATGGTTTAAGTCCAAGCAACTGATATTCAGAGGGGCACTGATTCTGAACCTGAACTCTGTTACTAGCCTATCTTGCAGGGCATTTGTGAGGAGATCCCCTCCCATCCATTTTTAATGCTTTTCTTAATTGGGAAAAGAAAGAGAACTACTTCCCCATCATCTTAATCACCTTCTCTCCCCCCCCCCCAAAAAAATGCTAATTGTAAGCATTTGGGGATGGAAAAGCAATATTCTCTTTATTTAACCTTTTATTCCAGGGACTATGTGCTCTTAATAACTTCCTTTTCTTTATTCTGCCTTCCTATCCCCACCTCAGGCTAGTCCAGGAAAATACTACTGAGCAGACTGTTTTTTTAAAAGCCAAACCCATAAATGTATTTACACTTCTAGAAGCTGAAATAATTGCTTTCCTGTCTTTGGGAGCCTGGTGATGAAAAAAAAAAAGCGTTGTCTAACCTGCCTGGCATACAAAATTGTGGAATTTAGTGTTTAAGTGCACCTTCCTTTTTGTTCTGCAGAGGCAACAACTACTGATGTGGCCAAATGCAGAAGCCATCAGAAACTCAAGGCGGCATCTTTTCTCTCTCTGTATAAGCTCAGATGCAGGGGGTTGTTCCGTTTCTCCACCCCCATTCCCCATTGCCCTGGCACTTCTCCTATAAAATGCTGTCAGCCCAGAATGATGCATTCATTAAAACCCTACATCAAATTACAGTCTCTCTTTAGATCTCATGTTGTTGGCTTGCATCTTAAAACCTCCCACCACCACCAGCCTATCCCTAGGATTGGTTTTGCATTTGAAGGGCAAATAACTCCAGAACTATTACCATTACACTGCATGCTGCTGTGGTAGCGATGTTGAGAAGATCAAAGCAACACAGGAGAGGGCTTGTGATGCAAATGCACTGTTTATGATGCTAATCAAAGAATTTAGCTTTGTTTGGGGGAGAGACAAAAAGCTGCCTCATGAAAGAGAAGGGGGGAAAGAAGGGGAGCTTAAGTTCTTACCTCCTGCTGATGACAAAGGCAGCAATGAGAATGACCACAAGGACAACACTGCCAGCCACGGAGACCAGAAGGACTGTGGGGTTGGTACCTTCGCCAATGATGGGAGACGGGACTAGAAAGAGAAACAGATATCTGTTAACATTCTGTAGTTATGTTACAGGCAGAAACAACGCAGGGAAGAGTGCTTGGTTCTGCAGCTGATGGGCAGACAGATGCAGTTCAATGCACCACTCAAAGCCACTCTTGGGCCTTTTCATTAGCTATTCATTTGCCATAATTTTCCAGGAGGGCCTTAATTAGCAAAAGGCATTATGCTCAATAATGGTTTTGGGGGGAAACTCATCGAGAATAAGGACTCCCCTCTTTCTCCCCTTCATGTCTACCCTCAGAGTATAATGGCTGATTTAGCGCCCACTGAGCTGCTTCCCATTTTATTTGATTTAAAATGGACCAGATGCTCATTCCTTGACTATGAGCAAGAGGCAGACTCAAACAGAACAAGATGTTTTCGACTGTCTTAAAGCGGGCTAGAGCACGGCCCGTTTTCATGTGCGCTGCCTGAGGGATGTTAACACCAATAGGCACAACCTGAACTGATTAACATTTCTCTGTGCAATGGAAATTAAATATCCTTTGCTGCCTGTTATCTCAAGAAGCCATCATGCTTTTTACGTCTGTTGAATGCAGACAGAATGTACAAATAGCTGTACATTTTACTTCCAAAGTGAGGAGACCAAGGGACTGAAGAATGAGACCACCAGTTAGGTTTAGTGCAAGCCACAGTTTTATCAAATGAGAACTTTTGTATTTGATGGGGAAATATGTGATTGGCAGTTGTTATTGGCAGCCTGATTGCCAAGAGGGTCATCTAGAGCAGGAAATAAGTGAATGTACAAAGCCACCATATCAACTGGGGTTAGTGGTCTATCCAGCACAATATTGCTTTCCTTGATAGCCAGTCTCAGGCTGAGGTCTTTCTCTTCCCTGTTCACTGGGATCATTTAAGTGGAGAGCTAGTAATCGAACATGCAGACTTTTGGAAGGAGAACATGTGCTCTACCACTGAGCTATGCACTGATCAGCACAACTGCTGAATAGCTCAGGCACGATGGAATGTCTTGTGGCTATGGACAACTTGGATTAATCCTGCAGAAAATAATCCTTGTAGAGCAGGGTGGTCCAACTTTTCATACCAAGTAGGGCGCCAGAGTACTTCAACACGGAACCCACGGACCTCACACTGCCTTTTGCAGGTGGGGGGCAGGAGCTAAGCCAAAATTTGACCCTTACTCAGCCCTCATGCTGTCTTCCCAAAGCCAGAGAAGTGAGGCTCAGGTCTTTGGGAAGGCAGCCCGAGGCTCTGGCAGGATCCTAGAGCCCTCCCACCTTCTTCCCCAAGTTGGGAAAGTGCTAACTAGGCTTTGGAAAGGAGCTGGGAGGACTCTAGGACCTTGTCAGGAGCCTTCATGCCTCCTTCCCAAAGCCCAACACCTCACTTGCCTGACTTTGGGAAGGCAGCATGAGATCATGGGTGTAGACAGGACTTTTGTTGTGGGGCAGGCCTTTTGTGTGGGGGGGGAGGCAGGACCTCAGTTATTTTTATTGATTGGGAGGGCGCAGAAAAAGGCTTTGAGGGCCACATGCGTTATGTGGGCCAGCCACGTATTGGACTGCCCTGTTGTAGAGACTGGCTGCCCACAATATTGAATCACTTCAGCTCATAATGAAGAAGGTTTGTAGGAAATCACCCTGCTTACTATGGTCCCTGACCAACACTATAGTTTTGTAGCTTCAACTGAAGAGCTAACCATTAGTTCTAAGCAGAAGCAAAACAGAGGCTTGCCATGACAAAGGCCCAAAATAATATGAGAGCGAGATAAAATGGATTCTATCAGCAGACAGCCCAAACCCATAGCAAGGTCAAAATATAAGAATGACAAGAATTAAACGAGAATTGATGAGATCAAGAACAGATAGGAAGGGTGGGTATTTAGGGAGGGCAAAGAAAAAGCCTCTTTTTGGACTTTTCTGCTAGAGGAAGCCTGAGGAGAAAAGTTTCCTGCCTCCAATATTCCCCACCCCAAGAGAACTGGCATGAGGGTGTTTGGCAAAGAGCCACCCTGTCTCTGCTGTGCCAGGCTCAAACTGAGGAACTAAAGGGTTGCCACTTGTGGTCATTTGTAAAAGTGTAAGGGGAGCACACAATGTTCCTCCCTAGAACGTATCCATGTATAACATGCTTATCTTGAGAGAACCAATAATTATTATAAGGAATTTATTCTTTGCCACTTGAGATGTGCAGATTTATGCATAGAACTCATGTTAGTATTAAAGGAAGCCAAGCCATTAAATCCCCCCCCCCATGAATCAATGGGGGATCTTGCTGCAGAGTAATACACAATGTATCGTTCTATCGTTCCTTATTAAGACTTCCTCATTAAAATGTTGAAAACAGCTTGCATCAAACACACAGGATATGCAAATGCTAGCAAATACCATGTTTGCTGTGGGCGGATTTACGTAACTGCTTTATTTCATCCACAATGTGATTTTCTGCAATCACTCTCTGGATCCTATGAACATGCGTTTCAAAGTCCTGGTTCTTGAACACTTCCAAATATAGATGCATGAACACAATCCAAATGAACACAACACTTCCAAATATAGATGAATGAACACTTGCTGTACTGTTCACAAGTGCAGAATGAAAATGGATACGCTCTATGGCTAGAAGGAATGCATGATTGCCACAGAAAAGGTTTCTCCTGTGACCTTCTCTCCTGTTAACATCTAGTGACATTATCTCACCACACTGCACATCCCTTGTCATGAGCCTATGGAGACTTTTTGGCAGGGCTGGTCAAAGAGGGAGGTGGAATGAGAAGAGAGTACAGGGGCAAGTTGTGCTCACGAGTGTGTTGATCTGGATGCGGTGGTGGGGGTGAGTGGTTTGTTAGGAGAAAGCCCTGCCCCAGTGGCATCAGATGTCCCACCTGTTGAAAATTCAGCTAGCAAAGCACTTCCCATTGGAGGGAAGGCATATGAGCCTAGGTCAGAAAGTGAGCCACTTGTACCAACCCTGACTCCATCTTCAAGGATGTACCATCAGCTGCGCCAGTGCAAACAGACTCGGTCTACCTGCAGGAGTGCCCAGCTCCGTTTCTTGGCAAGACATCTACTCAAATGATTGTGCCTGCTCCACTCTTCAAAGGGAGAGTCAACGGTTGAGACATTGTATCTTACAGCACTGTTTTGAATGCCTGACCTGTGTACCTGTAACCTGAATTTTGGAATAAAGCCTTTGGTAATAATCGATCCAAGGGTCTGAGTGAGGCATCTATGTTGGGGAGCCAAGACACCACTTGACTGGCAGCTGCTTGCAGAAGAAGAGAGACTTACAGAAGGGAGACAGGATGTCCTGCATTTTCTAGTTATTAATGGAAGAGACTGGGAAAGGAAAACTTTGATCTATTAGAGTCTAAAGATGTTGTGAGGATTTTGCTACTTAGCAGGACCTGCTTGATCCCTGTCATAGTATTTGCATGATGACGATGATTGTATTTAGTCCATACTTTCCACGAAAAAGTTACAAAATATATAAAATACCAAACACCTTGCTAATCATTTAAAACCAAATACACAGAATAAATAACACATTTAAAATGTGTGCATCTAACAATAACTACAAAAAGGACAAATCCTACCCCACTCCTCTAACAGGCCATAAATCATAACACAGTATGATCTAAGGGTGTATGTTTTTTAAGCCTGGGTAGACAGGATTCTTTTGCATCTCTTTTGGGGGGCAATTTCCTCCATTTCCAATCTGAGAAGAAGCCATGGAAAGAAAAGTCTGTGATCTGGCACGTTTAGACGCCTGATCAAGGCCAAGCACTTCAAAGAGATTCTGAACCAACAAGAAACCCATTCATTTGTAGTCAATTAAGTTAAATGCAGTGCTGTTTCAAAATGGTGACAGGAGGAGAAAGGATGCCCAGGATTATACCAGTGAGAGATGTGTTATTATTACCTACCAGTGTTGGTTGTGAACTCAAAGGGTCCACTAAAGTCTCCATAGCCAGCTGCTGTCCTTGCTCTCACATGGAAGACATATGAAGTCAACGGATTCAAGCCCTTGATATCAGTGTTTCTGGCAGCCGTTTTCACAATGCGATAGCTGCGTTCATTTTGGTCCTACCAAGGGAAAAAGACAGAAAGAAGAGCAAATAAACAGTGCTCTGTGAACTCTGGAACTTTACCAGTTGCCTAATCTGTGATAAGGATGTTACTAACAGGGACAGAATTTTCAAAGGAGCACTGGAAACTTTTCTTTTTTGGTTATCTTCAGTGATATGAGAGATTGGCAGAATTGTACATTTTATCATTCTTCTTTGGCTGAAGTCAAAGGAGTGATCGAGGAGTGATTAACTGATAGTCAGTTAATCACTGCTTTGCTTTGCTTTTTTTAAAAAAAGGCAAGTGAATATGTTTTTGGAAAACATCCGAGATTGTAATCACAATCCTTCTGATGAACAAATAGAACTTTATTGTCCGTGCTCAGTTCTTTCTCTTCCACCCCTTCCAGTTTAGAACTGTGAGAAATGCCTGCCAAGCACTCTTCTCTCCCCTTCCTCCTTTACTCCCCTCTCCTTAAAAGTGGATTCTGTTTTTTTTCTGTTTGGAAAATGTGTCAGGAAAAAATGCTATAATCTTGTTCCAATAAAAATCTACAACTCATTTTGGGCATTATTAGAAAAGCAAATAAGGTGAAGGGGGTGGGGGAGAGGGAGAGAGAGAGGGAGAAAGTAATTGTTCATTTTGTAGAGAACCTTGAGAGGAAATAGCTCTTTCCATAGATCTGAACTGGGGGAGGAACAAATTATTTGTAGAAATGTCTCCATATAACTTGAAGGAGGTGAAGAAAGTAATTTCCTTTCCTTTATTTTCTATTAAAATCTATCAAACCGCCACCATCATTCTGGGCAAAAGCTATCAGCTCATACAGAGCTCATTATTATTACTGTGCTATATACTTCATTATTACACATCTGTCTCTGTTGTAAGGCTAATGTTGCACTACTTCTCTGCTCTATTGATTCTCATTATAAATAGCCCCACTGGAATCAGATAGTTCCTACGGTGAGAGAAAATACAAAATGACACCAGTACTACAGAGCAAAGGGGGGAGGGAGTGCAATATGTTATTCAGTACAACTGCTAAAATGTATGAAATGTCAAACTGGATATGATTTTATAGGCAAACAAACTTGTTGCTGATAATGACCATTTACACAATGACAAAGGTAAACCTATTTGGCCCTGGCATCCAACATAATGGAAGAAAAAGTCATCGCTCCAGGATGAATTAATACCTTTTCATAATATTTGACTTCATATTCCAAGATGACTCCATTCGGCCTGTCAGGTTCCAGCCAAGCCAGTGCCACACTGTGCCTCGTTATTTCTTTAGCTTGGATCAAAGCAATTTGAGATGGAGCTGCCAAGAGAGAAAGGAGGGAAATGTTATACAATGGCTCCCAGAAGAGCCCTAAGTGTAGGAGGATGCTGGCTGTTTTGTCTTTTGCACAAATGCAATGTAAGATCCCTTGGACACACTCACCAAAGCAACTCAACACAGGCCTAGCCTTAGGCATGTTGGCTCCACGGGAAGACTATTAAAACACTGTCCATGCAGTAAATTGTACTATATAGCCTGTGGGCCTGTGAGGAGCCTCCTCCTTTCCCATCACATTGGTCTGATGGCTCTGTGCCCACCTTTCATTCTTTTAGGACTCGGACCCCTGATGAGGTCTTTCAAGCTACCCTGGCAAGGCACAGTAATGAAATGTTCTTTGATGACATCAGTAGCATGCATTCATTCATCATGTCTGTTGGTACATTTGTACCACACTGAAACCAGCAAAAAGCATCTCTGGCTACATACAATAAAGTTTAAGCTACCACTCTACATAAAAATTAAGCAACAATCATTAGTGAGGTAGAGTCCAAAGAAAAAGGATTGGTCACCTAATTTATTGGATTAGTTCTCCCAGATTAATTTAGGATTGGACTCGGGCCCCATCTAGAACCTGGGCCAATCTAAACTGATCAATTTAATCGCTCGCTCGCTCGCTCACTCCCTCGCTCGTGCGCGCACACACACACACACACACAATGCAAGCCCTCCTATTCCCCTCCCTCTCCATGAACCTTCCTGTCACTTTCAGGCAATTTGAAAAAGTGGCATGAAGCAAGCAGGAGTTGCGACTGAGGAAACTCTTGGATAGTGGGACCTGAAAAGGACCTCAATGGGAACCTTTAATACCTGGAAAGGTATGGGAGAAAGGTATCCTCTGGGCCCTGCAAAACTTTACATGATGTTGGGAGTAGGACAAGGCCCAGAGGACTTTGTCCTCCCATTTTAGCCTTCCTGTGTGTTACAGTCTTCCATTGAGGTCCTTCTCAGGTAGCCGCCATTAACTGAGTTCAGGTGGTTGGCGAGAGGGCATTTCCATAATATATAATTTATTTATAATATAGTTGGAAGGGACCCTGAGGATCATCTAGTCCAAGCTTCTGCAAAGTAGGAATATGCAGCTGTCCTGGATGGAGATTAAGCTTGCAACCTTGGCATTATCAGCACCATGCTCTAACCAACTGAGCTAGAGCCTATATACTACTGATTCCTGGAGGTTAAAGAGCAAGCTCTATGGCCTAACACAGGACTTTTCTTTGAACATCTAAAGCTGCTTTATACCAAGTCAAGCCATGGGACCATCTAGCCAAGTACAGTACTGTCTACTCTGACTAGAAACAGCTCAAAATCACAGATTCCCCTCAGCCTTAATTAGAACTTCAGAGACTGAAAGCAGATATCTGACTAATAAACTATGCCGCTCTTGCTTCACTAGGACACAGGAAAACTTTCAAAGAAGACTCACAATGTAGAATTGTAAATCTGAATGTAAATGATCACAGAATAGGCTAGAAACTCTAGCAGATTTTCTCCATTCTTGCTTTTAGGATTTGACTGTGTGACCTTCTGGTCTCCTATGAATGTTCTCTCATCTTTATTGTTTTCACACTTGACCCTTCACTAGGCTTACTGATGAACATACAACTTTGGGTTGATTCCAATGCTAACCCTGCTCAGCGCAGACTCGTTGAAGTTAAGGAGCATGACTAACTTAGATTCATTCATTTAAATGGGTCTACGCCAAGTAGAACTTAGTTAGATACAACCTTTGCTTTTATTTGTTATTAGCTAAGTAAACAAATAGTTTTTCCTAGTCCACAAGATCAGATAGGTATCAAACTGAGTCATGCAATAAGCTGCCAGCAATCTAAACAAAAGGAATTGTCCACACAAGCATGCATTTGTCATTGCCAGCTACCTAAAGAGGTGCAAGTGAGAATGAGGGGAAGGAAGCTCCATGGGCACTGGGCATGCAACACAGCCAATAACTAGAGAGAACTTGATTTGAGTAAAGTTTTATTTCACTGGAGAGCAAAAAATAAAAAAGGTCAATAGGCTTTTTTGACAATTCAACTAGTACTATAAAATGCATAAAAGTCCACGCTTCTTTAGAATTAGATTTTTGAACGCAATATGGAGAGCTAAGATAAAACAAACAATGGGATAAATGAGAAACATCTCAATAGATGTTCCTGGTTGTTTACCATACAGCATCATTGGTGCCCGGACTTGAGATGTTTAACAGGCCAAGGGACAATGCCTTTCCCCTTTGACAATGACAGTAACAGATTCGTAGTTCTGTTGGAGGAATGGGCTTCCTGAAGATTTACAATCCAGGCTGCCCACTCTTTGCTGTTCTGTTACTGTGTGGTCACATCTCTAGCCAGCTGTTATCAAGTCCTGCCACAACTGACAAGCACTGGTACAAATGATGGGGGTCTCTGGGGAAGAAAAGGGGGCATTCAGGGAAATTTTAAAAAAATCTTATCTGCAAAAAGCTGTTCTGTAGAGATAGAGATTAGGCAGCTTCAAAAACTGAATATATTCCCTCCTTTGTCCCTAAAACCCTAGAAATATGCAGGTGTTTCAAAACAACAGGAACCAACAACAACTGCAGGGTGAAGATCTATGGAGACCTTTCAGAGTGAAATCATAATTCCATCCCATACAGAAAAAACCCCCCAAAGAAATAGCCACATCTTATGGGGGGAAATATAGCTATCATTGAACATTTTAATATTTTTAAAAGGACCTCATTGAGAATTGTTTTAAATAACTAAATAGATAAATGTCACATGAAACAGCAACAGCAAAAAGAAAACCGGACATGAAAGCTTCAAAACTACTTGACCATATCAGACAGGTCTGATGGGAGAAAAACGAAGCAGCAGGCACCACACATATAGTCACAAAGGAACTCTCTGGGCTGAATTGCGTCTGTCAGGAAGACTGTTTCTTGATCTACTGCTTGACAGTTTGGCATCTCTGTTAGAAATGACTCTGGAGCTCTGCTCCTGCCTCCCTCAACACGTCTACCCATCTGTCTGTTTGTTCCTCACCCAGAGTCTCATGTGCATGAAGATATACTGAATAACAGAAACAGGGAGGTTTCGTTCAAAGGGGTGCTATCAAGTTATTTATAGAAGGTACCCAATACAGTCAGAAGCAACTGTCCTGGCTTGATATTCATGTTAAACCTTTAAGTCGAAGGAGACTTTTTTCAAGGATAAGTTCTTCTTTTCTTTTCTCTCCCCCTCTGCAGTGGCATCAAAAGTCAAGGGAGAAAATCAGGATAAGTCACTACCACCGTCTACAGTAAAAGCAGATTAGTGACAGTCCAACCAGAAAGCCGAATGCCTTCATTAATGAGTGAGTCTGCAAGAGCAGCTGAATCATTCTTTCATAAATAATTTTTCAACAGCTCTGATTCGTTCTATCTTTAAGAGGATATTCTTTCTTGAAGTGGGGGAGGGAGGTGTCTTCCTTTCATTTTTTATCAGTCACACATATTTGGAAACAGAAAGTATCACTGTACAACAGACGCTGAAGTGATCTGCTGAAATCTGTGACCCAAAGTTTCATACCTGTGTTAAAAATACTGATAGAAAAGGGTGGAGTGACAGCTAGGGCACCACTCTTCTAAGCATCCTTCTCAACAGAAGCAGATCTTGCTGTTTTTAGTCAGCACCTAAAGCTTAACAAAATAGGTGCTAACTAAGAGTCCCCTAATTGTTGCATCAATATAAAGCAGCTATTGTGTACAGAATCAGTGTAGGATAGTTGTTAGAGTGTTTAGACAAATGTTTAAATCTCCATGCGTAAACAAAGCTCATCAGATGAACCGGGGCCAGTCTCTGTGTCTCAACTTATCTACCTCATGGGGTTGTTGTACAAACCTTGGCGATCTTGGATTAAAGGCAAGTGAAAACTATATTCCCTTCCATGTTGGGTCCATGTTGTGCTCGGCCCTGAAACTCTTCCTCAACCGGCTTGTGAGCGGGGCTTGCCCCGCTCCAAGCCGGTGATGCCACAGTTATGCCAATGGCCTTTAACCAATCAGCAGCGTGGCAAGGTTGGGGGTGGGGGTATCTATTTGGCAGAACGATGTAGGGGCCTCCTTTTGTTTCGCGCTGCCGAACACCTGCCCACCCACCCGTTAATTAGGTCGTGTTTGGCCTTGCTTTGGACTTCAGTTGGTTGCCTGTTTTGGAATGGGGGCCAGGTAGGAATTTTTTTCAATGTGGCAGATTGGCTGTGGCCACTTGATTTTTGCCTACCTCTTAGCAATCGTCACAACTTTGTAAGGTTTGGCGGTTAGGCATTGGTTTAGGGGAATGTGGGGAGGGGTGGTGCGGCCATCACCTGCCCCTCCAATGAATTGGGTGTTCCATTAAAGGAATCCGGGGGTCTGGATCTTGTCCAAAGCCCAGAGAGGGGCTAGGGTCATGCCAGGACTCCCGGGAAGCCCAGGGGTGAGCACCAGTCAATATACACTGACAGAGATCCCCCTGCTGGTTGTTTACCCTTCCAGGCTTCCTGCAGGGCGGGGCAGGAGCCAGATATAGTTTGATACCAATGCCTAAGCCAATACCAGTTACATTTGTGTATTTTAATAAAGTTGTGGCCAAAATTTGCCCATTAACATCTAAACTAAATTCTGTCTCCACTGTGTCTTTATTTCCATTCAGGATGGGTTTTGGGGCTCGAAGCACAACCCAATAATCCAGAGACGTGCCCCTCACTTTTTTTCTGAAGTGTGCAGTCAAGAAAGCTAGTTGCCAACCAGGAATATGCATCTTATATACTTATTATCGGGGATATGCATCTTATATATTTATTCCATAGATGGTATGTTATCCATTGTATGTTCATTCATGCAGATAACATGTTTCTTGGTGAATTCGGTATGCTCTGGGAGTGGAATGAAGAGGAAACTGTCCCTGAGTAAATGGCTGTGTAACTTTATGCAGGCCCAAACTCAGTACTTCACATTCTTGCCCCTCCTCACTCAAAAAGACTTGCTCCCTACTGTTGTGAATGGAGCAATTTTCTTTTATCTACTTCCTCAGTACTCTACCATTAAACACCTACCAGTAGTTTTATTACTGCTGTTCCGTGCTTGTGGCCTACAAACAAAGAATAGGACAGCAGACTTGGAACAAAACTTTGCCCAAACAGCATAATAAAGCAATTTCCTTAGGCTAGCAAACGCTGAGTTATTGCAGCAGGCCTTTGGCACTTGCTAAATATGGTAGAGTTCAGGTGACACTATTTCATGACTGACTCAGAGTAGAAGAAAGTAACAAGAAGAAATCAACTAAGTGAAAAGTCTTTGGTCTGCAGGAAACCAATGAAAATGAGAATCCTGAAGATCTGGATAGCACTACACAGTAATCTTTGTGCACAACCAAAAGTAGATCACTGCAGATATATATATTTCACATCAAATTAATTCAGTTTCTTCAAATATCCTTTCATTCTTAAGGGGAACATAACCATGCTTGATGGCTTCAACATGTTGTCAAGGATCAAAATTAAATGCTTGAAAGCAGTAATGATACTACTGTGATTAAGAGTTTTACCTTGTTTGAGGGATGCTAAAAGCCTGCTTCATTATTAATTACTTTAAAGAAAGCTGATACACTAAACTAGGATAAATACTCCTTTCTCAGTTGAGAAAAGAACTATTTAAAAATAATATTTTCAAGTCAGCTTGGTGCTGGAGCTTTTGCATTCAGCAACACTCTTATGACTTCCAGGTTTATTGAGGGTATGTTCCTCATTTTCAGGTATGGCTATAGTCACACAGCAAACTGGGTGTGCACTGGCCATGTGAAAAGACAGTATGGCTGGCTGCAGAGCTACAGTGAAAGACAAGACCATAGGATGCAATTAAATATCACATCCTCCAATGCTGCTGCTCTGTACAGACATTTCTTATAACTAAGTGAGTTTAAAATGCAAGCCACAGTTGAGGACTATAGTGGTTTTAAAGTTTAAACACTACCTTACTCTGTAAAAGTATAATGACAAAATCTTTATCATTCTGCTCCTCTGCCTCCAAAATCATTTCTTGAAAGACAAAATTCAGATCATCATGCCAACATGAAGCAACTTCAAAATCTGGAACTCTGACTGCTGCAATATCCAGCCAAAGGTTTCTTCCCTTGATCTCAGTGAGAGAGTAGGACACATATGTGAGAACACGTGTGTAAATTTCTTTCACGGAAATCAATGAGACGTGCAGCCCAGTTCAAGGCATACTTATTCCAAAGTTAAGCTGCACTGTGTCCAATGGAACTTTTTCCATGTTAAGTGTGCATAGTCTAAGAGCTTTAACTATGACTGGATCATGCCCATAGATTTTATTTGACCACTACAAAGTTACGAAGCAGAGATTGGCAAATCCTCCTTGTTTTGTTTAGGAAGGAAGCTCTTGATGAGGCGGGGGCCTGCAGTACCACTCAAGCGAGGCATCTGTTTAGTCTGAGGACTACTTGTTTTATTTCTGCTTGCTTGCTAAGAAAGCCTGTTGGCACGTCCTGACAAAGATAACTTAATACTTGCCAACAGAAACATGGCAGGAAGCAATGTGTATGTTTCCTGTATGTATGAATGCCAGTTTTAAACAAACAGGAAAACAAGTCTTTCAGTAAGAAGGTAATTTATAAAAATCTGTCTGAATGTTTCAGCCACTTACAAAAAAAAAGAAGCAAAAGAAAAGAAACATTCCCAAACGCTTGAATGACAGTGATTAACATAACACGGGTGGTTGGAGTTAGCACTGCAAAACATTTGAAGAAATGCTATAAGCAATTTGTTCAATTTGGAATTAGCCAGTGGCTCTCTAACCTGGGAAGCTGGGAGACTGCTGGGCCCCATGCAGTTGTAACAAAGAGCAGAACTTGATCCACCATAAATAGAATGCCAGCTTTGATAAATTGTGCGGCCTATACTAATTTGAAAGGCATGGGATAATAAATAACCTTAGGATAAGGAGAAAGAACTTCAGAAAATGGAATGGGAAGCAGCCATGGACATCTGAGCTTTTTAAGAGGCAAAAGTACAGTAGAAGAATCCCAGCACAAGTTGTGTCAATGCTTTGCTGAGAACTACATGAATTGCCGTCTGTCCGTGTTCTAAGGTGCACCATGCATTTCATATCAAAGCCACAAGTGTTGCATATAGATAAAGAAGGCATTACCCACCCCACTTCATTTAGACATACTTTCTGTAGTGGTTTGCTAAGCTGCCAAACACAGGGTGCATTCAGACATGGGGAATATTGCGGTAGTTTGCCTGATAGTAATGCTACTGCTTCTATTCCATTTTCTCATGTTCTTTTCACATGCTATATAGTGACATGTTGAGCTGAATTTGATTCACACCAGTAGGTGTGGCGCAACACAAGAATGAATGTCATTGGACAACTTTGCTCCTCCCCTACCCTTTCTGTGTATAGGAGCTTCTGAAAATGGCAGGAAAAACCTGTATTGACAGTAAAGGTAAAGGGTAAAGGGACCCCTGACCATTAGGCCCAGTCGCGGACAACTCTGGGGTTGCAGCATTCATTTAGCTTTATTGGCTGAGGGAGCCAGCGTACAGCTTCCGGGTCATGTGGCCAGCATGACTAAGCCACTTCTGGTGAACCAGAGCAGCGCATTGAAACACCATTTACCTTCCCGCTGGAGTGGTACCTATTTATCTACTTGCACTTCATGCTTTTGAACTGCTAGGTTGGCAGGAGCAGGGACCGAGCAACGGGAGCTCACCCCGTCGCAGGGATTCGAACCGCCAAACTTCTGATCAGCAAGCCCTAGGCTCTGTGGTTTAACCCATAGCGCCACCCGTGTCCTTGTATTGACAGTATACCACCCTAAATTTATCCACTTTACTCCTGTGATTTTCCAGATTAAAGGGGCTGCAAATGGATTTTTTCTGGACTAAAAAAGCACAGAAATAAATGCTAAGAATGTGCTATATTTCATCGGTGGCTTTTACGTCACATGAAAGCTCAAATATAATGCAGAAATCAGCAGTATAGTGATCCTACATGCGGAACAGACTAATATGATTAGCGGCAGGTCTAGCACATCAACAGCAACCCAAATACTATTTTAAAAACTTACCTCTTTGACTTTTGGGCAAACATCAGAAGGTGCTATTTCTCTAACCATGCACACTACAGCTTTTGCTTTAATGCCAGCATCGCTTTCAAGCCATCCAGATTTGCCAGCAGTATTTTATTCTACCTCCATTAAACACAGAAGATAACTGTAGCAGATCCACGCCTCCAATTTACAGTTAAAGAGAATGATTGCTGGATTTTAAATTTTATTAGCTCTGCAGACCATTAAACTGCATCTCTCACAGCTGGAGCGACTGCCAATCCATTGTACACAAAGATGAGACATTCTCTTGGACCAAAATATAAGGCTTTGCTTGGGCAGGGAGTGGGCAGTGGGTGGGATTGAATCATGCCCTAGTTCCTTCACTGTTCTAGGTGATTAAATTCTGAATTACATAAGTCTCCAGGACAGTTCTCTCAAAATTCTTCACTCCTTTCTGATGCACTCTCATTAAATCATAACAGTGGAAGAGCATGGTAGAAAACCCAAAGAAAAGAGTGAGAAGTCCTTGCTTTCCCACAGCCATTACATTGGCAGCTTTAGAACTGACAGAAGGAAGCAATGTTGATAGGAACAGCGAGCATTTATATGGCATGCATAATGGTCCTTAAGGTGAATCCAACAGTGGTAAAGAAATAAATGCAGAGGAGAAAGAAAGACATGAATGGATGACCCCATTCAACAGAATGCATTTTATTTGCTGGTTGCCTATGTCAAGAGGGAAATGTTGCAAGAACAGATTTGGATGAATTAAAGCCATGCTGTGAACTCTTAGAAGGTTACTGTTTGGTACTTCAACAGTGGGACTAGTAAACATGCTTCATCCTGATGCCCACATTGTCTTCTGGGCAACCGTCCAGCGGTGGAGGCAAGGGAAAAGGAGGAGGAGCAATACACATGAATTTTATCTCTGTACAGTAAACTAGTTTCCACACACACTTCTCTCTATGCCCCATGCAGACAAGCAAAAGGCTTCATGCAATGAGTTCAAGGCCATATTGCAGGCCTTGCAAAGCAGTGGTTTAAGCGGATGTGTGGCTTGGAGAGAGTCCTGAGGGCCAGAGAGAGAGTCTGGATGGGCTGCATTTGGGCCGCTGAGCCCCATCCCTGCTCTACAGTATGTGGACAATGGGTAAAAGCTGAGGTTAGACACACTCAGAACAGACCCACTGAAATAAAAGGCCTGGTCCATGTATTTTAGTGAGTGTACTCTTATGACTAATGTTGGGTACCACACCATGAAAATTTCCCCACACTACCACCCCTTTATAGCTGTTAAGGTGTCTGGAGAAATGGGTAAGTAGTAATGTAAGGTTTTAATTCCCCTTATTGTTACAAGTGCTTTTAGTAGTATTTTTGTGATATTTACATAGCTAGGACATGGTCCCCATTCATCTGCTGCCATTTCTAAATCATAACTAATAATAATTCCCTAGAAATAAGTAAAATGAATTATAGGGAGTCATTGAAGCCCACCTCTAAGCTTGGATAAACGAAACTGACATTGGAATAAACGCCACAAAAATACAAGGTGTGAAAAGAAAGCTGGTGTGTGTATGGTTGGTAATTTGATTAAATATAAATTTCAGCAATGTGGTTCCTAGAATGCATAAAGTTGGCCTTTTCTGTTGTGTCATGTAATGTTTTGATGGTGTTAATTTGAGTGCTCTTTGTTACGACTGAAAGCTATGGATACTTTTGTTCGCCCTGAAAACTCTTATACAAGAGGTGGGGGCTGCGAACGAATCTATGCCATTCTGGCCGGCTAATGAACTGCAAACCTGTTCTTCACTTGAGGGACTGCCATAAAGAGCGAAAGGTCGGAAGGGGAGTGGGAGGCAATGTTGCTCAAGCCTCTTTCAGTTTACCACCCACAACTTTTTACCTGTAAATGGCTCTGTAATTGGATAGAGCCCATTCTCCTTCATCTGAAACCTGTACTTTCTGTGGCAGCAAATTATAAACCATGTGAAGCACAGATGAGGGGAGAGAACTTCATTCTGTGCACTGCCTGGTTGTAAAAATAAAAGGAGGTCAGTTGAAAGCAGAGTCAGAAACTGGAGAAGGGTCTTTGAGCCTTGAAATGTGCAAGCACAAAATTAAAGTCCTACTTTAGGGTGTCAGCAGCAGCTTAAATTACAAGTTCCACATTTATTTCGGTACACCCAGCATTTACTCACCTTTTGATTCCAACTCTGTGTTTTGAATGGGGGGGGGAGTTGCATTGTTTGATATTCTAAATGGCAGTACACGAGAAGAGAAAGCTGCCAGCAAGATTTGGGATTCCTGTTGTGGGGTAAGGGTCAATGTTATTGTAAAATAATTTCAACCATGATTTTTAGAGCTCTTTTGATTTTCATTTTCTCAGGGCTGATTATAATGAGGATCAGGAAAGGGTTCTGGTTTGATTGTCAATTCAATACAGCGATGAGATTGCTCCAGGCTGATTTTCAGCACATGATGCAGAATGGTTTCTGGAAAGCAACTGCCTGTCAGTGTAGACCAGGGTTTCCCAGCTGTTGTCGGACTACAACTCCCATCATCCTTAGCTAGCAGGACTAGTGGTCAGGGATGATGGGAATTGTAGTCCAAAACCAGCTGGAGACTCAAGTTTGGGAAACCCTGGCATAGACAGTACTGAACTAAACTAGATGGACCCAATGCCATGGGGCTGATGGGAATTGTAGTCCAAAATATCTGGAAGGCACCAGGTTCACAAAGGCTGGTCTTAATAATATGTTATTTTTCTAATAATGAAAACCACTTTGGGAGCCCTGTTGGCTGAGGTACAAGGTAAAAGATGTGTTTAATAAATTGAATAAATAAATAAACCACAGGTTTTGTGTTTTCTGTCTTATAAGAGAACAGTATGTTTATCTATTATGATACTTTGGAGAGCCAATTTTCGAGTGTTTTATTTTAGTCTAATTTTCTCTGTCTCTCTTTTAACAATAACAAGACTGATATATTCTAAATTAGTTCTGGGTAAGGACAAAGCAGCCATTACTTACAATTAAAGTGACACACCTCTTCTAAAAGAATTGAAGGCAGCTTCCTCCAGAGCAAATGATCAGTAGATATATAATCAGGAAAAAATTGTTCAGATGTATTATTGGGGAAATCTTTCTCTTCCTCTGAGTTCCCTCAGAAAAACAATCAAGCTCTGGCATCTCTCACTGTATAGTTTTTGTTTCATGCTTTATGCTTTTTCGCAGCTGTCCCTGTAGACTTCCCTTGTCACAACTCAATCATTTTGCCTTTGTTCAAAAAATCCTCTATCAAAATGTTCTTGCTTTGATCAAGGAGGAGAAAGCTATTCTTACTACTGTCACATCAGTCCCAGCCAGCAAGGTCAATGGTTAGGGGTGGGTTGTAGGCCAACAATATCTAGAGGGCTACAGAAGGTCTAAGCTCCTACACTGTATTCCATCCAGTCCCACCTCCAGCTGAAACAACTTCTTCCCTTCTTTATCCCATCTATCTTTACGCCCTCACAGATGAATCCTGTACATGTGTACTCAAGTCCACTTCATTTCAAAGTGGGTGCTCTGTGTTCCATGACACCACCAAGAAAGCCTTGTGCTTTCTTGAACACCCTCTTGTCCTTAACTGCCCATAGACCTGCAACAGGACCCAGTATCGGAATGTGGACTGGGGCAGGGAGATGTTCACCATAAACCACAATGGTATGTTGATGATGCTATATAAAGTAATGATAATAATATTCAAGCGGAGATAAATCTCCAAAACATCATAAGAATCGCTTTTACTTCTACAGCATCCATTTCATAGCCCAAATTCAGATCCAGAGACATTCTGATCACAATCAAAGTTACTGGCAGCTTCAACTGCAAATGAGTGCAAAACCAAATGTAAATTAAAACGAAGCAGAAGAGGAAAGGATTTGCGAGGATGCTGTACCCCCACTACGTACAAGCCTCCCAAGGGGCTCATGCTGCACAATTTCAGCATCTTAGTATTCAGGGCCAGCTGCAGATTTGAGCCCCTGTCCAAGAAAGTGCTCTGGAGTGGACTTCCTTCCTATACCCTTGAGCTTACCTTATGGCAGTACAGTGGTACCTCTGGTTACATACTTAATTTGTTCCGGAGGTCCGTTCTGAACCTGAAACTGTTCTTAACCTGAAGCATCACTTTAACTAATGGGGCCTCCTGCTGCTGCCACGCCGCCGCCACGCAATTTCTGTTCTCATCCTGAGGCAAAGTTCTTAACCCGAGGTACTATTTCTGGGTTAGCGGAGTCTGTAACCTGAAGCGCCTGTAACCTGAAGCGTATGTAACCCGAGGTACCACTGCAGAGGCTTGCAGCCTTCATTTTAATTTCCCACAATGCCTCAAAGAAAGACTATGTCAGTGTTTTGTGGGGCATTAAAATGGCAGTTCTGCAGAGCTAATCATCTAAGGCAGCACAGCTGTCCAAGAGTGCCATGTGTCGACACCAGCTCTGATGGTGTAAAAGAGATTATGTGGATTAAATACTGGCTTTTGGGGCTTGTTGGCCAGATTCTGCAATGGCTCTCAGAGAGAAAGAAGTATCTTCAGGTTCTAGAAACTAAGGAGATGCTCAGAAAGAATGTTGCTATGATGCAAGGGATTGAAGGACGAAATAGAATAGAGGGGAAAGGAAGGCTTGATTTTTATTTTTAAAAAGCTCGTCTCAGTCAATAAAATGCTTTCCAAGTGCTGAAGCCTTTAAAAGAGCTTCTCTCCCCTTCCAATAAAATGCACCAACTAGATGTTTATGCCCCTCTTACAGCTCTCTTGATTTACAAGGGCTGTATCATTCCGTACTGAAACAGACACGTCCGCAAATTTTATCCTCTTAATGCCTAAAGGAAGCTGGTGACATGTGAAAGCAAGTAGACTAAGTGAGCAATTTACAGCAGTGGGTAAAGATCAGACTGTATTTGACTCAAAACATGCCAGACAATGCCTACCCTGCGGAGTCTCGCAGTTTACGGCGTTTGCTACTCATCACTCTTAACAAACACTTTCTTTTTGAAGAGAAAATCACATGTCTTCCATTTGCCATTGAAGCCATATCTCTTTGTGCCCATTCCAACCTTCAGAGGACTTCTTTTGGTCCTTCCTTCCTCACTGTTTGCATAATTGCAGCCTTTCAAACTTTCAACATAGCAGTGGCAGCACAAGGAGAGAGAAGGATGGCGGGGTGCTGCTGAAGCTATGCCCTGCAGAGCAACTATGAAATTCTAAAGGTAATTCGTCAGCCCTGCTGTCCCACAAAGGTTTTCCCCAACTCCCTTACCCCTGATTTCTTGAGAGATTAGAGGAGAGGCAATTCAGAACACAAAAACTGATTCAGGTTTGCATACAGCATCTTGACGCACAAGAAAATTGAGATGTAGCTATCCGTTTTCAGCGCTGAGCTACGGATGGGAAACTCATTTAGGCCAGAGGACCATAGAGGATAAATGCAAGGGACTGTGGACAATTGCAAAGAGGCAATTATCGTTTGCAGTGGAACAGCATTAATCCACACAATGGGTGTAACCCAGAGAAAATTAGTTACACCCAAGCCCCATTGAAATGAATGGAAAAGCACACTTAAGTTCCATTGTTTTCAACAGAAATCAGCTTTCTCCAGATTTCTAATCAATCTGGGGCATGACATACTTTTCTCACTGGGACTGTCACTTTAGAATTGTTGTTTCTAAAAAGTAAATAATCTGTTAATTGAGGTAAGTCCACACTTATTAAGGCTCAGCAAAGAAAGATTTCCATATAGCAGCCGATGTTCAATAGTTGCTGCCACCATTCAAGCTTCATCAAGTTAGATGCTGGTAGCCCAAATTATATCAGCAGGAGGGCCATCTCAAGTTCAACTAATGCAGACTTTCAGGTTCCAACTGATTTCTGCATCTGTGTGACTAAAAAGGCATTGTGTTTAGGAAGAAAAATGTCTATCAATCAATAAAAGATTTAAAGAGAGAATTGTTTTTCATACTCTAAAAGCAATTCAGTATCTCAGTAACAACGAGGACCAGAAACTTGCATTTCTTTTCATCAAAGTTGACCAATAAAAATAAAAAATGCATCCGCAGACATTATGTCTTTTGTTGACTTTTGCCATGTCTTTTGCCATGTTAAGCAAATGTCATAAATATATATAACTTGATAAACTGAATGGATAATACAAAAAACATGCTTTGTTAACTAAAGGATCATTTCTTTATAACTTATGGACTTCATAATCTGCTCTTAGTGCAACTAACATTGGATGCAACCTACACTGTCTCTGAAAACATTCCACGTTGCGTAGTAAATTTTCACAAAGACTGAAATGCATTTGTGTCCTTGCCATCTCTTCTCATAGAGGTATGTGAGAGATGTAACCAACAGGATGCTGTGAAAACAGAAATGATTTTCCTCTCTATAAAGAATAAAACCAATATAATTTAATATAAAATAGCCAAGTGTATTTAATTCTGCTTTGTCCATTCCTCTCCCCTCTGAAATCATTTTTATAACAATATCCAATGATGGAACATAATTACATCCAAGTGAAGGGCTTTAAGGACAAAAAACAAAGCAGTGTGTGTTTTGCACAGGACCTTTTCCCATATGGAGTGTTCTGAACTAATAATGGCCAAAAGGCATAAACTATGTACATATGGCCTGGTTTGCTATTTTCCCTCTTTGGAATGTATTCAAGAGAGAGGCATAAAAACACTATAAATGTCTGATAGTGATTAAGATATTTTTTCCCTCTCCCCTTTACAAGAGCTCTGCAACCAAGTGCTCCAATGACCAAGAAGGCTACTAAATCAAAGGCCGAGAATGCCAGTGCTTGAATTTAGTAATGAAGGAAGATTACATTAATCTAAACAGACTGCATGAAATCTTCCGAGTGCACACAGATAACAACCATACATTTGCATGATTTGTTTGGGCAGGGGGAAACCCCACCAGAGCTTTCTCGTACTGAAAAAAGAAAAGAAAGAAAGGGGAGGGGAGAGAAAGACACACACACGCACACGAAAACAAAACAAAAATAAAACACCCCAGCCAAACTCTCTACACACCAGTTCACATGGATTTAAATCTCCTGTGACATATCTCGGTGAAAAGAGTCACGTCTGCTAGAAAGCTCAGCATTGTGACATCCCTCAAAACGTTGCCACTGCGGTAGGCGCACGCTACAGCTCTCCGTGAGCCAATGCAAACCTGTGCAAACAGACAACGCTCCCGATTCTCCAGATACACGGCCAGCGACAACTGTGTTCGGTTCAATAAGGCTTCTACCAGAAGGGCACCGCAAGGACCGGCCTCCCCATGAGGGACAGTTTCTAAACAAAGAGCTTGTTGGTCCCCTTCATCGCTTTACGTATGAATGTATCTGACAGTCCTTTTCTGCTTCCCTCCACAGCTAAAGCTTAACAATTCAATATGGGAGAGCGAGGCTGGGCTAGCGTTCTCATCCATGGATATAATCAGGTCAGCTTCCTACTCTGCTTCTTGAATCATGAGTCAGTGGAGCAATGCAGGGACTTAGAAGCAGGCTATGTTTATTTGTGCTACACTGCATGGCATTTTAATTAGTAACTCGGCGGATTTAAAACCTCTGAATGGACACACAGGGGCAGTTGTGTAGCCCAGCTTTTGTGCTCTCATTCTTGGAGGAAAAATCCTGTTTGAGGACACCAGCAGGGGGTTAATAGAAGCTTTGATAAAGTTCTCTGAATCCTTTTATTGTTGCTCAACTGCAGACTGGACTCTGGTGTCTTTCTGGCTCCTCTTAGGAGATAACAATTAATTTTACTCAGTTTGGAGGAGATGGCTAGGGAGGGGGGGGAAGCCCCCTGAACATGTGGGAGCTGTGAAGATGGAGGTGCAATTGCAGCTGGGAAACTCATCTGGACTGGAACAGAAATTACGAAGCAGCCTGGCCTTCCCAGGGCTATTATGGATCAGACCCTACTGAACTCGCTGAAATGTTGCCCTGAGGTGGAAATATAAAACAGACAGGGACACAGCAACAACAGAGAGTTGTTTCTGTACACCTTTGGTCACATTTTGAAAGAGAACTGACCATTTTCTGTGGGAAATGAAATTCATTGTCACTCAGTAGTAAAGTATTTTACATGGGTAAGAAGCACAAATACTTGCTTCTTCCTACATTCATAGCTGGGAGGAAAAGCTACACTGACTATGTGATGTTGAAACTATTAATGCATCTATCCTGTCCCAACTGCAAATGGAGGAAAAAGTAAGAATTTGTGCTACTCACCCGTGTAAAATAATAGAAGCCACTTTGCTATGGAGTGACAGTGAATTTCATTTCCCTGAGAAAACAGTCAGATCTCACTCAAAATGTGACCAAGTGTGTACTTAAACATCGTAATCACCTCTTGTCACTACAGAGTAGACTACTTTCTCCTAAGTTGTTCAATGAACCCTGAAGCTGGTGATTTACTAAGGGTTGCCGAATCCTTTTCTGTGCCTTGCCGACGGAGTCTTACCCTCTTGTTGAATACAAATTCATGGAAATGGGTGGTACAGCTGCTTTGCTAAGAAGCAGGCAGTTGTTTGTATTATTTCTCTGTGTAAAAAATGTAATCGCTTTAAAATAATAAATCTAACCCCTCCCAATGGTAGATTTCCCTCTTTGTTTTGTTTCGAGTTGGCTGCATGTATGCACAGTCTTATTAGCACGTCTAATGCACATGAACAAGGTTGGGTGCCAAAGGGGAAAAGGCAGCATAGAGAAGATATTTCCTACCACAGCATACTCTTTTTGAGGGGCATAATTAAAGGACCTTGGGCAGGAATTCTCAATTGATCAGAGCTGTTTATCTTTGAGATCCTTGGGAGTTTTCTTCCCAAGCACACATGACGGACAAATGAAAGGCATCTTTTAGCTAACCATTCATTTCAGTAGCATCTCAGAAACAATTCAATGCAATGATTATTTTTTCTACTTTCTGGTTCTCCTGCCACATTTAGACATCTAAGTCCTGTGGTTTCCCCACTTTTTTTTTATTTGTTTTCCTTTTCAAAACTCTTTGTACGGTATACGATGAATCATTAAACCATCCAAAGAACAAAGACGGGATGATTTCTTACATATATATAAAAAATACCTTCTGTCCACAATTTTAAACTGTTTAAAACACGCATTATTTATTTATTTTTAACCAAATAAATAAAGAAGGGCTGACATTTATGCAAAACAAGTTTCAAGACACACATATCCTTACACTCCTGACCACATTACATCTTCCAGATATTTAACCAGCTATGAACTGCCTCCCTTACTAGCTTTGAACTTCACATTCTCAATTGTCTCCCATTGTAGAAACATCCTCTTTTTTGGGCACGCAGAAAGGCTAAAGCAGCCCTGCTGTGTCAAGTATCTGCGCCATACATCTCAGGCTTGTCTCCTGCTGACAGCTCCTATTATCTTGGTTGACCAAGGTGCCGAACAATCAACCTTCCTGTGCAAAGTTCTCCTTCAGCCAAATGCCAGGCTGCTTTCTGTACATTTGAGGGGTCAAGATGCCAATCACAGGAAGGAGGACGCTATGCTGGACTGAAACATGCCTGCACACCTTCTGTCCTTTGTTCAACTGCAGCCTCAAAGTTCAAACAAAAGCACCTTTCTGTCCGAATCCTCTCTGTGTGAATTTTGAACACCAGACAGATATTCTTGGTGGCTCCCTCACAATTACAAAACACCTTTCCCCTCTTCCTCTAGTAATGTATGAACCTGAATACTTCCTGGAAAGGCTTTAAAATTTTCTAGTTTGATCTGAGGTTCAACAGTAAGGGTTAGAGATTTTTGAAATTCTAAGCTTTATATAAATGCTTTTAAATCACAAGGGCTGCTTTTGTGCAAGTATGATGTGGTATAAATGTAATCAATAGCTGAAAGGCGGGGGGGGGGGCATTCTTCAGCAAAATTTGTTTGTTCCTCAATCCCCAAAATATGTTGCTAGTTGCCTAGCTGAGATGCAAAAACATATATCTCATCTTCTCCTTCTCAAATCTTTTTTCTCTTTTTGTTCTTTATATCGATTTTTATCTGACTGAAAACAAAACTGGATTTTCATTCCTTCCTGAGGCCTAAGACAGTAACAAGTAGAATGAGATTTAATTATTAAAAATCCTTTTCCTTTCAGTTTTCTTTCTAGTTTTGTAGCACCTAAAGAGATTATATGTTTTCAAAACTTTTTGTTGTAGTTTTAGCTCTACTTTCTTTCTTTTCTAACATTATTTATTGCTAGGTATCATTTTAAAACATCTTAAATTACTGATTAAAAAGAGTATTGTTACTTTCCTTAAGCATTTTAGAAGGTGTGGAATAGAAACTGAATTACGTACATAAATAAGCTATTTTTGAAATCTATTCTTCCTTCATAGAATTATGGGCTTCTATTGTGACAATCCTTCAAAACAAAGTTTTAGGAGTTCATATTACAGATGAAAGGAATGCTTTCTTACTTCATAAATGATCCAGAAGCAATGAACCTCAATACTGTATATCAAACACAAACACATACTGCCATTATTTTTGTATCAGAATTATTGCCATTATTCACTTCATTGCATGAAACAGGGGCAGCTATCTTGGTACACTTCAGATGTTATTTGCTCCCATCAGCCCCAGCCAGCATGGCCAATGGCAACAAGGCTGAAGGTCGCCCTGCTGCTTTGGGCGCATCCCAAGGAACCACATGGCTCCGTAAAGCCTAGCAAATTGCCTCCCTGTTTGCTCACAGCATTGAGTGGACTGGATGGGGAAGAGCTGGCTGGCACAACACTGCCAAGTAGATGAGGGCAAAGTCCCCTGATTCTATTTTTTTTTATTTAATATTTTTATTAAACAGTTTTTATAATCACACAAACAATACATAACAACAACAAATACATAGACAAACAATAACAATAGCAAAAACAAAACAAAGAAAAAAAACAAGTACCATTTCATAACCTAATTTCTTAAACCTTTTTTCCTCGACTTCCTCATGCCTCCCTTTTCTGTATTCCAAATTCTAATCAAATACTCAGCAAATCTTCCCTTATTTTACTTTGAATTTAAGCTAATCTTCCTTATTCTCCTTGTCTTAACCATCGCTAATAGTAACCATTTACTTTCCAGTCCAACATCATTCTAACTTTCATTAATTTTGTAGTATTTCTTTAAATAGTCCTTAAACTTTTTCCAATCTTCTTCCGCCGCTTCTCTTCCCTGGTTTCGGATTCTGCTCGTCATTTCTGCCAGGCCCATGTAGTCCATCACCTTCATCTGCCATTCTTCCAGTGTGGGTAGATCCTGTGTCTTCCAGTACTTTGCAATGAGTATTCTAGCTGCTGTTGTAGCATACATAAAGAAAGTTGTATCCGTCTTTAACACCCCTTGGCCGACAATGCCCAAGAGAAAGGCCTCTGGTTTCTTAGGAAAGGTATATTTAAATACCTTTTTAAGTTCATTATAGATCATTTCCCAGAATGCCTTAATCTTCGGGCATGTCCACCAAAGGTGAAAAAATGTACCTTCCTTTTCTTTACATTTCCAACATGTATTATCAGGCAAATGGTAAATCTTTGCAAGCTTGACTGGGGTTATGTACCACCTCAAAGTCCCCTGATTCTAGCATGATATATGGAGTCCGAAAAGAGTTCATTCTTAAATACACAAGGCCAAAATTTCCAGGATGGGGTAAAACAGTCATGAGTGGGGTCTACTTCCACTTGATCTTTTATTTCTGCCACTGTAAACGGCACATAATACCGTCCTCTCTGCCCCACCCAGCACGGAACTCAAATTATGAGGGAGCCTTAAAAATACAGCTTCTCACACTTTTCTGTGGCTCTTCATTTTGGACAAAGCATCTCATTCAAGAGTCTCTGTCAATGTGCTAAAATCTTCATTGCCAGGCGACTCAGAATTTGCTCCTCTTGGACCAGGTACAACATCTGCAGTCTAATCAAAGCAGCATAACTGCTAGCCAGTAGGTGGAAGCTTGTGAGTACAGGATACAGAAATCCCTCAGGACCTGGGTCTAGCCTTTAGATCTCAATCCCACCAGAAATAAGAATGACCTTGGCCCTTACTACTTTGAGAACTAAACATAATACTCATTAGTCTGACTTAGTTTCCTTTCACTGATTTCCTCACACACAGTAAACCAAACACTCACTCATCAACGCAAAGTCAAACAAGCATACATTAGGGAGGGGGGGGAATAGCTCTCCAAACTATAAATGAGGTAAATAAAAATACTTTCCTCTCTCTTGTGAAAAGAAGGGAAAGGGACAAATTATTTGTGTGTGTTGTGTGTATGTGTGTTTTTTAAATGCAGTTAAGCCTCATTTTCAAAACCAGTGAATGAAACCTCCAAAAGTAAAGATAACAGAAGGTGACACTGTCAGGTGGGGTGCTTAGGATAAGGGAAATCACATGGTGAATTTGGATAACTAGGTATTTGGATGACAAAGGTCCAGGGGAGGAAACTTCTGCTGTAGTTGGCATGTGCTCAGCTGCCTCTCTTGACAAACTGGAGAAGATGATGAATGCGAGAGTCAATTAACTTTATTTTTGCATGAAAATGTAAATGTGTTTTTGCAGCTACTTAAAATAATTGTCCAACTGCATTTCATTTCAAGTGTGCATGCGTTATGGGCTAATTAGAAATACAGAGAGCAAGATGGCAGCCGAACAGAAAGGCCCTTCACTTTACTAGCCATGGCAGCCTCAGCTATAACACTTGGAATCAAACTAAGGGCCATCTGATGCTTTTGATCTGCCTGTGCAACTTCCATCATTGTCAGCGTGAGCAGCGCAAAGTGACGCAGGGCATGGTATAGCAATGGATCCTCATTTGATACACATACGCTATTGCACAGTCTAAATCGGGCTGGCAGAACATAGAGAAGTGCTTTATGTGCATTTTCTGTGCTGTGTGGCACAATGCACACGGAATTCTAATCAGCATCTGAAAGCAAGCAGGGGCTTCCAAAGCACTACACCAAAATACCAAGCAAGAATTTGTTTACTTTTCTAGAAAATCTTCCAGTGTTTGTGAGTTACCTGGAAGTAAGCACCCAGTAAAACAGTAAAACATTGATACTCCGCCCACTGCCCCACTTTCGCCTCAACCATTGTGCCTCAATTAGGAAAATCAAAGTGTGAATCCACTTCTCTTTCTCCATGACATCCTTGAAAATCTACCCTGCCCGCTGCTTGCAGAGGTTTAGCTTGGTGCTAACTGCAATGAAACTCAAAACAGTATTTAGCTAGCAGAAGAATGTGTTCATTCTGATCTACTGGTTTGGCATTCTAGACCATATCTGACAGGTCCAGAATGTTGGAGGCAAGCAGTACAGGATGATGGTGATTAACAATCTGGAGAGATTGTGTGTGTGTGTGTGTGTGTGTGTGTGTGTGTGTGTGTAAAATATTGGGAGAGTATGTTGCAGGTCTCAGTCTCTTTCTGAAAGGAAGGAGTTTTGTGACAGGCGAACAGACAGCTAGATACGCTTTAAAAGAAGGGAGTGTGTGTAAGCATTAGCCAGAGCTGGATATCGCCATACAAAAGATCCCTCACTGACTACAGCAGCAATTTTAAAATATCCACAGCCAAGTGCAGTGAGAGAAAAGCCTGAATATTTATTAACAGGGCATCCCCACCTTAATTGGCATTTCCTCTACCCATTTCACTGTGATGGCTGACTTAACAGAACATTAAGCTGAAGGTAACCTAACCGGCTAACAAATTGCCATGCAGTCTCATTTGCTAAAGAAAAAAAACTTTGTTGGGGAAAAAAAGCTTTCCAAAATCAGAACAGAGCAGTGTGTCCTCTGAGTAACACAAAATGAAGCCACATGGAAAGATGGAAGATAGAGACATTTCTATTTTTAATCGTCGCTCTGCTTTGTTTTTTCTTCCCATGTAGCTTTATTCCCATGTGAATACTTTTTGTTTCAGAACAGAAACATTGTCATTACTTCAATGTGTACCTACATAAAATATATACAGTGATACCTCGGGTTACATACGCTTCAGGTTACATACACTTCAGGTTACAGGCTCCACTAACCCAGAAATATTACCTCAGGTTAAGAACTTTGCTTCAGGATGAGAACAGAAATCGTGCTCCGGTGGTGCAGCAGCAGCGGGAGGCCCCCTTAGCTAAAGTGGTGCTTCAGGTTAAGAACAGTTTCAGGTTAAGAACGGAATTAAGTACTTAACCCGAGGTACTGTACACAGGAAGGTTTAAACTGAATGGTGTGCTCAAGATTGAACCCCAAACCACTCAAGATGTATAACATAAGGGTACATACAATGTGCCAGTCCCTAGATTATTGTGATTGCTCTTCTCCAGCTCTAGGTTATGTAACCAGAATGTTCAGATCCTATAAGCGCTTACAGTATGCGAAATTAGATTATTATGTTTCCCCCCCCCACTTACATTTAATTGCATTTGCAATTTTGCCACTCATTGGGGAGATCCTTTAGAAGCCTCTCTCAGTCCCATTTTGTTGTAACCACGCCAAACAATGTGGTATCATCAGCTTGGTAAGTTTTCTCACTGAATTTAGCCTTTTAACATATACTTTCTACTTTCTAACTTAGTTTCTTTCTAGAGGATTTCTTTTAACAATAGTGGACTCAATCTATCCAAAATGAAGACTTTATAAATTCCATACACTTCAACAAGGCCAGTGATATATAGATCAAATATGTGCTTTACTCTCCAACTCAAATGAGTGAAAGAAACTTATTTTTAGTGGGATCATGAACCTATGATTTATTGAAACTGGTTAGAAAGGTATGTGGTCTATTTCAGCTGACAGAGACGACTGATTTCAGTAGTTAATATATCTACTTGTAACACACTTACCAACAATAAGCCCCTATTTTCACAGTGGAAGCACTGATGAATTCTATTTCAACTGATGTACCTGTTCATCTTTATGTAGAACTACAGTCTTATGTTGCAGTCCTACAGACATTGATGTGGCAGTGAGTCCCACTGAACTCTTTGGGGCTTACAGCTGAACAGACATGTACAGGATTGCAAAGTTAATATGTACTGATTATCATAGTACTGTTCCTTAATCATATCTGTTAAAATCTACAGATTATCATAGTATTGTTTCTTAATCATGTCATAAGATCCTATAAAGCTGAGACAACTGCAAGCCACCTTAACATTTTCAACATATAATGCAACATATTTTTAAAAGGCATATCATATCTGGATAAAGTCATATTGAGATACTATCTATAAGCTCAGACACAAATCTTACTATAGAATAATATCGTCTTCATATATTCACGTTGGTAACCAAAGTTTTATTTGCATATTTTCATTTAAACATTCCCTTGCATTGTCTGAGACTTACAAAAACCCATTGCAAATAAAAAAACAAACAAAATGTAACTGGATAAACTAAAGTGCAGCTCAGCAACCCACTTACAATGCTCCAACTGAGTTAATAAAAGTTGTACAGAAAATAATGAAAAACACACTCATGACTCACAATTATATGGTCTCTCCTACTATTGTACTGTATCTATTTTCAATAAATGTGCTGCCAAGCAAATAAATGAAGGTTGTTGATTTAATGCAGGTGTCCGAATGAGATTCTTTTCAGCTTTACAAGTTCTATGAAGATATTTTTGACATTATTTTTTGCCTCCTTATATGTCTTTCTCTCACATGCAGGGGTATGATATGCAATATAGGAAAACAGGGAGATGCCTTAAACACATGCCTCTTCTTTTAGTGAACATTGGTTCTGGAGTCAGCATTTTGGCTGTATATTCCAGTCTAAACAAGTGACAGGAACCAGCCTCAGAGGAGGACCCTTTTTTGCTCTCCTGCCTTCTGACTGGCTGCTCCACCTTTGAAGAGGCTGTCAAAATGGCATCCCCCAGGGATAGCACCAAAGTGGAAAAATTAGTGCAGGATATTTATGGAAGGAACTATGATAGATTTGGGCTGCCAGATTGGATGGTAGAGTCTAGTAAGGAAGACATCTTGGTCACCATCAGCAATAGTATAGGCTCCATAGCTACCTTTAAGACTTTTTCTTTTATATAAAGTGAGTGAATAATACCAGGTGAGACTATTTGTCTCTCTAGTCCACCACTGACTCTGCTTTGGCCCGGCAGTGGTTCTGCAGGGTCCCAGCTGGCGGTCTTTCACATCACCTTCTACGTGATCCTGTTATCTGGAGACACCGGCAACTGAACTGGAGAATGTCTGCATGCAAAACGTTATGTTCTATCACTACCCATCTCTCTAAGCCACAGACATCCTCATTGAACTGGCAAACAGTGATTAGAGGAAGGCTAACACAGAATGGACAATCTCCACTACCCTAAAAAAATTATGTTGGCCAAGGTGAGATGAATCGAAGACTGTGAAGATATGGCTTTATGAAGATGAGCCATAAGGCTGTGATTTCTTATTAATTTTGAATGTAGTAGTACTTTTCCATATTAGGAGCAGGAGGAACATGGAATATCAATATATATATAGTTTTGTAACTAATGGTGGCTCTGCACTAGCAGAAAAGTGTGTATTTTTGTGCAAGACATGACAATACAATCTTCACTGCAGCCCTCTACATTATATCCCATAGTATTTCTGCAGGTTCTGTAACCTGCAAGAGTAGCTTTTGAAGGGGCACGGAGGGAGCTTCAGTGGGTAAGAGAGATCAACAAAAATCATGCAACACTTGAGTCAGTAGAAGACTTTCTACTAGAGCAGCTACTGTTGGATACAACGATATATTTCTTAGAAAAGAAATATGGTCAAAGGAGAAAGTTTTACTCAGATCCCACTGCAGAGACACATACGCCCTTAAATTACATGGCCACGCCTGATAGGGAAGGGGTGGAATGTATTTCATTAAAACAAATGTAAGGCTTTTAGACATGCCCAATTTTATAGACATTGACCTATAAAAGATCAGGTCTGCTATTTACCACTCCGCTTAGGACTTTACCCTTTGTGTTGGAGACAACAGCTTCTCAAAATGAACTAGGATTGCCACATTCTGATCCAGATGCTAACTTAGGTTGGCATAGCATTGCTCTGCTCCTCACCTGTACCCGCCAACACCACTGCATGGTGATTAAAGGAAATAAATTCAAATGTTTACAAAAACACTTCGTGTACAATAGACAGAATGCAAATTTTACATATCAGCCAGATTCTGTTATCAAACATCGTTATGAGATGCCAAGTCTTGTTGGTTTCATTTAATTTCAATGACAGCTCAAGGAGGCAGCTCAAACCCTAGAACTCATGTGGCATTGGTATTCCCTAAAACATTTCTACAGCCAATTTTATTCTTGAGAACTATTTCCCTGCAAAATTCTCAGAAGCACATAAAACTCTAAAGAGGAAACAAACCACACAACAACACACAAACAGAGTTCATCTTCCCATTACAAAAGCAAAGTACAAATTAATTCAATATATGGCAGCAAGCTAGCATTATTTGCAAAATGATTTCAAAATTAATTATTCAAAGTGTATTATTATTTAGGGCACATAAGAAGAGCCATGTTGGATCAGTCAAAAATCCCATCTAGTCCATCTGCTCTCACAGTAGCCAACCAGATGCCTATGGGACATGAGTGCAATCACACTTTCCCTACATCTCATTCCCAGCAACTGGTATTTAGAGACATACTGGCTTTGACAGGAATCTGTAGTATAAATTCTAGCTGAGTTTCTGTTATTGTGGTTTTGAACAACCTCCAAGCATTCCAGAGGGATTTGGTCCACTACACTTTCTCTTTCGCGCTCCTTTTTACCAATCCTCTCATTTTTCCTCTTTTGAAGTCAAACGTGACTGTGGTGGATTTCCATGGCAATTGACAACCTGGAAATACACGGGGTGGTATTCAACTGAGTTTTACTCAGAACGACCCAATTAAATAGATGAACATAACTAACTTAGATGCATTCATTTCAGTGGGTCAACTCTGAATAAGATTCGACAGCACTATGCTCAGTATTCCCAAGTGGTTCAACAATATTTACATCTTGCAGCATGTTTTGGGCACCACTTACGACTGAGTCTAGGGTCACTGCCCCTCTGGTTGGCTCCATGACCAATTGTTCTAGAGCCCAGTATCTCAAAGATTTCTTTGCCATGACTAGGACATGCATATAGCTAGACTATGTGAAAATAATTGAATTTGATCATTACTACAGCACTTTCTCTTTGGGATGCTTCATTGATTTAATTCTCCACCTTAAGATCGCCTAAGCATTTTGTTCAGGGGGACAATAGAATACCCTCAATACTAATCCTTGGGGCCTGATAACACCATCTACAGTGATGATGTGAAGCAGTCTCTCCTTTTTTGGCATTTCTGGCTTGTTGGAATCAATGGTGCCTTTGATTAACAGTGACACTACTTCCAATACGTCCTTGCCTGACTTTCTAAAGAGTTTGCATTCAGAGAAAACCATGTCCCACTAGTTCTCTCCATTCCACCAGATTTCCATTGTGCCCATTATATCTGAGCTCTCCTCTAAGACCAAGCCCTCTAGCTCACCCATATTGGGTCAAAGGCTTCTAGCATTAGTATATAAGCTCCAATATGTAGCGTCGCTTTCCAGATGTTTGGAATTTTACCCCCCGCCCCCCAGTGCTTTGGCTTCTCTGAATTAAAACAACAATTCTGCTTGGTACCACGACTGAAACATTTCAGTTAGATGTTTCCTATACTGTTTCAGAAGCTCAGGTTAAATGCCAAACAAAATTAAAATTCTAGATCTTGGGGAAGTGCCAAGGCTGATCTATCTGTATTCTTTATTCCCTGGTTGCTATTTTACTTCTCTTCCATCTGGCGCTGAGAAAAAACAGGCTCGCGGCTGAACAGCCCTCTGACTCAAGCGTTAAGACTCCTGCCCAAGGAAGAATGTGACGCACTTATAAAAAGGTAGCGTTTCCTATGTGCAATGAGTCCTGATCTTTCAGATTAGCACATGCAGTCAAGTATAGGCCAAAAAGGGCACAACAACTGTGAATTTCAGCAACATCTCCTTAAAGCATAACTTCATCCTAATAAAGCAACTGCAAAAAGTACCATGCAAAAGCAATAGCTGCATAAGCATTTCATATTTCGCTGGTGTCCTCTATTCAGCATCAACTGATAAGCTCGTACAGTACCATTTTCAAATGAGATGGAGAATGGAGAGCAAGGGAGGGAAAGTGTCTGTTGGATTTTACCTGCTTGGTTTGTAGTCACAGTGACAGATACAGCTTGGTCCGAACTAGGATTCTGCTTGGATACTCCATTCACCGCCCAGATTTCAAAGGTGTAGTTTGTGTGTGCCAAAAGGTCAGTAATAGAAACCTTGGTGGTTTTCAAGCTATTCTGCTGAGGGCTGAAGTGTACACCACTCCCACAGGACCGGCAGCGGTTCAGATCATTGGCTCCACATCTCTTGCATACCACATTATAGGAAACATCCTCGCGGCCACCTTTGTTCTGAGGAGGGCTCCATTCCAAGTTGACGGATGTCTCGTTGACATTGGAAATCAGGTTCTGGGGGGCAGATGGAGGGCCTGCAAGACAAAAAGCACATTTTTTTTATTAAAAAAATTACATTTCCAGGTCAAAGGAAGGAAGGGAACCCTCTCTAGGGGTGTATCTGCCCTGATGTGATCTGCTGAAACAAACACGCCTGGCAGTTAGTGGAGTCTGCAACTGTTCCATTTCATATGTAGTTTTTGGGGTGGGTGGGTAAAAGTACTAAAATGCTATAAAAGTTCACACACAGTCCCACAGAGCTAAGGCCATGAACATTGGGAAGCAGGATTTCCATGTGCATATTTATGGCTAGATAGCAAACTGTGTCCAAAAATGGCTGTTGTGTATGCCTATTTGCTTGAGCTAAAAAGACTCATCCACACGCTGTGCAGGAGTAACAGCCAGAACACGGACAAAACATTTGTCTTTTTGTTGGGGGGGTGGAAGGTGGAGAGAAAGGGATCTTGTGGTCTTCCCCCAAATTCCTCTAAATAGATTATTCCAGGCCAAGCCATAGAAGGTGCCTTTTAACCTCAGAAAATGTGTGCATGGCAGCAAACTTCGATATGCACATATGGCTGGATCAAAGCCAAAAGCATCACCATGATCTCTCTTAATACTACGAACAGGTGCATGAATAAAATGTTCCACGGCTCTTTTATCCTGGTCTTTGCCCATCTTCCTAAACCCCTTTTCCCCAGGATGTTTTAACGATTAGCTGAGCTTCACAAAAATATCCCGGTGCAACTTTGTTAATCCCTCTGCCCTCCACCCCACCCATCCCTTTAAGTGCGTCCACCTCTTCCACAACGTCCAGCGGCTTGCACACTGTTTCTGGGTAAATTTGGTGTGATTTAACATCAGCAAGAAACTGATGCTTGTCTAAATGCATAAAACAACCCAGTAAACTGGAGGAAGAAACATATTCATGTTGAATCATGTCACAATATGCAGAGCTTAGAAAGCACTCTGTGAACAGGAAATAAGAAAAGGAAAAGAATTAGAGGGTCTGTTCAGCTATTTATATTTATTTTATTTATTAAATTTGTATACCGCCCTATTCCCCTAGTTCTCAGGGGGCATATGGTTCACAACATAAAAGCTATCAATTTCACCCTGAGGGAGATCAGGCTCACACACACTTAACCCGCATGGCAGGGTGAAAGGAATGGCAGCACATCTAGTGTGTTCTGTCTCATAAGTTCAGGGAAACCCTACTTCAAATAAACATGGTACCTGCCCATTTTTTTTCCTGTGGAGAGGAACAAAAGTGAGCACTAGAGTCCAAAGCACACTCATAATCTTCCTATCAGCAGACAGGGCATTTGGGCAGGTTCAAGGGTGTTGATAAAATGAGTTGTACCTTTAGCATAGTAGGTGCAACTCTATGGAACTCTGTCCCGCTAGAAATCAGGCAGGCACCCCTCTTAAGTTTCAGGCACTAGATTAAAATGGTTTTAATATGTTCATATGTTTTCTTACTTTATGAAGTTTTAGCATATGTTTTAAATTCTGTATATTGTGGGCCAGACTCAACTAAGTAGTTTTCCTAGTGGAAGCCAGCACAAAACCTCTTGCTAATGCAAAAGGGCTTACTTCCTCTTCTCCCCCTGTAGCCCCCATCAGCTTTTGTGGGTGGTCAGGAAAACCCATAAAGCAACATGGAAGCAAAATAAATTTGCACTGATGGAACATTTGTTTCTGTGTGATTCTAAACTCCTCCCTCTTTCCAATAAGCCAATTTGAGGCACAGAGTGAAAAGCAAGGTATTCATTTTTTAGATAAATAAAACAAAATGTGACAGTATCAAAACATTTTAGGTAATGTCTATATGGCTTTTGTGGTATCTAGTACTGTAGCAGTGGCAGCATAAGCATCTGTTGCAACAGACAGAGCAGATTTTACAATATGTTTACATGTTTCTAAGTTCTAACCTACTGGAGCTATGGAATTAGCTGCTTGAGTTATTCACCCAGCCTTTAGGATACTGTCATGGGAGGAGCTTGCATGGTTTTCCTATACGAGCTCTGATTCGTTAGTGAGAATCAACAAGAATATTATGCATAGGAGAGTGTGGATGATGTGTGCGTGTGTGATGGAGGATGTGTAGTACGCATTAAGGCATGGGTAGGCAAACTAAGGCCCGGGGGCCGAATCTGGCCCAATCACCTTCTCAATCTGGCCCGCGGACGGTCCAGGAATCAGCATGTTTTTACACGAGTAGAATGTGTCCTTTTATTTAAAATGCATCTCTGGGTTATTTGTGGGGCACAGGAATTCATTCATTATTATTATTTTCAAAATATAGTCTGGCCCCCCCACAAGGTCTGAGGGACAGTGGACCGGCCCCCTGCTGAAAAAGTTTGCTGACCCCTGCATTAAAGGGTAAGGGTGATGTGAATGGGGTGGGAGGGGTGAGTGGTCTGCGGGTGAGAATATGCGTGCAAGTAAATGGAGAAATTAGCTAGGGTTGCCATGTTTCAAAAAGTGAAAATCCAGACACAAACTTTGTTTAGCATATTATGGCAAAGTTGTTTAGCTGGGGGTGGCAAATTTGTTGAGCCACTTGATGTATGGCAGCCCTAAATTAACAGGCGTGTGTGCACACACACAGAGGTGAAGGGTATACATGTGAGGAAGAGTGCCTCAATGGGTGGGTGTGTGAAAGAGAGAAAGAGAAAGAGAGAGAGTTCATGGGGTATTAGTTTTTGTATGTGTGTAAATGTGGGAGGGATACTGAGGTGGGGAATCTACACATGTATTTTATGATTATGTTTCTATCCCTTCCTTCCTTCAAGGAGATCACGGTAGTGTACATGCTTCTGCCCCTCCTCATTTTACCCTCGTGACAACCCTGTGAGCTAAAACTAAACTGAGAAACTGACCGGTCCAAGGTCCCCTAATGAGATTCATGGCCAAGTAGACATTTGAACACTGCTCTCCCAAGTCCTAGTACAACACTGTAAATACTACAACACACAGGCTCTTCTCCTTCTTCTTTTACAAAACATAATCTGCAAATTATCATAGTCTTATACTTGTTAGGCATATACGTTGCCACAATTTAAGTACCTTTGGTTTTGTAGCTGGGTTGGGAGTGGAAAGAAATCAGCACAGAAACACTAAAGGAATTAAGAGGCAGAGTCTTGGTAAATGGTATATTTATCTATGCTGAATGGACCCTGTCTCTCAAAATCTGAGAGGAGGGGCTGCTTCCTGGCCTACGGCAACTTCAGGGTTAACAGAAGAACATCTCTCAAGTCCATTAAGATGCTTTTGACGGGGCTATGCCCAATGCTACGTGGGAAAATGTGCCACAATGAATCAAGCTCCTCGGGAGCAAAAGTCGGTAATTAGTATGTAGGGCAGAGCATGGTGGTGTCTAAACGGAGAAGCAATCAAGCAGAAAACAAGGGAAGCAGATGCTTGAAGGTTGCATCACCTCCAGCATGAAAAGGAAGGTGCAGGGGAGTTGCCAAGTGGTGGGCTGATGTTAAAGCAAAGGGAAAGGCAGTATCTAGTCTTTGAAGAGCACAGTCAGTCACTAATGGAGCTCCTGGAATGCTGGCAGGTTGAAGAGGGCAGGAAGGACAGAATTTTTCGATTTAATAGGTGTCTTGTTTTCCTTTGTTTCTTACATGACGGCTGTTACCACAGAAAATCCCACAAGGCAAAACCCTCACCCTAACAGACAAGGACCTACAGAGAGAGCAGTCAGCACTTTTTGCACAGGTGAATTGAAGGCATTCTGCTGGAAGCACCCGCTTTTCCTCAAGCAGTGAACTGTAGATTTACTGAAGCTCTGCGCAGATCCCAAAGTGGAGACAGAAAGAACTAGGAATACAGCCAGGCTCAGAGAGAACAAAGGCTGCAGAAGGTTTGGTATCACACAAGGATTCTGTGGTTTCACAGAAGGCCAAATCACTGAGAATGAAAATGTTGCATTCCAGCCCACACACCCTTCAAAGCTGAGTTTTCTTTTTGCATCAGGCACCCCCAGTTCAGATCCTATTAGTGCAGATGTGAAGTTAATTATGATTTATTTATTTATTTATCACACGATTCATTTAGATTCAGGCTATTAAAGTTTCTTATGTCTGTATATTAAAAAAAAGATAAAAAGCAGGGTGCAACAGTACAGACAATTGTTGCATAGTTTGACATTAGATACAAATGGATGGTACATTCATTCAACCCAACTTGCATGGGAATGTATAATGGCACTCAAATAAATGGAAATTGCAAGGTCAGCCCATTTTTAAAGACTTCTCGCTTTGAATATTTTGCAATACTGTTGACGCAGCCACTCCTTAAAGCACTAAAACTATGGACTACAGCTTTGTATTTTCTCTCTCTATGAAGAACAGCAGGAGAGAAATATGGTGTTTTGCTAAAGGGTGCTACCCTTCTAGAAGGAAATGGATCTACCTGGGAAAGAATATATCCAATTTCCCATACTGTCACCCATCTCCTAGTTTTAGACAACCTATAATCAGGAAACAGTTAGAACTGGAATGCCAAGCCACCCTGCCCCTTCTCTAACATAAATCTCTGTTGACATACATCATCCCTTAAAAGCAAAACAAATCAAAACAACTTTAGAAACAATCAATGAACATGCAGTATTTAGAATCTGAGTTTTTTCTGTGACTAAGACTATCTTTGGGGTCTCTACAGGCTGCATTTGTATTAAGCATTAGCCTAGTGAAAATGTCCCTGAGTATGATCAAACACTATCTTAATGTAAAGCTTTCTACAAATTTGACCAGATTCACTAGTTACTGTTTTCCATATGCAGGTGAATACAGAGTTCACCATGAACATTTTTCTGCAAAGATACCAAAAGACACATTCACCTGCCCTTCACTGAAAGTATCTTTAGAAGCGTTATTTTGGTGAGGCTGGTGGTGATTGAGTTGCTAGACCTCCTCAGCTGCAGCATCCTTTTTCTGGGATTCTTTCTCCAGGTAGGGTTGCCTGGCACCCACGTTGATACAACACAAGGCCTAGGTCTTTTAACCTGATGAGATTATTTTATTCTGTTCTTTTAGTCATTATTCTTTTATTATGTATTCCCTATGTGTTTTATCATATACTATGTTTCAAAAGGCAGTAGTTACACTGGATTGCAGAACATGCTAGACTGAGTCAACCTACATGCAGGACAGTGCAATTTTTGCTTATGTGCTCAGAAATCCACCTGAGTTCAATTGATCTTACTCCCGGGAAAATGTACAGAGGATTGCAGCCTGAATTACACTAGACTAGAACTATGATCTCCAACAGCACGTCTTCTCTAGAAACTGTTTTATGTTGTTGCAAATTTTCTATGGTATACGCCACCTGGTTGTATTTTTCCCCTCAAAAAGTGTAGTTCATAAGTATTCAAATAAGATAAATAGTAACTGCAAATATGACTTGAAAGGACTAGAAGAATTAGAACACATTTCCACAGCTCATTCAATTCCTGAGTCTGCATTTTAGCACAAAAACAGAGGTTTAAGAGATCATCCCTGGAAAGAGAGATGCAAGGTGCAACTAGAAAAGCTTTGCTCTCTTTTATTCCTGTCACCTTGTATCAACTGAGTGGTGCAGTCTGCACACCCGTGCTCCTCTTTAACTACTCTGCATATAGTAGAACAGATGCTGTTTGCTAGGGTTAGTAATAAATAATCATTTCCAGTCCTGAAGAAAGCTTCAGTCAAGGCTTCTTAATTTGAGAGTATTTTTTGATGACATTATGATGATTGCTGCTGATTTTTTAAAAAATGTTTTTGCAGTGAATACAGTAACACAGAAGGAAAATACAGGAGTATATAGCAGATACGTAATATCCATACATATTTGTGTGAACAAAAAAAAAATGGTGCTGACCCATTTTTTGAGCTGACTTTTGAAATTATTCCCTACTTTACAGGGTGGATTACCCCATCCTCCCCAAAAAATGCCTACGTAGGAAAATCAGATGGGATATTCGAAGCTCATGGTTTCCAGATTTTGGTAACTTTTGTTTGATAAAGATTGTGATGGCGTTCCCCAAAGCTGTAAAAGTTCTGCTTGGCAAAGAATGCAATATACCCCTGAGATGTAGCATAAAAGAGAAAAAAATGAAAGTGCACTGTCTGATCTATCATTTTATCAGAAGTGCAAATCCTAATGCCATTAGGCGTTAAATGGGTCCTGGGAACTGTCCTTTATGACTCATATCCTGTGAGGTAATAACTTAAACTTCAGCAATATTAAAAGAAGTTGATTGCATTCAGACTTGTGCTGGCATCTCTAAGCAATTTTCCAGAATAAGGCCTTGTAAGGGGGGAAACAGGAACTGTTGCCTGATAATAAGGATGATCTAACAGAGAAGACCAGCCAGCAAACTTATTGTAGCCCAACAGGGAACTGTTACGAGGAATCAGATTTACATCAGTGCCATGACACTGACTGGATGATAAATCAGCACTTGAGTCTTCCATAGGGTATGGAAACTATTCAATTTACTGGACTTGGGAGTATATCAACAGATATCAATTCCTTTTAACAGCTGAACACATTCTGTAAAATGCTACTCGATGGAGTTAGGCCCATTACTTACTTCTGAGCAGATGGTTAGTAATTTTAGTGGGTTTACTTTGAGTATGACTTAGGTAAATTCCACCCTGGACATTTTTCTGCTATTTTGTTTTATACTGCATTTAAAACAGAACAAAATGGAAAGGACAAACTGTGGTGCTGTTAGAGTAGAAGTCTGGGGTCCCACTCAGCAGAATGGTGAGAAAGATCCTCAAATGCATTAGGAGTGGCTTATTATAATTTGATATGAGCAGGAAAACATCTAAAGAGGGGACCCATCTCCAGAAGGCCATAAAGCCCAGAGTCTAAATTTACATAACTGCACTACTGAGCGCAAGTGAAGAACAAGAAAGTGTAATAGAAAAGATCAAGGATAAAGGGAACTCTGAAGGGGCTTTGGACGCCTTGGAAAATAGCACTGCAGCAAAGAAACAAACCCCTGTAAATCTAAGTCACTGAGGAAATAAAACTAACGGTAGGATAAAGTGAAAGGATGCAGCCAAGCTTCAAGAAAAAAATGACTAAATGAAGAAGGGTCGGCTCCATAAAAGTTGCATAAGCGTTTTCCTGTTTCCTTTTTTAAAACCAAATAACAACTGGAACAGCAACAGACTTTAGGCTATTCTCAATTTCTCCACACTGTTACACTGTTAAGGAAGGTCTTTCAGCCTTTTCAAGGAGGCTTTTGGGGGGCTTCAGGGAGGGCAGTTGTGGGAGAAAGCCTTGCGTGAACAGCGTTCCACTAACACAACCTTTGGCTCCAATACAACAGAACCAAAGTTAGCATAACTAAAAACTCATTATCTTTATTTTCATTCAATTACTTTTAAAAATATAAATAAAAACTTAATATCAAAAGGGGGCAAATTGAATAAAAATCAGAAGCTTTAATGTGAATTTATCATTAAAGCAAGCAAGCTTGTTGAAAATTACCTTTCTTGAGGTTTCCAATGCTAGCAAAACTTTTTTGTCCTATGAACAAATTCAGCAACTGCATATGCACCCCCCCCCAAAAAATAGCTTTCCAAAACTGTCCTATTAATTTCCCTTTATTTCCCCTTTCTCTCCCATCCCCCCATCTGTCCGCCTCTTCCCATCACCATTTATTTGTTTATTTCATCTTCCTTGTGCTTTATTTCTCCACCTCAGCTTGGGCTTCCCCTAGGAACCAGTCAACCTTCTGCAGGCAAGTCCATCTTCCACTTGTACTGCTGGGGAGAGAACCTCAAATCCCTCCTCCTGTGGCTTCGTTACACACGTACAACTCCAGAGCTGTCAATAACATTTCAATGATGTTTTGGAGTTGATAGCTGTGAAGCCCTTCAGATAAGCATTTTCATTGTTAATCTCCCTGCCACTGAAAGACAGGTTATAACGCAGAGTAAACACTGTGGATCTATGTGAGTTTGACTCTGAAAGAAAGTCAGAGAGTTCCCCTGACAGCTGTAAATGTGGCAGTCTCTAATTGGTTTCTTTCAGCAGCTGAGGTGAGCTCCTTCATTGCTGTAGGCTAGTTTACATAAACTTTGCCACCGAGGGTGACCCTTACTTCATAGCAGCGTGGCCATTCTGGAACATTTATCATGGGAGTCTCTGTGGTTTTACAGTGGGCAGAGCCCAGCCCACAACGAACAGCAGCCTCTTGAAAACATCAATCACCTGCTAATTTCCTTGCTTTCTGGAGTAAGAACAAACTTTCAGTCACAATAAACAACAGAAGGGATTGTGTGAGAAAGGGGGGTCCTTGGTGTCTACATCCTCCAGACACCTACAAATCTAAATTGCTAGTGCTCATATATTTTTTGCACTTTTAAGACTTGTGCTGGATTTGCATCCAGATATTTTGATTTTGGTGCCTTGGGACATGAAATGTTTTCTCCTGTTATCGTTTCCAGCATTTGCTGATGCAAGTCACATCCATGCGAAACATTTAAAGCACTCTTATGGCACTTCAACAATCACGCCCTCTGCCAAAACTCTGGGAACTGTAGTTCGCTAAGGTGATGAGACTTGTTTGATGATACCCAGCTCTATCTCTCTTTCAAATCAGAACCAGTGAAGGCGGTGAAGGTCCTGTGTGAGTGTCTGGAGGCGGTTTGAGGATGGATGGTGGCTAACAGATTGAGGTTGAATCCTGACAAGACAGAAGTACTGTTTTGGGGGGACAGGAGGCGGGCAGGTGTGGAGGACTCCCTGGTCCTGAATGGGGTAACTGTGCCCCTGAAGGACCAGGTGTGCGGCCTGGGAGGGCAGCTGTTTACTAGCTCCATCTGGTATGCAGGCTGAGACCCTACCTGCCCGTGGACTGTCTCACCATTGTGGTGCATGCTCTGGTTATCTCTCCCTTGGACTACTGCAATGCACTCTATGTGGGGCTACCTTTGAAGGTGACCTGGAAACTACAACTAATCCAGAATCCGTCAGCTAGACTGGTGACTGGGAGTGGCTGCCGAGACCACATAACACCGGTCTTGAAAGACCTACATTGGCTCCCAGTACGTTTCCAAGCACAATTCAAAGTGTTGGTGCTGACCTTTAGAGCCATAAACAGCCTTGGTCCAGTATACCTGAAGGAGCGTCTTCACCCCCATTGTTCTACCTGGACACTGAGGTTCAGCGCCGAGGGCCTTCTGGTGGTTCCCTCACTGTGAGAAGCCAAGTTACATGGAACCAGGCAGAGGGCCTTCTCGGTGGTGGCACCTGCCCTATGGAATGCCCTCCCACCAGATGTCAAAGAGAACAACAACTACCAGAGTTTTAGAAGACATCTGAAGGCAGCCCTGTTTAGAGAAGCTTTTAACGTTTGATAGATTACTGTATTTTAATGTTTTGTTGGAAGCCGCCCAGAGTGGCTGAGGAAGCCCAGCCAGATGAGCGGGATATAAATAAATTATTATTATTATTATTATTATTATTATTATTATTATTATTATTATTATTATTATTATTTGGAGACTTCTCCTAGAGCTCCAATTCCCAATAAACTTAAATTCCCAGGACCCTCTGGGGGAATTGCCATGGCAATTGTAATGTGTGGTGCTAGATGTGTATGATTTATAATTGTATATTTGTTGCTGCTTTTATTTCTTGTATTTTGCCATTGTAATTTGAAGAAGAAATAAAAGAAGCAATAAAGTATAATTGAAAATCAATAAGATTAGCTAATCTAACAGATATGTCATCTTCTGTCTCCACAGACAATTCCTAGGACTACCTGAATGAAACTCATGAACCGCTGGCGATCAGCAGACCACAGTTTGGTCTACAGGATTTTTGCACATTCTTCCTGACGCAGAATTATACCTATTCAAGAAATAAAGGCTAAAGCAAGAAGGCTGAATCCTGATAAGAGTCAGACACAATAAATGAGCTTTCAGATGAAAAAAATATATATTCAACTATAGTCTAGTTCTGGTAAGTAAATTAGGAAGGTGAAGCTTCTCCTGGCTGCGAGATAAAATTCTTATAAAAGTGAAGCCAGACTAATTCTTTCAGCTTTTCTTTTGAAGCTGCTTTTAGAAAATGGTGGAAAGATTAGTCTTGTACTCACAGCAACTTCAGACAAAAGCTGAGTAGAAATAATATTGGGAGATATTTCAGTGGAACATTCTATCTGGCATATTTAGGCAATGTCATTGCCCCTAATTTGCTTTGTCTCCTAATAGCTGATTACATGTCCGATAAAACTCAAGGAATTTTTTATTTTGCATGTTTTGGAGTTAGTGCATGCTGGAGAAATCTCAAGAAAAGATGTGAAAGAATTTACTCCCAATGGATCCTTATGGCCTTATGTTATTTTTATGCATCAACCAGTGACCTCAAAATTATACAGAAATTAAGCAGATGACAATTGAAACTAACTGGACACAGAATGAAGGCATGATGAAAAGTAAGAACAAGGAAGGTTTATTTATGTAAAAATGTAAACATTTATGGAAAATTAATTCTCCAAAACAACCTGGGTTTTTTTGGGGGGGGGAAGTCCCCCCCCTCTCTTGTATAAACAATCATTTTCATGGGAGCGCTCGCAGAGATTAGGAAATGTAAATCTAAACACATTTTGTTGAGAATCAACTGCATTATTTGAAATGTAGTATTGTATTTGCAAAATGGAAAGATTCAGACCTTTATCTAACTAGCCCTTGACCTTGGAAACAAGGTAAGGATAACATAATCTTCATCTGCATTCATATTTTTTACAGCAGTCACACAGCACTAGTGGAATCCATGTTGAGTTTCCACTGTAGATTGTTCATCATTTCATTATGCTTCATTATGTTGATAACTGTCAGAAAGCATTAGAAGCTGGACTTTTGAGTAACAGGACTGAAATGGTAATCTAAAAACAATATACTTTCTAGAGGAAATACAGCAGAGGGCTAAATTCAATTAGAAAAGGCGAATGCAAAGACAATCTAAGTGATGCTCACAATTTATAACAAGACCTTTTTTTTTTCATTTCAGGATAAAAACCTGAAGTGAAAATAAGAAAATGGATTGTTATTCTGCAGCTTTTAAAATCTGTCCTTATTACATTCAGTTCTGTAGAGTATCTTGAATGCAGGTGTGTTAGTTATACATATATACTGTATATATATTATACCATATGTCAAACAATCACTCTTTTGTTTGGCTAGCCCAAGAGACCAAATTATTCAAAGTCATTTACAGAGAGACAGATTTGTATTGTACTTTCAGCTGGACAGCTAATGCTAATTACTTTGACCCAATCAAAAAAGTTAATAAACTAATAGTGTCTCTAAGCTTAACTCAAATTGTAATGAAAAATATTGTTTAGGAAACGGATGCAGATGGATACAAAAGTAACAAAATGCACCTGTTCTTTCTAGCAGGAAAATTCCTAAGATAACGGAAAAGGCATATTCTTTAGACCAAGGAAGAAATATTTTGAAGTTTGTACATATAGCTTGGCAATGTTGAATTTTATTCATTTTGTACATTTTAATTATTTGTACATTTGTACATTCATGGCAATGTGCATGGTCCATATAGCCATTGGATTCTAACACCCTGCAAAGTTTATTAGGCTTGAAGAATAAACAGGCCTGGTCATATAGCCCTCTTAGTTTCTCTTTCTCTCTGCTTTCCGCCACCCAGTTGTTCAAAATAATAACTGCATTGCTCTGAGGGATAATTCTTCCATAACTTATTTATTTAAATATTTATAAACCACACTTTCATTTAAAAAAATACAGCAAGGCACCTGAAATTATATCACATGAAATTATAACTTGTACTTATGTTTAGGATAAATCAGATGTGCTATCTCCATATCTTAGCATACTGCTGACGCACTGCAAGTGTGCAGTTCAGAATGTGTGGCTCAGGCAGACAGCTACTCAGCACATCCAGAATGCTGAAAGACAACTGTGTCTGGCACAGAGGCTTCTGTCTTCACTGATGATACCAGATCAGATCAGACACTGAAACTATGAGCCTGAGGTCAAAAGGCATCATCCTACGATCTACACACAAGGCAGCTGCCATAGGGAAGAGGAATCCCATTGAGAAGCACTGACCCATGGGGTGGGTGAGCTCAGCGAGCCTTATTCATTTACTGCACACTGTGGGTTGCTGGGGAGCAGTGTCCCCCAAAACCATCTCAGCAAAGCACAGAGTCCACCTCTTTGCCAAGGACACTGTACTTTCCTCCATCACTTTGCAGCTTTCTCTGCTAACATTCACCACCCCAGACCACTCCTCTTTGACTTATTATTCATTTCATGAAATGCATATACTCCTTGATTGTAGGAAAAACCCTCAAAGCAGTTTACCAAAAAAGAAAAAGCAGTAAGGTTATCACTTAAAAAATCTACAGCCAAAACATACAGAAAGTTAGAACCACTTTAGAATAGACTAAAACAAATTAAACACATACAAAATTTCTAAACATCTGGGTAAGGTAAAAGCAAAGGGACCGCTGACCATTAAGTCCAGTCATGGCCGACTCTGGGGTTGCGGCGCTAATCTCGCTTTATTGGCCAAGGGAGCCGGCGTACAGCTTCCGGGTCATGTGGCTCAGCATGAACCAGAGCAGCGCATGGAAACGCCGTTTACCTTCCTGCCAGAGTGGTGCCTGTTTATCTACTTGCACCTTGACGTGCTTTCGAACTGCTAGGTGGGCAGGAGCAGGGACCGAGCAACGGGAGCTCATCCCGTTGTGGGGATTCGAACTGCTGACCTTCTGAACGGCAAGTCCTAGGCTCTGTGGTTTAACTCACAGTGCCACCCGCATCCCTTAAAACATCTGGGTAGACTTGTCTAAATAAGAATGTATTCAGCAGGTGCCGAAAAGAATACAGTGAAAGCGCCAGCCCTGGTATCAGTAGGCAGGGAGTTCTAAAAGTGTCAGTGCGGCTGCACTAAACAACCAAGTTCTCATAGATTTGGCGAAGGTATTATGTGACACTTGTCATAGCTGCATCTGGATCAGGATATCTTGGCCACTGTAGTTCATGCACTGGTAACCTCAAGACTAGATTGCTGCAATGTGCTCTATGTGGGGTCGCCCTTGGGCATAATATAGACACTCCAGCTGGTACAAAATGCAGCAGTTCAACTGCAGATTGGAGCAGATGGACAACAGCAGGTGAGACATCTCCTAAATCATATCCTAACAGGCCAGGTTCAAGATTCTTATGTTGATATAGCCCTGGACAACTTGGGTCCAAAATACCTAAAGGATCACCTTAGATTCTTGCTTGTTACAGATGGGTGTTCCAGGTGTTACAGATAGCCAATTGGACTCCTCTAGCAGTTGGGCATTTGATATCTCCAATTCCATGCTGTGGAACACTTTTCCAGCAGAGATTTGGCAGACATACTCACTTTTGTGTTTCAGGTCCCTTTTGAAGATTTTTTTAAAATGTTGCTAGATCTATGCTGCTGTCTAAAATGTCCCATGAGTAGCTAGACATTTTAATGATTGTTTTGTATCTCTTTTAAATGTTTTTATGTTGTTGTATCTTACCCTGATGTTTTGCGTGAAGGCAGTATGGAAATGCTTTTATAAATAAATAAATAAATAAATAAATAAATAAATAAATAAATAAATACCAATATCTGTCTTCCACAAAGGTTTCTCTTTATATAAATATAAGCCATAAACATAACATCTGAGCAACTGATTCAAAGAGAACAATATTGGTGATCCAACTGGCCACGTAAAATGTAACTTTACAAAAATAAAACAAACCCCTGATATTCTTGAGCCAAGTTTTTGATGTCGGGTATGCTAACAATTTATAGGCTGTCTGCAGTGCATTTTCTAACCAGTGCATAAAAATTAAGCATGCAATTTTCATAATTTGTCATGGGGATTGTATAAGGAGGGTGGGGGAGGAAAGCTTTCGCGTTTCCTTTTCCTCCAGTGTGAGATTCAGGAAAAACAGAAAGCTATTAAGTCTACCTTTCCTGGCCTGGAGAGTTAAGATGTAAAACCAAAGATGTAGCTATTAAAATAGTTAAAGGAACAGCTGCCCAAGGAACAATGATGAACAAAAGTGGAGACTTGTGAATGTCTTAACAACTAAAATAAATAATTAGCAACAATAAGACCTTCCTCCCACCAACACCCAACAAAATTGGAGGGAGGGTGATTTTCTGTTCATTCCAGGTGTTTTCCTTTAAATTACCCATTTCTTCTTCTTTTTTCCTTTTTTTTAAACCTGGCCTAATAGTGAACAGAAACCTGATTTTACAAGCCAATGGAGCAGAGTGTATGTTTTTGCTAGAAGAATGGGTCTCAGATTCTATGTTTTATTTCTTCATTAGAAGGCCGTCACACTGAGCGATTACTAAATGCAAGACTGAATGAGACTACTGGGGTTAAGTAGAGCATAATGAACAAAGAAGGTGCTTGATTATTATAGCTGTCAGCACAAGGGAATTGGGTTTATCACCTGGTTTAACCAACTGGTAAGAAGAACTGAGATAAGTGTGAAAGATCCTCTGTTGTTTGTGTTCTTCTCCATCTCCCCATGTCAAAAAAGTTAGGCAAACCAAGATGCTTCCTCTAAAACAGATCTTTAAATAGAGCTCTTTCCCCCTGCCTCATGATATCTCTCACTCTTTTTTAAAATGGTTGCCTTCTCTAAAGTTTGGTTTCACTTGCTCTTGTGGTTTTCAGTTTTCATATTTGTTCCATGTTTCTATAGAAGTTGTTTAAAGTATTGTTGTGTTTGGTCTATTAATTTTGAAGTCATTCATGTGCTTTACTTCATTATTCTAATGTTTAATTATATTACGATGACTCATTTAATGGACCAGTGTTAATTTATAACCACATATATTAATTGCAGATTTATAAACCACTTTACAAACAAAAGTTACAAAAGTGGTGTGCAATGAAATAAGATACAAGAGGATGCCAACTCTGTAAACTGAAAGCAAAGAAACCATTTCTACAACTGTACAATTATTATTGGAAAAAATGACTGGCTCCCACTTCAAGTAAACAAAAAATGTCTTCCAAAGCTGCCTAAATATAAAAACTCTCAATGCTTCTCTAAATTCAGCTGGTAATTGATTCCAGAGGGCCAAAGCCTGGTTTCCAGTACATACCAAGTGCACCTCTGGTGCTTACGGTACTCTTAGCAGTGCCCCATCTGAGCAACAGGAGAGTATTCTGCAGGTGAATAACATCTTTGAACAGTATAGAAACTAACCTGCTCTTCCTCTTTATATCATTACTATATACAAAAAAGAGCTTCACATAAACACTCTGTTATAATGTTTCTATCGTATAATTTCCACTTCACTGCAGACCTAAATTGAGGGCTTCTGTTACCTCTGTACACCACACTGGGCCAGCATAATTCACCAGCACTATGGTGAACAGAAAGTCCCGAACTTCACGATAAGCACATCCTCATTATCACAGGGTTTCTCCAAATAGCCATAGCCTTATCCAAGAAACTTGGAATATATCTTCAGCAGTGTCTCTATACACCTTAAACCAGGTTCATCACAAACAACCTGATCCTTTTTGCTCAATGTCAGAGGTGGAATTTAAGACCATCCACAACAGCAGTCAGTTTTACCTCTGAGCCACAGTCTACATTTTAAGTGGCACAGCTCCTAACCAAGAAGACATTCTGAAAACTATTTGAAGGGAGAAAGTCAGAACAAAAGAGAATGATTGGAAAGAAGATATCGCTCTGGACAGAGCTTATAGCCTGGCTCCATGAAAAATGTTTCCACCAAGATCTAATCACACACAATCCATGGATCGCAACCATTTAGAATAATTTAGAATTTAGAACCACTTAGAATCAGTGCTATTCTTTGCTCATCCATGACTTGTTCTCTTTTGCTGGTGCTCTTCCAAAATTTCTGCCTTGCCTTCTTGAACAAAACAGACTCCCTAACTAGTTGCTAGAAAATCTGACAAGACTGCCTTCCTATCATTTCAAAATAAAAATATTCAGCAATTATTCCCTTCCTTAAAAAGAGAGACCAAAACCACAGAACATTCCCTTAAGACTTCAGAGATATTGAACTTTTGGGTTAATTATTTTCAAAATATTTGTTATCTTTGGTTCAGCTGACTCTTTCATAAGACCCCATATATGGCCAAGCCATAACTGACTAAAGCTTCATTCAGCCGGTTTATCCTTTCTCTGGCTTTCAGTCCCTGAAATTCCTCCAGTGTCTAACCACATTTTGGTGGGTTTAGAGGTATCTGTGTTAGATTGTGGTAAGACAAGTAAATGCAGACTAGTTCTTGGCATGTTTAGCCAACATGCACTCCAGGCTCTGGCCAACTTGATCACTGTGAATGGGCAGTTAGGTGGCCAGGAACTTAAAACAAAATAACAGTAAATGTTATTTGATCACTAGGAAGCTCAGTCTGAATTTTGGCACATAAAACCTCTCAGGTTTTGGGAAGGTGACCAAATCATCCTCCACCCTGCTAGAAGGAGGGACAGAGAAGAATTTTGAGCAAGTTCAGCACTTTGCATTCAGAGTACAAGCGTTTCCAGCTTAAAGATGAGTCAGCTACTGAAGAGCAGCTTTGAGAGGCTGCAATAGTGTGTCTTTGAGAGCATAATGGAGAACCAGAAAATTTGCTGTCTGCTTCAGGAGTCGCTTTGTTTCTACTGCTGGAGGAGGATCTGAAAGCAACTCTGAAGGGGCACCAGAATAAGAACCTTCCTGTCAGCAGATATAAGGGTTGAAAGTTGAATAGAAGCACAGCTACAGAGCACAGCCAGTGTTGGTAAAGAGATCTGAGGAGGTGGGTGGATGCCTTGGTACAGGTGTGAGTAGACTGACTCTCCAGATGTTGCTAAACTGCAACTCCCATCAGCCCCAGCAAGCATGGCCAACAGCCAGGAATATTGGGAGTTGAAGTTCAACAACATCCAGAGGGCCAAAGGTTTCCCAAACAAGCCTTAGTACCTTAGATTATTCCATGGACTTTCTGTCGGTAGATGAAAATTTAAAGGATTTGGCTAACACTGAACGTGTAAGCAGCTATGAGCACAAAAAAAGCTATACAAAGATTGGCAGGCATGAGACAGCTGCTGGGATAATATATAGCCCAAAATTGTGGCCTGGCCCCTTTGTATCTCAGCAACATGAGAAATTAGTTAGGATAATAGGATTCAGAACTCATTTGATTCTCTTTTGTTTTACTTTTCTTAGCCATTAGCTAAGAAGCGGGCATAGCAAGATTCTAATCAAAGACGACCAGCAGACTCTCTTTACAAAAGAGGGCAGCATGAACGGATAAGTTGCTACAGAAAATCTTTGCTCACCGCCATGTACCCATGTCCCATATAGACTGAAACTGTCACATCCAATCAGAACATGAAAAGAACTAAGTTAGAGTTGGGCATTTGACCAGTCAAAAAAGATTTGGTCAATTGACAACTCAGATATTGTCAAATATTTGTTCAGTACTTTAAAAACATTCTGTTTTCTTTTTTGTGGGTGGAAGAAACTTTAAAATCAACAGGTTTGTTATTTTGCTAATTACAAATGTAAAACTTGCTAACTGCTATTTTGAAACCATTAAGTTAACCTTTTAAAAATCTAACAAATTACTAAGACCTTGCATGAGGTTAGAATCATTCTATCAGTGTGAATGATTCACTGTACTGTTCTCTTTGGCTTTTGATTTAAAAGAGGAGTCTGTCTACAACTGCATTTTTTAAAAAAATGAATTTGAAACAGAAATGAAGCAAAGTAACCGTATATTTGTTTTTGTTTTTCTTTTACAGTGGTGGACTAGAACCAGGGAAACCAAGGTTCAAATTGCCTCCTCAGCCAGGAAACTCACTGGGTGACCCCATGTCTGTGTTATAAATGTCCTTGCCCTGAGGCAGAGTGGCCCAAGGACAATTAAAACATGGCCTTTGTGATATGAGCATGCTGAGCGTGCCACCTTACCCTCTGGGCACTTCCTACTGCAAGCTTTCTGGTGAAATTAAGATATAATCTCAGTAGAGAAAAGGCTCACTTGTAAAATGCCCATTGCGTGCTCTCACAAAGTTTCTCAAACTTCTTGAGACTTTAAAGATGGATGTAACGAATTCATGTGCAATGCAACAGACGTGTTATTCTTGGCTTGACTACCACCAATGCAGTGTCTGAGCAAAGCTGATTGTAGGTGGCCCTGAAGAAAGGGTCCTAGACAAAGGAGGAGGCCATCCTGTTTTGCAGGTGGTGCACAGAAACAGCCAAGCAAACCCTTTTGGTGAAAAGAAAACCCTGTGGGATCTATATCAATGAACAATGATAGAATGTCCACAGCAATGGATGGATGTTGTGGTAATGGGCACATAGCAGCAGAAATAGGGAATAAATTGAGAACCATGCAGTTCTAAGTTTCATTCGCTTTTATTTCAGCGTGGCCAAAAAGCCTATCAACTGAATAATACAACCTTTTTTTACCCAGTGGTTGCATTCTGATGAAAATCACAGCATCCAGTGGTGACTGATTTTGCAAATGCTCTATCTTGTGTTGAAATCATGCCTTGCCACTTCTCATTACTTTGATTCCTGACATGATATGTGAGCAAAGCATCTAGCAAGACCAGTCACGATGCCAAAAAACAACCATGGGCAGTAAGTATCAATGGCTACTATTCACAAAGCCTATATATAATCTCCAGCGTCAAAAGCAGTTTTGCCTCTGAATACCAGCTGTCTGAGATCACAAGCAGGAGAGGGCTACTGGGCTCATGCCCTGCTTGTAGGCTTCATGAGAACATCTGGTTAGCCAGTGTGAGAGCAGAATGCTGGACTAGATGGGTCCTTGGTCTGATCCATGAAGGTTTTCCATGTGTTGTTATAGAAAAAGACCAAAGTCATCTATTCAGAGCTGCCACAAACTATCCTTTACATGCCTCTTTCTTTCAGAGCTTCTTTCCTCCTGTTTTCTGATCACAACTAAGATATGCAAGGCTGTGATTGTCCCTCATTATGTGTACACAGTGCAGCCTTAAGGCACTTCCACGGTGCAGACACCAATGCAAAAAACACACACACAGAAAACCCCCCCAAAATGGAACTAGACCCTCTTATTCTTGCCGTTGACCTACATTCTGTCACATAATCACAAACTTCACTTTCCGTTGTGTAGCAGGAGAGAAGACCCGGTATTGACATATTGTGTTGACTTGTTTAAAAGGGAATTGTTACTGAATGTCCCTGTCACCAAGCAGACATTTTTCATAGCAGGATGTACATCTCTGGGGAGTGTCTCATGTATAAATTATAAGAGCAGCAAGAGAAGGAGGAGAGGGAAATTAATAAATAAAGGCATCTGACTTACGTGTGCAGGGCATGGAGGCAGCATCGTTCTCTGCTCGGAAAAAACCCGGGTCACAGGTGCAAGAGGTGGAACCTTCCAAGATGGAGAAACTGTGAGGCGGGCACTTAGCACAGGCAACATCTGTTGAGAGGGCTTTGTAGTATCCAATCTTGCAAGCTTGGGAAAAGAAGGGGGGGACAGAAAAGAAGAGCTGTTACTGGTATAGGCCTTGATAATAAATTGCTACCTCATTTACTCAGCATTCAGACATGGGGGCACTTTTGAAAGAGGAAAAATAATGTCTGCTTAGCACCGGGAGAGAAATTAACCAGCCAAGGAGCACTTGACTGCTCGCTCTCCAAGCAAGGAAGGCAATTTTTAATCCCGATGAGACCCCCATTAACAAGTAGGCCTGTAGAGCTTACAAGAGCACCTATAAGCATGTCCATGTAGCAACTTGGTTGGAAAATCTGTCTCATTTTCTTCCCTGCGTGGGTTTATTATGTAAACCCCATTTCCTTGCTTCCCACCTGCAGACACTCTCACATTGCAGTAAACAGGGTGCAGTTGTTTTAATTCCATGACTACTTTCGAAAGGCAGCTGATGGTGTGACACTGCCAATTTTTGAGATGGAGCGGAATAAGACCCTACTGTGATTGGCAGTCAACCTCTTACTCTCGCATGCCCAGAAAAGGCAATTCTCCCTTCTGCAGAAGCCAATTAATTTGCTTTCCTCTCCCCAAGAGACAAAATCAACACTCCGCCCCTGAGCCAGAGCATACCAGTGGCTGCACTCTTTGACGCCAAGGCCCCATGTGCAGCAAGTGTTCAGTGACATCACCTTCATAAATATGATGCTTACATGGATGACTACTTTTACATCATTGGGATTAAAAAAAATACTCTTAAGTATCATTAAGAAAATCTTTTGAACAGTGGCATACAAGCATGTCCCTCTAACAAATTTTGGCTAGGGCTAAAAATAAAAAAAAAACACTATCACCAGACGTTGAAACAGAGAAAGTCAACTAGGCAGCTTTATAAAGGACAAAGAGCAAAAGAAAGGATGGTTACTGCCAATATTTACAGCATGACTCACTTTCATGTCTCCTATTTTTATCACAAAGTCTACCTTTAGAGTTCCCTTGCTCTTTGCTTCTACGCCTCCAGTAACCAACATGCATTTGCTTTCAGCTATTCTCCCACTCACTCCACATTCTTTTATATGATTTAATTTCCCCCACTTTTATGATGTACTTGTAACAGCCACGGATTTTTGCAACATGTTTGTAAAGGAGCAAGTCACTTCACCCTTATTAACTGAGGCCATTTATGGAATCCCCTTAACAAGTCAAAACTTTACGAAGTGTGGTGCAGCGTCCATAAAAATCACTGTGGGATCAATCTTGCCCTTGCTTGCTTCGGCTGTCACCGGACCAGGGAATCTTATAAAAACACATAGCTCTGGTGACTAAGATTTATGCTTTCAGCGTTTACACACATCACATAATTAGATAGGGTTCAACTTGCAAGGTGCTTTCTGGCTACGCTTCAAATGGCCTTGGGGCTTTGATTAAAAAAAAAAAAAAAAACCACAACACTGGCAAGGAGAAGCAAAGGGGTCAAGCTCAGCCTCCCCACATCAAACACAATTAGTCCCCAAAGACAAATGCAAACCTATTGGGTATGGTCCATCATTCTGCCAGCCACATCAAACAAAGACAGTTTGTGTAAAAAGAATGAGCCTCCACAAAAGATAAGCAGCTAAGAAGGTACAAATTACTGTTTCAATGAAGAAAAACCTAGGTTGAAGGTCTTATGGAGGAGGCAGATTAATAGATCTGACGTAGTTGGTATGGAAATTCTTTTTTCAATGACATTTTTTAAAATTTTAATTAAACAAGATCTGATATCCTGAAAAAAAGTTAAGAAACGTTTGAAGCTTCTTGGAATTTACAGTGATGATAAATACTAACAAAGCCTGAAGTTGGACTGGATTCATTGTATATCACACTGACCCATTTTCCATCCTGACCTGAAAATCCGATTCCAGTGCAGGAGCTTAGTGCAAAAATAGTTCACTTCTCACTGCAAATTTAAGTTGGATGCACACAGAAGTTTGCAAAATTATCCATGACATCCTCTTCGATTGCAATTATAAACCTGTCAGGCAATTTTATCCTCATGAAGACCTACAATTAATACAATAAGTTATTTCAGACTGGTTCTGATTCTTGGGTGTCCCCAGCAAAACAGAGAAGTACAGTGGTACCCCGGGTTAAGAACTTAATTCGTTCCGGAGGTCTGTACTTAACCTGAAACTGTTCTTAACCTGAAGCACCACTTTAGCTAATGGGGCCTCCTGCTGCCGCCGCGCCGCCGCTGCACGATTTCTCTTCTCATCCTGAAGCAAAGTTCTTAACCCGAGGTAATATTTCTGGGTTAGCGGAGTCTGTAACCTGAAGCGTTTGTAACCTGAAGCGTATGTAACCCGAGGTACCACTGTATGCTGAACATTTCTTATTGCACTGTGCATCTGCCAGTTCTCTCTCTATACACAGGACGCATAAACATTACAAACGCATTGTTCTAGATGTCAAGGTAACATATGCTGTCATATGTGTTTTCAATCATGTTCTACAGCTGGATTACGAGAAATCAATTACAACAATTCTAATGTTCTGGACTTTGAGACAACTTCAATGTTAGTTGAGAAACCAAGTTATATTTGAAAGGAGTGTTAACTACATCACATGTGATGCCTGTGAAAATAATACCACCAGTGATAGGAACCATATCTAACCCGAACAGTAAATATTCATTGGAAAAGTATGTTTTGATAAGTAGCCCAAATGTGATGGAACTTTCACCATAAAGATGCAATTATGCAAATGTAGTCATCAATTAATTTAGTTAGTCTTACTGGATTCTTTTGTGCTGTTTGAATGTATATCTCCCAGTCATTTGAAACCTGCATAGGCAATGTGAAATACTCCCAAAGGGCCAGCCATATTAGTCCACTGCAGCAAAAACATCAAAGTGTCTTATGAAACCTTAAACACAAACCATTTTATTTCTATGGCATAAGATTTAGGTGCTAAAGCCCGCTAATCAGATAAAGTGGACAGTATTATTATTAAATGCATTACCCACCATTCAGCAGCAGGTCCCAGGGCAGGTTATAACAATTAAAAACGGTTTAAAAGGATTACAATCACAAGAATATGGTGGGCCCTGAGAACACACATCTTAGGTGTCAAAAGGCCAGCGAAAACTAGTCTTTAACATGCCACAGTCACTAGAAGTGCACTATTTTGTTTCTACCTAGGCAGGTAAATTCTTGCAAAACCATGCAATTTCTGGGTTTTCATAGAATCTGCCCTTTTGTCCTCAGGGTTCCTGGGGTAATCCTGCCCATCTCTGAAAGCCATGGAGGGAACATATGGGGGCATCAATGAGAGGAATACTAAGAAAATCCCCTCCAGACTTATCAAATGGGTATAACCTCCTGATGAAAGAATGTGCAGACTTGGCGGCCCCAAGCGTCTTGGCATTCCTGAAAGATGCTCTCCTTAAACTATCCTGGAAGAGGGAAAACGCTCTCGGAGGCCTTGTGCTTGAGGAACTGGAGGCATTGCCTGGGTTTGCTCCTTGGCTTACTGGGCCTGCTCAGAGAGATCCACTGTTTTCACAGCCTTCTCCGAGAGCTGCTTGATGTCTGGGCTCAGAAAGGGTCTGGGCAGAATGCTCCCCCTCTTCATCCTCATTTGGGGGAAATTCACCTTCTTCCCTGTCCGAAGGGGGTGGGTGCAGGCCTGGAGGTTCAGGAAGCAGGGTGAGCTGCCTGCCCTGGGGCAAAGAGGAGGCTTGGCTCTCCTGGAAGCCCTCATGCCGGAGCCCCTTTCTCCCCTGCTCAGCACCTGGAGCCACTTATGCTGAGGCCTGTGCCTCCTCCTAGCCCTGCCCCAAGATGCGGAGCACCCAGAGAGGGAAGGGGAGAGATCAGCTCTCTTTCTCCTCCTCCCTGGCACCCTGCCATCGTGACGGCTCCCAACCTGGTTTGAACCAAGGGTGCTTTCCTGAGGCCCACCCCCCGCCACAGATATGTCTGTGGCGAGGGGGCTGTAGAGGCCGTGGGTAGACCCAAAGCCTGTTCTAGCCAGGCAAACCCTCCCTTATCCAACTTCCTGGCTTATCAGAACCTCCTAAAGCACTGGAGCTGCTGGATCAAGGCCTTGGCAGGTCACCCAAAAGCCTCCTTGGCCTGGGCTGCTGCTAAAGGAATTCCAGGCTCCTTTGCACAGGCAAAGAAAAATGGAACCCAAAGGAAGGAGGAAGAGCAGGAAAACCTGGTGCGGACAGTGGAAGGGAGCTGAAAAGAGGATCCAGGAAGCAAAGACCAAGGAAGAAAATGAAAGGGGAGGAAATCCCTGACAAGATGGCGTTCCCGCCTTACAGCAGGCAAGAAACTTCTTACCAGTGGCAAAGGCAGGAAACAGAACTGGAGTAAGGGGGTTCTCTTGCCCCCTGATGTATTCCTCAAGAACTTAACTTCCTGCCAGTGGTGAGAGGGACAGAGACAACCCACATCATGGATCCCAATTCTCCTCTACAGGAGAAGGAGAAGGAAGCTTCAGATGGCCCAAAACGGCGCACCAAGGTTAGGAACTGCGATAGGCTGATTTGATCACATTATGCCAGCACATTTCTGAGAGCAATTCAAAATTCCAGCATGAAATCCTAAATGGCTTGGGGTGAAGGTGAAATTAGACATAGAATCATAGAGTTAGAAGGGACCCTGCAATGGAGGAATATGCAGCTGTCCCTTAGGGGGATCAACCTAGGCATTATCAGCACCATGCCCTAATCAAGTGAGCTATCCAGCACTTACTTGAAGGATCACCTCCTCACGTATATACCTACCTGGACTTCATGATCATTTTCATAAATTGTTCTCAGGATGCCCCTACCAAATGACATCCAGCAAGTGGCTACTAGAAAGACAACCTTATTTTGGTGACTCTCCAGTTGTGGAATGCCTTCCTAAGAGAGGCTCGCCTTCCACTTGCATAATATTCTTTGGTCATTTTTTATTTTCCCAGGTGGTTTAGTTTTGAGATACCTTCATGTTTTTATTCTGCTGCGCTAATGCACCACGACTGATAAGTCTTATTTAAATTCTATACTGCCATTGGTTTTGTTTTAGACTGGTTTTTCTTATGCTTGTTTGATTGTTATGGTTTCATTGATTTTTGTTGTTGCTAACCAGAGAATTTTGTTAAAGGGTGGTATACAGTAATTAAAATAAATAAGCAAGCAAGCAAGCAGGACGTAAGGGCAATAGACCTTTCCTCAGCAACTGGTATTCAGAGGAAAGCTGCCTCTGGTCCCTGGAAGTAGCATATTGCCATTATTACTTGTGGCAATTGATAAGAGTAAAATCTGTGCGTGTCATTCCACTGTCAAATTTCTGAAGGCAATTCACCTAATCACGTCCGGTGACCATTTTTTTCTTTTTATACAGGGAATTCTTCTGGGTGAGCAAAGGGAGACTGTGCTGCAGCATTTCTCAAATTTTATTTTATTTAGACTGTTGGCTATATTATGCGTATCATTTGTTGTTGTTATTTATGTATTATTTTACCAAACTGAACTATTTTTTTTTAGTATTTTATGCCATATACTGCTTTGGTGCTTTTTGCATAACAGCCAAAAAATGCTATATATACATAAATAAATAACCTCCCAAATGACATGTATGTGTGCCCTAGCATTCCTATATTCAGACGAAAAACCATTAATTTTCTGGATTTGAGCATTGTGGCTTTTGAGGTTTGTAGTATTGGCATTTCCTTATAGGCAGCTTGATTCTCAAATTGAGCTGTACTGACAGAAAGCAGTAAAGGAAGTTGGGAGGGGAAATCCAGGGAATCCGAGCTCCTCAACTAACTAACTCCTCTCCCTATCTGCAAAACCTTCTCCCTTGCAGTGGCCAAATGTCTCTTAAGAAAGAGGATCCATTAGAAAACCATACAGGAATGAGATCACACTAAAAGGTACTTTTGAGCTTCTCTCAAAACTATTTTATGTCATATGAGGATGATGTCAATATGGACGTTGTTAATGGCACAGCCTGTAAGTCGCAGTAAACCACAGCAAATACCTTCCTACTCTGTTTCACTCTTGCACATGCTACAATCCTTAGCTTACTTACATTTGAACCAGGAGTCATGGTTTGTTTGGCTCCCAACAAACCATTATGTGCAGTCAAGGTTTGTGGAGTGGAACAAACCACAATTCCTGGTTCAGACATAATGCTAAGCAAGGCATTATGGTTTGTTTCTTCCATGTGCTGGTGGGCAGAAGTCTAGAAAAATGGGAACACGGCAAATCATTAATTGCATTTTTACTGTGACGTTTAAATGAGGCCAATGCGGGATTTAAAAAACAAACAAAGCATTTTTATACTGAATATATATTCTAGCCAATGCAAGCTTTCCGTTCATATTATAGACCAATTTAAGCAAAGAAACACATCCCCTACAGGCAATTTGGGGCTTTTCCCTCCATTTTTAAGTCCATGTGCATTGGTTTAAAAAGGCTTACTGAGCCCCAAAGTTGCTATTCTCCCTTCTCCCCCCTTCCCTTTCCTTCCAAGCATTACATTCTTTTCCTTTCTACTACATTAAACCCAGTTCATTAATTTTTCAGGACCCAAGGAAGGTCTCTCTAAAGCTCTGTCTGAGGCAAACAGCCATTTTGCTTTAGCTGTAGAAAATCCCATAACTGAATTCACGGTTTTCTTCATTTTGCTGTGTTCAGATTCAATACATTCCAGCTCTTGGCACCTTCCTCTATTTGCTAATCCACTGCATTTGTTCAACATTTCTTTACATCTTGATAGACTTCTATGTCACAATCTAATCTAGCTCTAAAGGGTTTCTTTTTCTTTCTTTTTTTGGCACGGAAAATCAGCTGACACACCTATTATGACTGACTAAGGCCCTTTCAAAAGAAAACAAACTTAAGATATTATACAGTATTTCTGAATGTTAATGAATTGGTAGGAAAACAAGCAAGCCCGCATAGATTCCCATTTCCTGAAAGTCTTTATTGCACACTCAAGACAATCCTTCATTCTTTCCTTTCTCTTGGGAGGATTTTCTGGAGAGGACAGAGCGTGAATGGCTCGCAAAAGATGTATTCTTGCACGGCTTGCAAAAGATGCCATTGTAAAAAGATTAGGTCACATGAGCAGTGCAAACTTTGAATTCGATTCCCTTAGCTTTGCCTTAATTAGTTCTTTCCATTAGAAAGAGAGAGTGAAACAAGGCCAAGGGGAGACATTTTCTTTTATCCAGATCCCACACCGACATGACAAGGTTATAATTTAATACAGGGGTGGAGGACCTTTTTCCAACTCGAAGGCCGCATTTCTTTCCAGGCAGCCTTCTGGGGGCCACATGTGGGTGGAGAAATGAGCATAAATTTTACCTTTGTACAGTTGGCTACTTTCTACACATGCATACCCTGTCCCTGACCCAGGCAAGAAGCATTATTATCAGTGGTCAAAGACACACCCTGGCGAGGCAAAAACTCTTGAGGATGGTGTGAAGCAGGGAGTGTTGTCTGGAGAGGGTTCTGAGGGCCAGGCAGAGAACCTGGATTGAGTCATTGGCCCCTAAACCTGAGGTTGCCCATCCCGATTTAATACATTACTGTCTTTACAATCTGGACAGTAAACACTCTGAAACGGGAAAACAAGACTGTGCCACCTGTATGGACTCCCTGGCCCCCTCCCAGCACATTAATTTTATTTCTCATACAGTGGTAACTCGGGTTACATATGCTTCAGGTTACATACGCTTCAGGTTACAGACTCCACTAACCCAGAAATAGTACCTCAGGTTAAGAACTTTGCTTCAGGATGAGAACAGAAATCGTGCTCCGGCAGCGCAGCAGCAGGAGGCCCCATTAGCTAAAGTGGTGCTTCAGGTTAAGAACAGTTTCAGGTTAAGAACGGACCTCCAGAACGAATTAGGTACTTAACCAGAGGTACCACTGTATAGGTAATCTCAAATAAAGTCACAAGTGCACATCATTCTGTTATATTATAGCTCTTTATGGAATTAAGTTGTCCACCCAAAAATTGGAATTATTTCACCAAAGTAGCACCATTCCAAATATAGCAATTTGCAAGCAGGTATTGTGTGCAGAGAGTACCTCATGGGTCACAGGTATGCACAGGAACCATTCAACAACATGCTTTCCTGTCAACATTTCAGCACAGCAACCAATATCAACCAATGCATATAGAAGGTGGACTTTGGGAACTAGCCTTTATACACTTAAGCCCTCTTCAGAGGTTCTGTATGCTTGCATGCATGAAGACAATCCTCAAAGTTGGTTAGTTATTATATTTATATACCACCTTTGTCTTCCAAGGAGCTCAAGGTGGCGTACCTGGTTCTCCTTCTCCCCATTTCATTGTCACAATAAGCCTGTGAGATAGGTTAGGCTAAGAGATGGTGACCGGCCCAAGGTCACCCAGTGAGGGAAATTGGGGTGCTATGGCAAGCCTTCCCCATTTGGAGGATGAAGTTACGAAGCAAGGAGTCCCCTCTACTTGTGGAGACTGCTTGCACCTTAGAAAATTCAAGGTTTTAGGATATATAGAGGGGGCCTTCAAAAGTACCAGAGGATCCCCACTTCACAAATATCCTCCCAACGTGTGGAGAACCTTAAACACTGGAAAGGTGATGCAATTGGGGGGGGGGGAGAGAAAGACAGGATAAAGGCTTGCCAAAAGGCTCCCACTGTCCCTTACACAGTTACCTTCTTGCAAATAAAAACAATGTCCAGATAGAGCTATGGCGGCATTCAGTTCAAGTTCAAAGCCACTACTGTCCCTGTAAAACAGTTTCTGAATCAGAGCAAATGATTGCAAAAAACCCCTGTGCTTTAGCAGGGCTTTCCTCATTGCTATGTGGGGAGCTAAGAGCCAGCGAAAGGAAGCCCCCATAGGCAAAGGACTCTGTATATCAGTTATCCAGCATGATCCAAAAACTGTATGTCTCCAATCAATATGCACGCTGTCCTTCAGGAATGCAGCATGCTGTATTTGCCATGCTAGGGAAGCCCAATTGCATACATGGGCTGCTACTAAATCCTGTTGAGAGAAAAAAGCTGTATAACATTGAATGCTATATAATGTTACTGAAATGCCATATAACAGTGCCTTTTTAAACAACTGGAGGCAAGTAATCAGTAATATATAGAGAGGCATGCCTGGCGCCATCTTTATCCAGTTTTAGGTGCCAAGAAATACTCTTTTTAAAGGCCTGTTTCATTGCAGCCTGTTTTAGTGGGGCAGGGCTTGTAGCCTGAGGGTGGTTGGTTGGTTGGTTGTTGTTCTTGTGTTTATCATATTATATTTATAAAATTTATATACCACTCTTCATCTGAAAATCTCAGGGCAGTTCACAAAATAACAATGCAGTTCACAAAATGTAATTTGTGCTTTTATATTGTATTTTTGTATTGTATTTAAAGGTTGTAAACATCCCTGAGATCTGCGGATGAAGGGCGGTATACAAATTTAATTAACAAACAAATATATGAACTATTTTTTTAAAAAAAGTTTTTATCATTGTTTTAAATTGATTTTAAAGGAAGTCGCTTTGAGCTAAACTGTAAGGGAAGTGACTAACAAACACAGTACAATAATAACAACAATGTATTTAATGTAATCATTACAATCTACCTACCTGCCTACCTACTGATGTGTATACTTTGAGTAGGGCTTTGTCCTACGAACTGGACTTTAGATCCCCAAGGATACAAAGCCTGTTTACTTTTGTTCTTGAACAGTAGCATAATATGTAGAGGCTTCAGTAACAAGGCAACATGTGTAACAGAGGAAAAATAAACTCTTTAAGGAGGTAGGCTCAAGTAACCCACTTCCTATCAATTGTCTGCAAACAAAAATAGCAACAGCATTACTTTTTTAAAAAAATGCAAAAGAAAAACAAATGCCTTGCTAGTGTGTTGCTGAATGCATTCTAGACTGATGATCACTGGTTTACAATATCGAGAGCACCTGCTACCTTGGAAAATAGCTGCAATTTATATTTTAGTGGCACTCAGTGAAATAAAAAGATAGACGTTCCACCTCTTCCCCTCCCCCTCCCCTTTAAATAGATTCTTTTTCTCAAATTATAACAAAACCACATCTGCCACACAAGCGGATAGCTTCTTCTTAGCTCTCTTTTTTATTGTTATTACCATCTCTGAACAGATTTCCGGGTGTTAATTATAGAACTCAATTGTTTCGATAGCCTCCCTTGATGAGCTCTTTACCCTACACCAAGAGACCCCTCAGTAATTGTGCAACTGTTTGGAGTCCCAAAGGCTTATCATAACTTTTCGACAAGCTGTCCTTTTATTGGATCTTTTGACCCAAATGTCAAAGGGAGGAGAGTCACCCCTGTCTCCATGAGACAAAAATTTCAAAGGTTTTTTCCTTTACCCAACATCTGGAAAACAATTCATTTTCAGGCCATTAGTATCATATGCACAATTGTCTTGTGGGGGGAAGGTTAAATGTGAAGGTTTTAAATAGAATGAATATGTCTCTTGCACACACACAAAATGCAGTATTTTCCTAGTCCAATCTAATTACTCCGTGCAGGGCTTCAAGGGTGATATAGATCCTTAGAATTCTGAAGGACTGGTGGGAAATGAACTTTCTCTAGAGCCCTTCTTACATTCATGCTGTAGAATTCAATGTGATGGACCAAATTGCTAAATAAAAACAGCTCCCTTTGATCTTGGGCACTGTTAGCGTCTTGTCTCCTATGGTTAGAAGCTGCACCGTATATTGGAAATTAAATATAATATCTGTATTCTTTGCATATCCACATATTGGTGAGTTAAACACTTTCTTTCAAAGTCAAATTTTAATACTACATCACTATACAAAAGGGAGGAAAGGAGCAACCAAAGATATATCCTTATTTTCTAATTTGCGGATGCTCTAAGGAAGTTTGATTCAGCCTTGCCAGCCAGTTGTCCACTTATCTGGGGTAGGTAAGAATTATTTTTGTTTGAATAGTAACTGTGTTTGTTATACTCCCCCCCCCCGATGAAACCAACCTAGGCTAGTAGTAACACTTCATGCACATTGCCCTCCCTCCAATTTCTTTGGAAGGCTAAGTTGTGTTTAAGGGCCAAATTAATATTTCACGCAGAAAAACAGCAGAAATCTGAATGGGTGCTATTTATAGACTTGCATGCAGCCATCTGGATGACTCTTAAGTATGGTAATTCTATTTGCACACCACCTTGATTTATCGATATATGGCTCGTAAGTCTGTGTCTTCTGCAAAATACACTATGGCGAAAACATTATGACAGCCAGACTAAAAGCCCTCAATTCATGCCCCCCAGAGGGCTAAGGAGAAACCCACAACAAATTTGGGACACAGAGGTAGGAGAAAGTGTGGAAGTTGTACTTCACAAGCAGAAGTCCTTTCAGGGATGTCCAAAGTCTGTTTTGGTGGCCTAATCCGGCCTGCTGGTCAGTTTAAGCCAGCCCCTGTGGCAGTTTATTTCCTGGGGTAAAATCCTAAAATAAAAAAAGCTCAACATACAACTTCAATCCTAAAAAAAGGTCAACAACTATGATTGGCCCTTCAGTCGGCCCTCATGGTCCTTCGCTTCATCAAAATCTGGCCCTCTTTGAAAAAAGTTTGGACACTGCACGAACGGGACAACTTTGTTAGATACAACCCAAGGTCTTTTTTGAAGCCTCTCCAATGGTTGCTGCTCAACTCCAGGAAGTAACACATTGTGTTCTATTCAAGCTTTCTAAAGAAAGCAGCACAGCGGCTTAAGAGTGTAATATGAGATACAAATAACTGAGACCTCTAGAAAGTTAAGGAAGAATGACAATTCCTCTCTGGTTTCTTCTGACAGACTGAGGAAGAAACCCTTTCTATTTAAATTGCTTGTGAGTTCCTAATGTATTGGGGAGAGTTGGGAAATACAATTAAAGGAAAATAAACAACACCATCTTTTAATAATGGAAACAAAGATTTAGGACTTAATGGTGGTGCAGTGACAACAATAAAACTTAATAAATTTATCAGCCATCAGGTTTTTGGCTTTCCACGTGTATCCTTATGTAAAAAGGTAAAGGTAAAGGACCCCTGGATGGTTAAGTCCAGTCAAAGGCAACTCTGGGGTTGCAGCGCTCATCTCGCTTTCAGGCTGAGGGAGCTGGTGTTTGTCCACAGACAGCTTCCCGGGTCATGTGGCCAGCATGACTAAACCGCTTCTGGTGCAATGGAAAACCATGATGGAAACCAGAGCGCACGGAAACGCTATTTACCTTCCCGCCTAAGCGGTACCTATTTATCTACTTGCACTTGCGTGCTTTTGAACTGCTAGCTTGGCAGGAGCTGGGACAGAGCAATGGGAGCTCACCCCATTGTGTGGATTTGAACCGCCGACCTTCTGATCGACAAGCCCAAGAGGCTCAGTGGTTTAGACCACAACACCACCCACGTCCCTGTGGCCTTATGTATTAAATAGCAGTCTCTAATGAACAGCTCAGTAAATTGTGGAGCGCATAATTTTAAAGGGAAAAGATGTAGAAAACAGCAGAAGGACATCTAATGAGATGCACTTAACAGGTTTCATTTTAGGATTACCACTAGCAACGTAGACAATGCCAAGGTAAACATGACCACTTACTGCAGCTTTTAGCAAAAAAAAGGCCCTGTTGTTTCCTGGTATCAAAGCACTAAGTGGTAATGTGATGTTTGGTGACCTTACACTTGAATAGCTGTTCACATGCATCGTTCTGAACATTCATACACTAGCACTATAGATCTAAAGAGGAAGCTATAAAATGTTAGCCTTTATAGTTATAAATATATGGTTGAAATCAAGTTTGTTTTAAATCCCAAAACCTAGAAAATGATTTATTTATTTTTAACGCCCACCAAAATGCTTCACAGCAAATGAAAAGAGCTTGTGGTACATGGCAGAAATGCTTCACAATTTCACAGTGCTGGAGGGTATTACTAGGTATTCTTGGTACCCACTTCAGGGCCATTGACATTGCAAAGATTGCTCCAACTTGCACTTGAATTCCCCCTTCCCCTGCCAATTGAGTAACATTTAATACTGGTGTCAGCAGCAAGTGGTGCTGAGCGAACAATAATATCTGAACTAGCTTTCCCATTTCAAACTGCTCAAGCTGCTGCTATGCTTATTATAGGCTTCATCTGAGTTGGGAAATTTAATTGCTTCTACTGAAAGATGTTAAGATTCAGGAAATGAGTCAGCTAGTAAATTTCAGGGAGCTAGCCATTTTTAAGGAAAAACTCAGCGAGTCATTTCTCTCTTTATTGAAGCAAGTAAGGGCAATCCGCGATGACATTGTTAAATTGGCACTTTTAAAACCTAGATCAGTGAAGCTCTCCTTTTCACGTGGAAAAATGAATGCCTAGATCATACAGGCATGTTTATCTTTGATGACTCAAACATCAAGTGATGATGTGCACATGTGAATAGTCCATCACACATTTAGAAAACTCAGGTGAATCTCTTTCATCTTCTTACATCATACAAAAATGTGTGCTACATATTCAAAAAGAAAAGAAAAGCAACTTAGGAAGGAGGTTTTTCCCATGCAGAAGCAGCCTGGGAGAAGATGCTCAATCCTAAATGGTTTCGAAGTAGGATTTCCTAAAAACTATCTTTTCCCATACAAACCTGTCTGTAAATTAACCTCCTTTTCTGATGCCCTGATTCTTATGCCTTTAGAGCAAGAGCTCTCCAACTCCAACCCTTAGAGCCAACTTGGGACAGCTAAAAATTACTGAGGCCCACCATTCACAAAATGGTAGTGCAGGAGCAGAACCAGCCACAAAATGGCAGCAAATGGAGGCTGAGTTTGACATAATCAGCCGACAAAGACTTCATAATCTGATCCATCTTTGGAAACTGCAACTTTCTTTGCCACAGTGCTTCAAGCAGGATTTGCTGTTTGCGGAGCCTCTAAATTTAAGAGTCATACATAAAAATTATTTTAGCCCCACATGCCTCTCAAAGATCCCCCCCCCCCCACCAACCATCATTTCTTCTCCCATTCTCCTTTCACACGCAACTTCTGCCTTATTCCCCATCCAAACCTCAACTGACAGGTCCTTTCATCCCTCCTCCTCCCCACTGCTTTTACATTCACTTTTTCTTCCCATAACATTTCTCATCTCTTATCCCTTTCATTCCATTCTCACTATTGCTATTATCATTATTAAGTACTAAACTTTTATCTCACTTTCTAATTTCCTTCTTCCTTTGGCCCTTTCCTCTCAGGGGAGACTTTCCTTCCCCACTCCCCCTTCCTCCCACACTCCTGGACTCCTTTACTCAACATGCAAGGTGTTACTACGAACCATAGGTTACGGTACATGGTATGGTACATGGTACATGGAAGGCAGGTGAGGACACACTGGGCAGGCTGTGACACTGATGGCCACCTGAAAGTGGCCTATGGTCCACTGATGGGTCCCAGTCCACTGTTTGCAAAACACTGCTTTAAAGGTGATGTGGGTGGCTGACTACCAGGGAAAGATCCTTTGTGGTGAGACCTAACTCTGGAACTGAAGACTCACCTGGCACCATCATGATTATCTTTCGGGTGCCAGACTAGGTTTGTCCTGTTTTATTTAGTTATGTTCTTAATGCATTTATGCCGCTGCTTAATTTGCTGCTGTTAATTGCCAGTTTTAGGATCTTTTATTGCACCTGCAGATTGGGAAACACAGTCAGTGTAAAGATTAAATATCTCCACCCTCCTTGCATTGCTATTCTCAGTTACCCCATTCCTAAAAACTCCACTTGAGCTCTGATGCTTCCACTTGCACAAAACATGTAGCTGGTCCTTCTGACTCTCCAGTGTCCTTACACACTGAGCAGCTAGTGTGCAAAACGCAAATGAAAAACATGCATGCATGAACTATTCCCAATTTCAGCCTGGATAAATTCATGGTGGGGAGCACAGACATACAAAGAGAGTCCAGCAGCAGGTTGCTTTATGTGCAGAAAAAACATTGGTCTTTTCCTATAACATCAGAATCAGCGGGGATTACAAGCTAGCCTACTAGGGAAGCCTTTACAATCTCCTCCTCTTAAAGCTTACTAATTGCCTGAATCCTCACATTAACAACCCCTAATCCCATTGTCAGGAGGCCTGCTTACAAGTTCCTTTAACCACTGTGGGGGGAGAAGAAGCAGAGATCTGCATCTGTAAGGATCCTCCAGTCTTCTGGGATTATCACTCATCTCTTAAAACATTAACAGATCAGCAAAAGGGCAATTAAACTCCCAAAGTTAGCTGAAGTCTGTGATAGTGCACAGAAATCTCTGGACTAGAAGAGGGGCCAACATTTCCTTGCCCTTCTTCCACCAGTGGCATCGCTACCTGAACAAGGGGCTACTGGGAAGCAGCGCAGAGTTAAAGTATGGAACTTTCTCCCACAGGAGGCAGTGATGGCCACCAGATTGGATACTTTTAAAAAAGGATTGCACAAATTCATGAAGGATAACACCATCCATGTCTACCAGCCACAGTGGCTAAGCTTTGCCTCCATGGTCGGTGCCAGTAATGCTTCTGAATACCAGTTGCTGGAAACCACAGGAAGGGAAAGGGCTCTTATGCTCAGAGGTCTGCCATGAGGGTTTCCCACAGGCATATATGTGAGTAGCCAATGTGATAACAAGATGCTGGTCTAGATGGGCCATTGGCCTGGTCCCGCAGGCTCTTGTCTTCTTATGAAGCAAGAAACTATCATCAGATATCATGCATCCCTCAAAAAATGGGACATTCCTCCCATTGCAACGCACCACTGCAGGTTGTGTTCCTTTCATGTTGCGAACAGATCTCCGGAACGGATCCCGTTCACAACCAGAGGTACCACTGTATTGTTTGCCATAACAGAGAGCTTCTGCAGTAGTGATAACAACTTTACATGGCTGCTCCCTTACCCACGTCAAGCAACTTGTCTAGATCCTATCTCATCTCAGCCACTTTTTCCTGTCCCTATCTTTCTGGATGCTGTCTCTTCCCAGAGAAATGCACAAAGTTCCATATGTGCTTCTGCTGTTGCTTTTGTTCTTGGTTTCAAATGGCCAGCAGGCCTTTAGAGCCTGAAGAAAAGGAGATAAGAGAGGGCAAGAAACATCAGGCCTTGCCTCAAGAAAGATGTGCTATACTGGGACTAGGAAGGGTTCTGGTAACACTAGGAATTGTGGGATGGGGAGACATCCCTTGCATATATTGGACATCTGAAATGGGTTATTGTGGTGATATAAGAGGTAGGTGGAAGTGTAACCTTATTGGACTTTACCAATTGGTTGGGTGAGCGTTGCTCTCGGATGGGAGGAAGGAAGTCAAATGACACCCAGGTTGGTTCAGAGAAAGAGTTTATTCTGCTCTCCAGATAGCAGAAGGCACTTGCGTGGTCAGTCCACAGCAAGTCCAAAGAAATGAGAAATTTCATGCAGTATATATATCCTCCAGGCACCCTCTCCCTCCTTCCCCAGGAATCCAACCATGTCAGCCTATGTACGCAGGTTGACATCACATATGTTCCTGCTCTGGTATTCTTAACCATAAAAGGGTATTCCTTCCTGTACTTCTGACCATAAAAGGATCTTCCTGTTCCTACTCTTATCTTGGAGCAAGAGGTCACCATCTCCAAGAGACTGGAGATGCCACCAGATCTTGTTGGACTTCCAATTCCCATCAGCCCAAGCTAGTATGGTCAAAGAGCAGGTGGGTGTTATAGTCCGATCATGTTTGGAGGGTATCAGAATGGTGAGCACTGCAATAGAAAGTTGTTGGGCTGTGGTGACACAGGGATTCAGAAGGAAGAACATTTTCCTGCTTGGTGGCAAATCATGCATACATCATAAATTCATTGCAGAAATTAATTGCATGCTTGGTTTTTGGTACTCGAGCTTATGAGAGTCCCCAGCAAACCTTAATAAAAGACACTGAAAACAGTGAACTGGTCCAACTTGTTCTCCTTTTTAGCTTTAGCAGGAGCAGCAGTTCAAAATTGTAAGAATGACTAAGGAAAACCTATCAGAGTGATCTTAAGCATGTTACTGGAAGTCCCAGTGGAGGTTGCTTTTGATGTGAGGAGCTTAGGATCAGTCTGACTTCCAAATGAGCAGTATCATAGCCACCATGAATATTAATTTGAGACAATTCATAGATACACCTCCGAAAGCATTGCATAATGATCCCCATAAAAACTATCAATCCCTGTCTAAGCTGTACATCAATCAAAATACTAGCATGCAAATCATATCCATTAACAGCTCCATACTTGATTACCCATGACATTTCAGAGAGGGCCATTCGTTTGATGAGTTGCATCCGTCATCTTTACCCTTTGATATTTTGGATTCACCAACATTAATACCACATTACAATTGCAGACATTTTAGAGAATAGTACACTTTTATGCCAGTAGATAAGAAGAGAGCCAGCAGCCTTTTTTCCTGTTCTTCCCAAAGCAAACATAGCAATTCTGGGTAGGTATAGTATTTTCTACAACAACACCCACTTTGTTGAGTGATGGTAACTTTTCCATGTAAGTCGGTGGAAAATTCAGGACAGATAAAAGAAAGTAATGCATGCAATTGCTTTAAAAGGATAACTGCCACCTAAATAAGAAGCTATAGGGAAGCAGCACAGAGGAGATATCACCCACCGCCCCATTGTTCCCATGGAGAATAGAACCAATTTGCACTAGAGCAGAGGTGGAGAACCTTTGGTCCTCCATATGTTGTTGATCCACATTTCCTGCCAAACCCATAGAGCATGGGCAATAGTCAAGACCAATGGGATTTGCAGGCCAGCAACATCGGGGGTGGGGTGGGGGAGCAAAAGTTCCACACTGGAGCATTGGGTCAAAGCTGAAACACCACTTGGCAAAATATCCCATGGTCCCTGCTTTGTGTCTTCTTGTTGAAAATGTAAACTTGTTGAGAATGTAAAAAGAAAGAAAATCAAGTTTGCATCAATGACCTATCCATGTTTTCAATATGTACCATATTTTTCACACACTTCAGTTTCCTATATTCAGAATACAGGGTAGATACGGATAACCCGAAGCCATGTTGTGGCCACTTTAAGCTTATTATGTGGGACCTGTAATTAACTGGCAAATAATCGTCTGTAAATCTCTAATGGTGCAATTAAGCCCAGCATTACCACCCTTCTGAGGCCACTTGAAAATCTGAGGATCCAAAGAAGTAACAGAGACGGTAGTGTGGGGCTTATTCCAAGTCAGGCCAGTGGTCTATCCCTATCAGCTCTCCAAACAGCAAACAGGGATCTTTCTGAGTCCTCCCTGGAGGTGACAGCACATGAACCTGGGACTTCCTTCATGCTTAGCATATGCTCTACCAGTGAGCTATAGCCCAAATCAAAACTGAGAAGCTACAGCAGAGCAAACAGAGTACTAAGTCAGAACATTGGCCCATCTAGTTCAGTACAGTGGTACCTCTGGTTATGAACTTAATTCGTTCCGGAGGTCCGTTCTTAACCTGAAACTGTTCTTAACCTGAGGTACCACTTTAGCTAATGGGGCCTCCCACTGCCGCCATTGCGCGGTTTCTGTTCTCATCCTGGGGCAAAGTTCTTAACCCGAGGTACTACTTCCAGGTTAGTGGAGTCTATAACCCCAAGTGTTTGTAACCTGAGGTGTTTGTAACCCGAAGTACCACTGTAATGTCTACTAACTGATTGGCAGTTTTAGGCAGACAACTTTTCCAGTCATACCTGGAGGTGCCAAGTGAAACCTGGAACCTTTCAGCATACGAAGGGTGTGTTCTACCAGATAGTAAATTGGGTTTAACATAGTAACAGTGTGGTTACTTGAACCATTAAAAGCACAGGGTAAAATTATCCTCCTCCAATCATTATCATCCCCATTATGTGAACTGTTGTGATTACAATAAGTGAGTGAACTTCTTCTTCTTCTTCTTCTTCTTCTTCTTCTTCTTCTTCTTCTTCTTCTTCTTCAGACCTGAGCACAACAGCACCGCTCAAGCACAAACGCTTGGAGTACCCTTCACTCTAAAGCAACCATACATGAAGACACCCATAGCCATTTCTGTGATCCTGGCATCTTGGAAAAAGGAAACCCCCATCATAGAAATGGCTCTAGTGAGCATCTAGTTCGACTAAACCAATTCCATGTGATTACACAGACAACCAAACATGGCCCTCCAAGTCTCTCTGTCTGGCCCTGGAGACTTGAAACTCTCAGCAGGCCATCCCTCACCACCCCTGTTCCTGGTTTTTATGCAGTTGGGATGTAGCCTACTAAATACAGAAATCAGAGTCACATCCCTTTGTCCACCCACTTCTGCCCCTGACCATGCCTCTGACTATACTCAGCATTGACCACAGAAGGTTGCCCACAAGAAAATGTGACCGTTCAGCTCTGGCTCAAAAAGGTTCCTCCCCCCACCATAGAATATTTTCAGAGTATAGGATAACACAGAGAAAAGAAGTGCTATCTGCTGGTGCAAGCTGGCTTTAACCGAAATCTGAACTATCCCAAATGGTGCTACAAACCTGCTATCAGATGTCTCACCACTGCTCCACCAGAAGATTAAAAAAAGGGGAGTTGGCCACATATGGATTTATGTTCCATGCACCAGTTTGTTTGCTCCATTGCCAACCAACTGACTATACAATACTGCTAAGCCAATTAGATGCCAACAATTTAATGGAATACACTTTGAGATCATTACATAGAGCAAAGTGTTGAGGCAGTTATCTCATGTGAGATAAAAAATCTTGCAAGTCACACTAAATATGTTCACTAAATATGCTTCTCAAGCTCCTTTCCCAATGAGTGTGGGAGCGTGAAGCTCATTCAGCTTCAGTTTACAGTACAAGAATTTTACATTAAATTCCTCAGAAGGTAGCACAGATGAAGGTACTCAAGGGAAAGCCTGCAATCGCTGAACCTTTTTGTAGCTGAAATTTCATGGTCGTGCTGCATATTAAACTGGGAAATAATAGGTTAAAAGGAAAGGAAGTATGGTTGCCCCTTTGTGTGATCTCAAGGTTTACAATTAAGAATAAATTCCAGCAGCTTTTGGATTTCTCCCTTTCCTCCAAGTGTCCCCTCTTACCACGGGAGAAATAACAAATGGGGGCAAGGCCTAGCACATGAATTCCCTGCCTTCTTCTAATTTGTCTTACAGCACAATCCTGTGGATGTTTACTAAGAAGTAAGTCCTATTGCATTCAGTGGGGCTTACTCCCAGGTAAGTCTGCAAAAGAGCTCAGCTTTAGAATTTTACCGGATACTTGGAGGGATTAGAGCAAGCCCAGCAAATCTTATCCATGTATAAATTATAAACCACTTTCAGTTATGCCAAGTAAATTATCATGTAGAGTGTGAATATGCTGATTTGTGAGATATGGGGCTTTACCACAAACAAAGAAAAAGAAGCCAAGAATTTATCTTGAGGGAAACTCATGACTTACAGCACTGCAATGTGATCTGTTCAGATTGAAACACTACTGTGAATAAAACTAAAACAACAACAACAACAACAACAACGTCATGAGACATAGAAAAAGATGTGTGGGACACACAGTCCCAACAGCAGGGAATGTATTTTAAAGTATTGCCCGGTCACAATAACAATATTTATGTCTTAAGGCCAAAGCAGAGAGATATGGATGAGCTTTGATCAGATAATTAGTTTAGTTTAGCTAGCTAGCTACACACATACATCATCATCATCATCATCATCATCATCATCACCCCCACTTGGTTTTCTGGCCTACTGGAGACCTATATTATTCCTGGTATATTATTCAAAATATATCATTTTATTTTTAATAGTGCCTTGTAATATGAAGCTCTAGTTATAGCAATGAAGCTGTTCCGAGCGAACAGTGTGGTTCCTAGTTCTATAGATTGCATATGGAGACACTTTCCCCATGGTCTCATGGGCCATAACTGTCAACTAACTAAAGTTTAGGGATAAAGATGGTGCCCAATAATAATCTAGTCTGGAACCACGGCTTCTGGATTCTGTATTAGACTCCAGGCCTGCTACATCCAGTGGGCCCCAAGTCCATTCTGGAAGTTTGTGGCAACGTAGTTCACAACCTATAAGATGCCTGTCTCCCAAACTTCAAAGCTTGACTACATCAAGTCTTCTATTTTGTAGCTGAAAAGTAGTAATATAAATATTGGAAACAGAGTATAATAAGCAGTATTGCCCGGAGGTCCTTGGTACTCCAAGAAGAGTAGCCATGCTAAGCTTCTCTGTGCAACCTAGACTGGGGAATCTATTTTGGATCCACAAATCCAGCCTAGAATTTTGACAGAGTAGAATATACTCTCAAAAACCTTTATCTTGCTTCTCTGTTTTTTCCATAAGACATAAATATAGTTATTGTGACTGGGCATCACTTTAAAATACATTGGTAATGTAATAAAACTGCTGTTGGGACTGTGTGCCCACCCCCACAACATCTTTTTCCATGTCTCATGACATCCCCAAGTTCTCATGGTGCCCACGGACAGGGAGAAATATCCAAACTGCATTCCTAATCTCCTTGCAGCTACACAAGGATATCAGTCAACAAGCTCAGGACTTTTTTGTTTACAGAGTGCAGCTGATATGAAAATTAGTAGGAGAAACACATGGGACACTGTTTTTACAGAAGTATCTTTCGAAGTGCAACTGCTGTTTAAAATGCTCAGAGGCCCTTACACTATTTTGCCGCCCTTATCGTCTCCAGTTTTGGCCCAGTATCTTAATGATAAGATTAAAGCTATCAGCTTACAGTTCCTATGTCATTACTTTTATCTCGTTTCAATAAAAGGTATTAAGGTTTAATTTTACTGCAATGATTAACGGAATGCTCTCGGTGACATCCCAATGGTGCTTGAAATGGCTTAGTACAGTGAAGCTTTAGTGTATCAGTGACAGGGTAACCTCATACCAGCAAAATAAATAAATTAGTCTTTTGTGCGCGGGAGAGCCGCCTGCAGAATTCATAGCCATTTTCCCACCGATGTCAAATTCACAAGGAGCAATCTACCTGTAACCAGGCAATTCTGCCCAAAAGACCACAGGCAAAGTCCAGCTATCTGGGTTTACCTCGTGACTCCTGCACAGCCCATGCTGAATTTCATGCAAAACACTTCTACATTCCGGGTGGCTTTTGTGACTGGAAGACACTGCCACAAAACTAATTCCAGTCATTCTCGTGTATCATAAACAACAGGCAAGCAGAAGAAGAACACTGCAACTAGCTTAATGGATATCTTTGCAATTGGAGTGGAATTTCCCATCATCATCATCATAACCCTGGAGCTGGTTTAGGCATTCTCTCTGCATTGAGGTGTTTTCTTGGGAGGGGAGAAGTATGGATGAACTGCTGCCATATTTTAATGTGTGTAGCAATTATTTGGTGACAGCAGTCACGAAATTAAAAGACGTCTGCTTCTTGGGAGAAAAGCAATCACAAACCTAGACAGCATCTTAAAAAGTAGAGATCTTGCCAACAAAGGTCCGTATAGTAAAAGCTATGATTTTCCCAGTAGTGATGTATGGAAGTGAGAGCTGGACCATAAAGAAGGCTGATCACCAAAGAATTGATGCTTTTGAATTATGGTGCTGGAGGAGACTTTTGAGAGTCCCATGGACTGCAAGAAGATCAAACCTCTCCATTCTGAAGGAAATCAGCCCTGAGTGCTCACTGGAAGGACAGATCCTGAAGCTGAGGCTCCAATACTTTGGCCACCTCATGAGAAGAGAAGACTCCCTGGAAAAGACCCTGATGTTGGGAAAGATGGAGGGCACAAGGAGAAGGGGACGACAGAGGACGGGATGGTTGGACAGTGTTCTCGAAGCTACCAGCATGAGTTTGACCAAACTGCGAGAGGCAGTGGAAGACAGGAGTGCCTGGCATGCTCTGGTCCATGGGGTCACGAAGAGTCAGACACGACTAAATAACAACAACAAGCAATTATTGAGCATTGCTGATTATTGTCTGTAAATGGTCCTAGGAATACGGGGCTTCAGCAGGAGGAAAAGCTCTCCCATAATCCAAGAACTCGGGATCATCCAATGAAGCTGAATTGTTGGAAGATTCAGAACACAAGATGTAGTGACAGCCACCAACTTGAGTTGCGTTAAAAGATGATTAGAGAAATTCATCAAGGATAGGACTATCAATGGCCACTAGCGATGGTGGCTATGTTCTACCTCTGCTGAATGTCTCTGAAGAGCAGTTATTGGGAATCACAAGCAGGAAAGAGCTCTTTTGCGGTAGGTCCTGCTTGTGGTCATTGCGTAGACATCTGTTTGGCCATTGACAGTGCAACTCAAGGATTACGCTGTCTCATCTGCAGTTACTGCTTCAAGGTTCATTTTAGGACGTGGCTTTGTGCATGGGTGTGATCAACGTGTCAGCAACTTTCCCATTCTATGTTTAGTAGGAAAGGGGGAAATGTGAGTTATGCTCATATCTGCAATGTGTCTTGATTGACACTCACTTCTTACCCAATTACTTGGCAGGTTTCTGTGTTACTGCAACCTCTAGTAAAAAAGAAAAACCAAACAGCCCTGTTTTTTACAATCCCCAAATATTCTTTATCCATCGAGGGTCCCTGGAAAAAGCTAATAATTTACCTTAGTGTCAAAAGAAAAATCACAGACATCCACACACACAAGTGTAGCCTGAAGAAAATGTGTGAGCTGGGCATTTCACAATGAGCCTTTCAAAGCACCATAGATCGAAGCTTTCTTCTTTTGTGCTAGAAGAATACAGACTAACAAAATCAGTCTGCTCAACCTTTCATCATCTGCAACTTGACACCACAAGCAAAGCTGAGTTTTCATCAATGGACATTTTACATTAACAAGGAATACAGGGCTGGGGGAGCCTCGGGTGTCTAATTTGTGAATACTTCCTATAATGTTAGAGACTTACCAATGACAAATGTATGGCTCAGTACAGTGAGGAATCCAACATACTTATTCCAGCATCTTTCCTCTTTTTGTTTTTCTCTTATGCATCAATGTTTTCCTACTCGTCTAAATTAGTAGATCACAAATGAATTTAAAACACAGGTTTAGTATGATATCCAATGTTAGTTAGACTTAAGAGCAGTCCCATTTAAAAGCGATGGAGTTAAGTACATTGTTTTCAGTGGGTCTGCCAACCATACAGTATAATTCTGTGCATGTCTACACAGAAGTAAGTCACACTGAGTTCAATGGGGCCTCTTCCCAGGTAAATGTGACTAGTGTGAAAGACAATAAATTCATTGCATCTGTGGGGGATCCACTCTAGTGGTGGTGGGGGATGTAAATATGCTTCCATGAGATGTTGGTACAGTTATAAATAATATTTTTTAATTACTTTTCTGATTTTTATAGATCCTGCATCATTGCAAACCTCAAAGCAATTATTCAAAATTAATTCATAGCCTTTAACAAAACCATTCTGGAACAATTTAAATGGTTGAAAGATAAACTTTGAGGTGTCTTGCTGCTTAGGAGTAGGCCTTGCCACTTTCAATTGATGTTTTTAAATACTCTTAATATATTCCTTTCGTGGTCAGGTAAGCATGCCTGAAATATTTGGGCACAACTTGTAACCTGATGTTTATTTAGCGTTTGTTTCATAGGCAACTAAGTTAATAAAAGAGAATAGTTTGTCCTGTATGTTAAAATGGCATTTGATGTGCATAGACAGAAACCATCTTCTGTTAAACAGTAACATTAAAATACACACACCCAGCAAAAGGGTAAAAGTAGTGTGAGGTGAAGTAATGACTGCAATGAATTAGTTATGGCATGTCTGATGTGTCAAGTTTATTCTCTACACATTTCTCCCCTGCGAATTTGCAGCCAAACAGCAACCACTAGTGGTTCAGTACATTTGCACACTGCCGGCTGGAGCTGTGAGTCTGGCAGGTTGGCCACTCGGTGGGAAAATCACAGCGGATACTTTGGACCGTATTTTATATTTTGATGCTTCCATCGGATTTTGCTCACACGCTGCTCGGCACAGCACATCGCATACAGCAGTGGCAGCATAAACACCTTTTGTTAATGCAAAGTGGGGCTTGACTGTGCAAATATTTAATGACATCACTCTCCTGCATGGGCTCTATTCTCCACAATGCATGATTACCTGGATGTTTGCTTTAGAGCTTCAATGGAGTGTAATACTTGAGTGTTCTCACTTTGATAACCAGATTCAAGCTCTTAATGAAATATCCCCCCCCCTTTTTTTGCTTCCAATTGCCGTAAACCCAGAGAGAGAGAGAGAGAGAGAGAGAGAACAAAGAAGGGCATTCATGCATAAGAGCAGCTTGGTTGCACTTCTTTACAACACACAAAAATAGCCCCCCACCCCTAAAAACAGACTTGTGGTGCAGCTTGTGATTTAGTGCAATTCAATTCTGGATAGGCAAAATAAGACCCCCTCCCCCACCCCAAACACACCAGTTGCCCCCCCCTTTTGACATGTTGGAATCACTATCAGAATTCTGATAAGGGAGCCAAGATGGTGAATTCTTCCACCTGCCACACATTACAAAAGGCTGAGTGCACACACACAAACCCAGCAGATCAACTACTCTGAAATATTGAAGTACTTCCAAGGACTGCTACCATTAAGGATCAGCCTCCATGCACTTGAATAGCTACATGGATAGCTAACAATTTTGCTGTGTGTTCAAATGTGGAACAAGGCAGTCAAGGAGTTAAACCCTGCTTTAGAATTTAGCTCCCACCCTTGAACTGCACATTCTCTGAGCCAATGACATTTGCAATTCAAAGCAGCCTAGGATTCAAGGTCAGTGTTTTCTAGCACTGCATACCTGTGAAGCTGAAGTAGCTTTTAGAGTACTCATTAAACAACTTCTTGGGGGGGGGGGAGGTGTGGAATGCTCTAGGATATTTACAAAGTGAGCTGAGAAATCAAGTAAGGGATACCCATGGACAAATTCCATTCGCAATGTATTCGTTAAAAAAAAAAAGAACAATAAGTTTTGCAGCAGAATTTGTGGAAATGCAAGATCTGTCACTGCCAGAGGCACTGACAGTCGGATATAAAATGGCAATTAGAAAGGTGTGTCCGGATGCTTTAGCTATGAGAAATGATGAAGTGCTTGTGAATTTTTGCCTGCGTGGGTTAGGACAGGAGGTGGTGCCTTGGGAAAAGGTGGGGGGGAGGTCAGATGTTAGTGTTAACTAAAAGAAATAGACATCAAAACGAAACACTCCAGCCAGAGAATGTAATAAATAATAAAGCTTGTGGGAATCAGTATGAATCAGATCTCATTAAAGAGATGCCCCAAGATTGGACGGTGCAATAGGATGGAACAAACAAATGACCAGGAGAAGCAGCTTCCCTTCCTCTCAGCTTACAGGACTAGGGCAATTTCTCTATAAACTCTTAATTCCCTTTGGTTTGTCTTCTTTTTGGCTAGAAAATGTTCAGGAAGGCATCTTAATATTTTTTTACTGGTCTGTGGAATCAAGCTACGGGGAGAATGGAGCTCTCTATATCATTGCATTGTTCTGCTGAAATAGTTAATATTAACACCCGTGATAGTAAACAGCAACTCACAATGAACAAAAGAGGGACACTGAAATCCCATTACGGGGCCTTGGCAGCAAGCCTTGAAAATGTGCCACTTTTCACAGTGGAAAAACAGCATATCCGACCCAGCTTTCACTCCATCAGCCCATTCTGTCAGTAGTAAAAAGCTGTTTTTCTAGGCCAGGGCATTTTCCATTAATGCAATCTGATTTGCTGCTGCATCTTTTAGAAAGCGAAGGTGAACATGAGATTGAGGAGAAGGGCTGTCACTAAGCCTGATAAAGAAGGCTGAATGAAACTCCTCAAGCAGAGCAAGGCCAATGAATGGCTGTGTGTGGAAAACCCCACAACAAATGGCTCGCAGGCAGCATCGCTTCGGTGTCCGCAGAAGGTTTTAAAAACACACAGCTCTGTACATAATCTATGGCACCACAAGCAGAAAATATGATGTTCTGGATGTATTTCAACGGATGAATCCAGGCCCCACTTTGAAATGTTTGCTATGGCTAGCTATAATTTTCACAGCAGCTGAAATGTCTGCTCATTCCTATATAAATGTTGCTCATTGTTCAGAGGTCTTCCAAGCAGGGTTTTCCAACTTGTGATTTTTTTTTAGGAGTAAAATATACGACCTGTTTATTTGAAGCCACAAAAGCACAACAATCAATTCTCCAATGTCACCCACTGCTGTCTCAACAATTTTGCGGCGCCGAAACTTATGCCGACGAGATTTACCAGTGAGTAAAAATAACAACAAAAACCAAAAACAAAGCCCAGCAACTATTTCCAAAACCAAAGCAGGCATCCATTACCCATCTGCAATATAAAACAAAGGGATTATTCTCAACTTTGCCCAGATCCTGCAAGAAGGATTCACCTGGAGTAAACAATGACAGAGAGTCTTTAAAGAGCAGCATTCATTTAATACGGCATAAAATTTCATGGAATAAAGCTCACTTCATCCCTGAAAGTTTATGCTATAATAGATATGTTTGTTACTGTTGAAGGTGCATGGTTCTCTTTGTTGCATTTGCTGAAATAGACACTGTTAACTTCCTAGAACATCCATATTCCTTGTCCAAAAGGACATCCATATTCCGTGTGTATTCCCTGCTGGACTGGGACTTATGCATGGCAGGGAGTGTTTGTGTGGCCTTTGTGGTTAAGTTTCTCCACCCTCCAACCTGCACACAAAGGTTACACAGTCAAACAACAAGGCAGTGCCTACCAGCTGTGAAACGCCAAACAGATTTTTGTCCAGTTAAATACCCTATTAAGGGTAGAGAGGAGACTGAATGCAAGCTCCCTTCTCCTTTCACCCAGAAGCAATGGCCACCTACACCCCAATCTCCAGAACATAATAACCCTTAGGTAATATTTGTGCAGTGAAATACTTTCCACTACAAAATTTGTACTGAAGCAAATATAAAACCAAAAATAATCAAGGTTTCAATCCCTGAATAAATCACATAAGGCTGGTCTCAATAATTGTATATCTCCTGAAGAAGATGCTTAGGCTGGGCCTCTGGCTGTTCATAAAATGAACACTTGCAAAATTTCTTACTTTAAAAAAATAAATAAATTTAAGCATGTAAATTGCCCAAAACGCCAGTGTATTGAGATCCTTTCGCAAGATTGACATTATTTTCAGTTTGCTTGTGCATGCAGTTCTGACCTTGATGAAATCAATTGTATCATGCAGCTTTTGAGTATTCAGTAGTAATCTGCAGATTGCAAAGGTAAATAAAAACTGGACTCCCATTTGCATCAAAATATTTTAACAGATCTAACCCCAATCTTGTCCTGCTCTCACCTAATACCCGCAGACAGGGGCTCTTAGATGGATGTAAGAAGGAGATCTATAGTCAGGCAAGTAACAGTACAGACTCAGCAGCAGACAGAGTTCAGGAGACATAATTCAGGAGTTGAAGAAGGCGGCAGGAAGTTCGGAACTGGATGGAAGCAAACAAGATGTCTCAATAGGTTCATCACCACAACCACCACCAAGCTTTTAAAGACAAGGTGTGATGCCCTCACTCATGGGACACCCTGAGGGAATGTCAGGATTGCAAATGTGCACTCCTTTGAGGTTGGTGGGCCTGCTCCCATCTGTGGAAGTGGCGCTTGGTTCTAGGAGACAGGACTGCACCACCCTTGCAAGAATTTCTGTTTAGACACAGCCACCTCCAGGCCTGCCTCTCACCTTGGCATCCCATAGCCCTCCCCTGAGGCTCTGTGCTTTGCAGGAAGGTCAAGGTGGAATTCAGCATTCCTGATCCTCCTTCTGAAGTGGCTGGAGTTGGGGCAAAGCTCCTCCAACCCAGGTTTCCACCATTCAGCAATGCCCCTCTGCCTCCAATATCATCCTCCTCATCTTGCATTGTGCCCTGGTTATCCAAACCCAGTCATGACAAATCTGGCACCATTTATAAAACCATTTTCGAATAAAACTAAGCAAAAATACCACACCTTGAATAACACGTGGTAGCTCTACTGGGACACAGAAAATTGGCTTAGCATGTAAGATCAGCCCCAAATGTCACCAGCTGGTCATCCCGTAACAAAATTATATAGAATAACATATGCAAATTGGAGAGCAGGTTTATACATGGCAACCTATGGATATTTCCTTGATATGTAGCATCATTGCTTAAACTCTGTGTATTATGCATAATCCACACAAAAACAACTTATTTAAAATACTAATTTGCCATCCTGATTTTGAATAAAAAACTACTCTGTTATAAGAGCTGCAGTAAAGAAATAAATTACAATTAATTGCATTAAAATTATAACACTTTTTAACGAGACAAGATTGTGTTTTAATAAAATTGTGTTTTCATCATTTGCTTATGAATAAAGTCTTTGGTCTACAAATAGGAGGTATTAGTGAACTTGGGAAATTGCAGAGTATATTAACTGGGAAATACCTCATAGGTCTTTTGAAATGCAAATCACTGATTGATTCTTCACAAACTCAAGCTATGTGTGTTCTTTCAAGGAAGAAGGGTTTCACAGAGTGAAGAAAACAATTCCGAGTGTGTTTGAGAGGTGAATTTCAAATACCTTTCAGTTGTCACAGTGTGATTTGAATGGCCCTCTTGAAAGATGAAACAAACTGATGGATTGAGATTTAACAATCTATTCCATGCACCAAATGCCAGGAGCAGTTTGAGATCAGCTTTTAACCTTCTAGGTAGGCACACGTTAGAGAAATTAACTAGATACTTTGTCAATATCAATCACCAGCACAGCCTGTCTTCTCTTCTGGGAATAAAGCAGCTATTCTTCCCCTTGTCACGAAGGTTTCACCCAGCATCAGACTTTGCTCAGCAACGATACTGAATATTAATTTGGGATGCAAATAGCTTTAAGGTCTAAATATGTTTTGTTTTATGGAAGGTTTTGTTTTGTTTTGTTTTTTGTAAATCCAAAAATAACATCCAGCTTGAACAGGCTCTGGCTTCGATACAAAACATTTCATGAAGGACAACAATTGCATTTTTATTAATCCAATTAAGAGTTTCATGCTACCAGATAATTAAGCCTGTGGAGAGGTGAGTATCGTCCACTCCCATCCATTTCTACGTGAGTTAAAGGTGGGATGTCAGAGCAAGAGTTCGTCAAGATAATCCACCCTATCCCTTTGAAATGGTGTTAATTTTTTTATGCCTAATATGAATGCTGTTTCTTCAGCTTTGAGGGTTTTAAATTTTATTTTATATATATACATATACACACACAAAAAACCCCTCATAATGGCTAGTATTTATTTATTTATTTATTTATTTATTTATTTATTTATTTATTTATTACCACTTTACTGTAAAAACAAACAAACCTCAAATATATTTATAAAAAAATAACAGAACAATGAGATGATCAGTAAAAACACTTTAAAACTATTTAAAACATTCAAAAACTAACTTTCTATATGATCTGAGGTGAAACCAGAGTAAAAATTAACTTAAAACAATTATAAACTAACAAACAGATTGAAACACGTTAGCTTTCTACAAATCTGGTAGAATACACATACACACACTTAAGCAACTGGCGGCTAGTCAATAAAAATCATTCAGTTTTGTCTTCTAGTCCTTTTGTCTTCTAGTCCTATAATGAAGAATACTGTGGCTGCCAACACTGCGGCTGCAATCCTATGGGTGCACGTTTAGGAGTCAGCCCCAGTGAGCCTAACTTCTGAATTTGCATGCATAGAATTGCACTGTGCATATGATTGCTAGGTACCCTTGTTCATTGTCCAGCTGCAGTCATTTCAGAACGCCACCTCAAGATTCAGTTTGCTTTAGGGCGTATGCAACTTAGAAATATTGCTCACTTCCCCACAAACAATGACGTCCTGGAGCAACTCGCACTAACAATCTCAGGGTGGTTTACAGAATAACATACAAGGTAAAAACACAAATAAATAGTTAAAACAAAAACAAACAAAAAACCAATACCTCCCCCCTTAAACTACAGCTCCCAGGATTATCCAAGAGTGCTTTAAATGTATTGTGCGGACTTGATCTTAGCTGGCAACCATGGGTAACAGGACGCAAGACAGGCTTTGGTCTGATCTAGCAGGCTTTGGCTTTTTTATAATTAAGGGACAAAGAAGGGGACAAAAAATAAAACAAAAGCAAGATCTGAAAGATAAGGTAAGAAAGGAGATTAAGAGCTAAGGCAGGAGTGGGGTGAACCTGGGCTTCCCCACACAGATTACAACTCCCATCATTCCTAACTATTAGCCATGCTAGCTGTGGTGCTTCCTGTGGCAGTGATGGATTCTAGAACACCTGCAAGCTATACCATAACTGGGATAGCTCAGTTGGTAGAGCATGAGACTGTTAATCTCAGAGTCGTGGGTTCCCCACGTTGGGCAAAAAAACATTCCTGCATTGCAGGGGTTTGGACTGGATGACCCTTGTGGTCCTTTCCTTCTCTACAATTCCCCCTCTCCAGAACAAGTTGATTGCCACACATTCCAAGTTGTGGAACTACCTTTGTTGCAAGTCCTTACGTCCCTTGCAGTGGATGTTGCCACTTGTGAGCGAATGGAGATTGCCCATATCATGACAGTAAGCGCCATGATAAGCACTTCTAAATGGTATGGGCGTGTTCCACTTGCCCTGCTGAAGCTGAAAATAAACATTATGCCAACATTTGTAGACAGACAGGAGCCTGTCTGCATGCCTGGTAGCTACACCTAGAATTTACCAAGCGCAGCTTCCGTACCAAACGCATGTGAGCGAACCTGTGCATGTACTCTGATTCGCACACCCAGTTCTTTCAACATGCAAGCTTGCACATTCACTATAATTCTACCGTACACGAAGGAGCTTCAAGTGTGAAGGAGCTTCAATTCCTTTGTCCAAAAGGCACCAAGAGAGCTGGAAGAATTTTCTAATACAGTGGTACCTCGGGTTACAGACGCTTCAGGTTACAGACTCTGCTAACCCAGAAATAGTAACTCGGGTTAAGAACTTTGCTTCAGGATGAGAACAGAAATCGCACCGTGGCAGTGTGGCAGCAGTGGGAGGCCCCATTAGCTAAAGTGGTGCCTCAGGTTAAGAACAGTTTCAGGTTAAGAACGGACCTCCAGAACGAATTAAGTTCTTAACCCAAGGTACCACTGTAGTTGCTTTTGTGCTGCAACATCTTGGGAATTACACAGCAGTTCCAAATGATGGATGCTACGATGCAGTCCCAGAAACTGCTCACCTGAGCAGATCCAGTAGTTGGTCCTACTGAGTAGGAGATAGCTTTGGAGAAACCACAGCCAAAATGCTAGACCGGTATAATAACACACCAAGGGGATCAAAAACTAATCTGCCCTGTTCCAGGTGTGCACCGCAAGCTATCAAATCTCCATCTTTCCTTGTAAAACAATACCTAACATTATCCCTCTCACTGGCATTGTCAGTGTAATACCGTTTGTTATTGTATCTAACCTGCATTTTCCTATGGCATATTCTACCCAACTTGTCCAGACCACAGGCAGAACAGACTTCCACATGTGCAGTGGGACTTCCCTGTTAAGTTGTGGGTGAACATATCAGAGGACACAGCGATTCTTCCAAAGCAGCTCTTTATTTGTAAGCTGGAACAGAACTGAACAGCAAATAGCTCAGCCGGCCTGCTTTTATAGGCAGCCGGCTATCAACATTGTAGCAACAACAACCCAGGGTTTCCCGCCTAAAGTAACTGACGTGGACCTGAGTGAAAACTATATACACAATACTCCTGGTGGCCAGGGTGAGAACTTCAATACATAACATTCCCCTTTTCCTCCCCTCACCCTGCAGTTCCCCAGATCTGCTCTGGAGGGGATCTGAAACGGATTGGGAGGGCTGTGGTGGGGGGAAGTCTCATACAAAGTTCAATTTCACCCTATGTGCTTAATGACATTCAGAATGCAAAATATATATATCTTGTATAAAAAGTCCAACTATCATTAAAAGCATTTTATAATAAAGACCTCTAGAGTTTCTCCAAATACACCTCTTCTCTACAATGCAAGAGTGCTAAAAGTTGTTCTCTATCGGACCCCCACTGCAAACCCTAGGATATCCTCTATCAATTGTAAGAACATTATACACCTAATAATTCCATTAGAAGGATTTGTTCCAAACTAAAGGAGACTTTCCAGCTTATGATGCAAATAAGAAGCTAACCGGCTAGAAGCTCTCATAACTCAAATGATTAATATTTCCTTGGCACTTCACTCAACTCAAAGAGTTTATGCTGGCAAAGGCAACGAGTGTGGTATGCTGAACTTGCGCTTTGATCTAGTAAATAAACCCATGGTGAATTCAGGTTCAATTAACATGTTTAAATTTATGACATCTCCTCCAGTATAACAAGTCAGTGACAAATGCCAGCTTCCTTCAGAAAAATGTGCGTTAATATGGGCAAGGTTTTTTTTAAAAAAATCAATTGGCCTTCTACACATTTATCAAAACATATTTTGGCACGTTTGATGTAGTCCTTTATATGTAGTCAATTCAGCTGATTGCAGTTTTATTTAACATAAGCAGCCTACTATTACAGGAAACCTTTCGTTTTGAAGGACTGAATAAGTGGAGAAATGTTCACTGCTAAATATTTCATTCAACATGTGGGTGTGCATTTTGTGTGTGCGTAAGAACATACGTATGTCACTATTTTTGAAACTGAATCCTCTTTTGAGGACTCTAGCAGAATGCTACAGCATTTCAACTGCAAGCAACACGGATGATTTTGCAAAACATTAGGACTTAAAATGATGCTACTAAGGCAAGACTTCCGGTTACATTCTAGCCTTTTATTTGCCTCCGAAGACTCAGTTTTCTGGAGGATAATTAAACTTCAATGTTCACCTTTTAAAACAACACCCATTTGCAGTCCCCACATCTGTAAACAAAAGCAGGGCTGACATGCCCCAAATGATTGAAAAACAGATTCAAATAATAATCATCACACGGTGAATTCAGGTAATGGAGATTATCTCAGCTATAAAAATATTTTGCTCGTCTGGCATAAGTCATTGCCTTGGAATGTAAGAAGAACCTTGCAGATCACACCAAAAGGTCTACCTGCCCCAGCACTCTGTTCCCAACAATGCCCAGTTAGATGCCTCCAGGATAGGGGTTGGAAGCTTCCAGCTTGCCAGCCCAATTAAGTGGGGCAGGTAGCAACCTGGCTCAACCAAAATGGGCGATGCAGGCACTGCTCATCAGCTGATCTGCAGCTTCTGGAAAGACCTACACAAAGCAGAGCATAGCACATCATGAGCTCCTTGTGCATTCATGCTCTCTGATATAGGAGACATCTTATGCAATGCTCTCAGTGCCTGTGGAAGGTTACAGGTAGGTAACTTGCAAACATTTAGGATTGCTTGGGTTCAGATTTATTGCATTTCTATGCTGCACTTCATTCAAATTAATCCCAAATGTGGCTTACAGGAAATAACAATAAATAACAATAACATGGTAAAGGTAAAGGGACCCCTGACCATTAGGTCTAGTCGTGGCCGACTCTGGGGTTGCAGCACTCATCTCGCTTTATTGGCCGAGGGAGCTGGCGTACAGCTTCCAGGTCATGTGGCCAGCATGACTAAGCTACTTCTGGCGAACCAGAGCAAAACATGGAAACGCCATTTATCTTCCCACTGGAGTGGTACCTATTTATCTACTTGCACTTTGACGTGCTTTCGAACTGCTAGGTTGGCAGGAGCAGGGACCGAGCAACGGGAGCTCACCCCATCGTGGGGATTCAAACTGCCGACCTTCTGATCAGCAAGCACTAGGCTCTGTGGTTTAACCCACAGTGCCACCCGCGTCCCGCCAATAACATGGTAGAACAGAACAAATACAGCATGATGCATATAAAACAATTAGCAAATCATCAATCAAACACTTATAACTGATAAAACACTTAACCAAGCAGCAACAAAAAATAAATAAGCTAAACATCACCATTACAGCGAAAGTCATATTATATGACTACCGAATCCATACAGCATTATAATCTATGAAGCAATATTAACAACATTAACAAAATAGCAACCAATAAAATAAACCAAGCACTGTTAAATTCATAATCTCTCCATGCCCCCATGCCTCATAATCTTTCATTCTATTCAGTTCATTAAAATACACATAAGGCCTGTTGCTAAGCCAGTTCAGCCAGATGAAAACCATCAGGGGTCACACTTCTGAGCTCATTTGCAATGAACAGGTGAAAACCATAACGAAAAGGTGGCTGTCCACAGGACACATGCAGCTACAGAGTTACTAATGTCAGGAATATCACATGGTTTCTTTTTGTTTATTTCCCTGCATTTATATCCCACCTTCCTTTCACCTTGGAACCCAAGGCAGTGTTCCGAGGCAGCCACTCACCCAGACACTGACCAAACTCAGGCCAACTTTGCTTCACCAAGGCAGTGCCTTCATATCATATACTCTAGTTGCTGGTGAAAAGGCCACCAGGTAACCTCTCTAAATATTATCAAGGGGTTCCTGGTCATCTGTTTGCAAACTTGCTTGTATGGCTGTTTCACCTGCACAGCTACTACGCCAAAGCACTGAAGGTTGGTGAATCCTGTGTCCATTCAGGAACTGCGTGTGTGTTGATTGAATTTCCCATGCATGTTAAGAAGTCACCTGCAATGCAATCCTGAGTATGTCTACTCAGAAGTGGATCCGGTAGGGCTTATTCCCAAGTAACTGGGAACACAGGAAGCTGCCTTATAGTGAGGCAGACCACTGGCCCACCTAGGGCAGTATTGTCAACACTGACTGGCAGCATCTCCCCAAGATTTCAGACAAGGGACAGCATCCAGCCCTGCCTGGAGATACCTGGAAGTCAAACTTCTGCCTGCAAAGCAGATTCTCCAACACTGAGCAATGGCAAGTTAACTGGGAGTAAGCCCTACTGAACTCAGTGGGAACATGCTTCTGAGTAGACATGTACAGGATTGCACTCTTAAATAATTTCCTGTCCCCCAACATCACAGCAAAGGAATTGCCTCAACAACAAGCATTATTTTTTTTAAAAAAACAAAAGCATTTATGACCACATGATCAAGGGTATTATCAGTTCTGCAGGTAAAAGCAACATTCCCTTTGCAATTCACAGTACAGTATTTGAAAATTCCTTCAGCATTTCTCCACCACGGGAATTCTACGTAGCCATTGTTACTTTATACATGCAAATATATTTTTCTTCCTTCTCTAAACCTCTTAGTTTCTATCTCACCTCTGCTGGAATTCAGCCTGATTACAATAATATTTAATCCTGCGGGCCCTTGGGGATCCAGCTTGCAGAAACGAGGCTAGCCAGAAAACATTACTGATATCAATGGTTTTACAGCCCTCATAAAGCCATTAATGCCTTTCATAACACAAAAAAGTGCAACTTATGGTTGATTTCCGGCTTATAATTAGCCACTTGCCTGGTCACCTGTGGTGTGCAAAAATTAACCCCAAGCGACCAAGCTAGTCCCTGTTCTCCCTTCAAGCTTTAAGGAAGCACTATATCTTTCCAGTTGGGTGGGAGACTGTTCCACGGGCTGCTCTCAGAACAAAGCCCTCTATTAAACAGGGGCTATGCTGTATAGCTTGTGTGTTGGTCTTTCAAACTTCAATGTATGAATGATTAAGAAACAATTCTGAGAGCAGCTAGGTAACTAGATAAAAAAGGGGGGCAACAACTGCCTCACATTCCCCCCCTCCTCACAGAAAGACTGGTTTTCTTGGGTTCTCCTTTTACTTCCTCTCCTCTGGTTCGTGTGTGTTTGTGTGTGTGTGTGGTTGATTTGAAGTGTTTTTGCTTTTTTTCTGTGTGTATTTTCAAGACAGCTGCCAGGATGCACGCGAGGAGAGTCGGTGGCAGAAATTTGCTACCAGATGTACCAATTTGCTACAAAACAACACATCTAACACTGATGTAAAAACAAACCAACCCAACAACAGTGTGGTGATCTTATTTAACCTAGTTTCATTGGCATTTGATAGAAAAGCACTCTTGTAGACTACATGTACCTGGTTTGGAATTGTCTTTAAACTAAAATATGCTAAAAACCATTTCACAAAATGGCATAAAATCCCACAACTACTGTAAATCACTTCAGGATGCCTCACAGGAACTGATTCAGAAAGGAAAATAACAAATAATAATAATAATTGCATTTAGATGACCCAATTCCGGGGTTTTTTTAGTACAAGGTGGCAAGGGTACACCAAGTTTGCTAATCTCAGGATGAGTCATTAATTGGTTTAAATTTAGTAGGTAACCGTAGCGAGAATTATTTGACATAAAAATCAATCATTCAGCTACTGAATGCTTTTCCTGGTTGATTTCTCTGCTGTTAAAAAGGAGCCACCAAAGAGCAAAATATAGGCTGTATGTACAGAGCACTTTTTTCCTTCCCTCTCTCCATTTCAAAGACATAAAAACTCCCCATATATCACAGCAAGGTGCTTGATTTCTCATTTTCCACTGCTCAGGTAATGATACAATAAGTCAAAAATGATGCATGCACCATGTATGGCTCTAAACTCGTAAACAGTTTTAGTATTTCACAGCCACCTACCAGCTCAGGTGGGTGGGGGGAGAAATAATATATAGGGCTCTTATATCCTGAAATATATAGTTGTTTGCTCTTGACTTTTAATTATGATCTAGGTTCACCGATAGCGTGGAGCTCTGTTAGTTAAAACAAACCACGGCAAAATGGGAAATGCTTTATTTCCAACGTGTACTAAATTGTTAACTGAACAATGCATGGAGGTGGGCATATCTCCCCTCCCCCCCTTGACCCACATTACACAACAAGGACAAAGGGAAAGGAGAAGGGTTGCTGGGTGTGTTGAAGGTCAGTTCATATGTCCTAACATGGAGACACCTGAAAATCAGTTTCACATAGCAGCATTCTGCACATGGGCTAGAACACCTGAAATCCACATCATATGTAGATTTGCTTCAACCATACAAATTAGTCCCTCACTTGCTTCAGGGGCCTTGTAAAGATGTATCTTTTTGCCCATACTTTGCCTGTCTCTGTTTTTATTTATTCCTGTTTCTATATTCTTTTATAACACAGTTTGGTGTTTTGAGGTTGCATTTCTGTTTTCGTGACACTGTTGCTTTTAAGCTGTACATCACTTAGTGATTTATTTAAAAATATATATTAAGCAGATGCTAAATGCTTGCAAATAAATAAATAAATATGAATCTATTTTGATCATTCAGAATTTGGTGACTTGCAACCGAATAGATAAACTGACTCCACCAAAAACTATTGTGTAACAGGGAAGTCACAGAGAAGTTTTATCTGGTGTGTTCAGGCTACTGTGGCCATTCACATTCATTCACACACACACACACACACACACACACACCATAATCACTTTGATGTTGGAGTCACTAAGCGACACACATGAATTTATGAAATAGGCCCAAATCTCTATTCAGTTGGACCATAAGTCAGGTTTCTGGAAATAACTTTTCAGAATCTTACAACTTCCACAATGAATGGTGCCTTAGAGAAGCAGTTTTCAGTAGACACCGCACGGTGGTTGCAATATTCCAATCTATCATTTCTTACTACTGTAGTTGACACTGTCCACTGCCAAACAGCCGAGAGAGAAAGCTACTTCAGCCAACCATATCTCAACCCTTTTGCCTGAACACACAGCCTTTACAAAAGCCACGTTTAAACCACAAATTCTCGAATTGGGTATGTGCGCATTGGGTATGTGCGCACTATACCTTTAAAGCACATTCTAAGCAGAATCTTTCTCTCAAAAAATTCTGGGCACTGTAGTTTGCCAAGGTCTGCTATGAATTGTAACTCTGTGAGGGGTAAACTACAGTAACCAGAATTCTTTGAGCGAAAGAATGTGATTCAAATGTGCTTTAAAGGCATGGTGTGCACACAGATATAGCTCTTTCCTTCATCCAAACAAAAAAGCTATTGTTGCCAACTTTGGAATAAGTTGAGATACCAAACAAGCTTCAAGCCATGGTTTAATATTTGGACCTGTTCTGAAGTGAGTAAGCCACTTTTCATGGTTCAAATGAAAAGGGAAACTGGCTAATTAGAGACCTCCTGTTTTAATAGCAGTTCATGGCAAAGGGAGGAGTAGATCGGCAACAGACAGAATCAAAAGGCTTCTGCGTATTTATCTTATAAACTGAGATATGATAATCCAAACATGGCTACAGACTATGTGAGGCCAAAAGAAAAAGACACTGGAGGGCGGGGGGGGGGGGAGAATTCATTCTGCCTAGTGTTTTAAAGGATAAGATGCAATAGCAAAACAAATAGGATAAATATGTTGGGAGGATATGCTGAAATCCTGTTCTTTGTGTGGTTGTGACTGGTTAGAAAAGGATTCACATTAATGCAGCTGTTGTTTTCAAACACCTTCCTTGAGGCACCTGATGGCATCCATCCATCTATATCTAGCTATTACACAGATCTGTTCAGATGGCAGAAAGCATTTAAACACAGGTTTTGCCTTCAGTTGGAAAAGGCTCCCAGAGTGGCTTACCAAGATTAATAATATGACAGTCACTGCTCTTAAGCTTATAATCGGGCAGGGGGAGGGATGAAACAAAAGCAAAAGAGATTGGGAGGGGGGAGAGAGAGAAAAGAAAAGCAAACTCAAGCCCAGGGATCAGCAAACTTTTTCAGCAGGGGGCTGGTCCACTGTCCCTCAGACCTTGTGGGGGGCTGGACTATATTTTTTTTGGGAGGGGGGGAAATGAACGAATTCCTATGCCCCACAAATAACCCAGAGATGCATTTTAAATAAAAGGACACATTCTACTCATGTAAAAACACCAGGGAGCCTCCCCAAATAACCCAGAGATGCATTTTAAATAAAAGGACACATTCTACTCATGTAAAAAAACGCTGATTCCTGGACTGTCTGCAGGCTGGATTTAGAAGGCGATTGGGCCATATCCGGCCCCCGGGCCTTAGTTTGCCTACCCATGCTCAAGCCTCCCGGTTCTTAAAGACCCTCTAAAATGGAAAGAGAGAAGGAGCTGGTCTCCGAAGCAAAGCCCATGGAGAGGCCCTACTTCATTCCTTCTTTTTGCTACCGCCTGCCTGATGGCCTGATGGAGTGGTTGTTGCTGGATGACAGTCGAGGGAGAGAAGACAAAAGGAACAGCAATCTCAGAAAAGGAGATGGCTCTGCTTTCCTTAGCTCCGCCACTCCAGCATTCATCTTCATTTTGCCACCCATCCATGTGCATTAGATACTGAATCATGTTTGTTATTACACGCATCCAATTGGCACACAATTTGGGATCAGCAGCACAACACAGATTCAAAGGATCCTGGTTCTATATTCCACAGGTCCTGAGAGGGAAGTACAAAGCCAACCAATCAGATTTTCTTATAAACTGCAGGAATTGGGTGTGTGGCATACCCCACATGAGCTCTGGGAAGGGAAGAGATATCTCACCTAATGGGGTTTTCAGAATATAGGTTAATGATTATAATACAGTGGATTAATAAGTACAGGCACACTCCTTAACATGGTAAATATTTCATAACACCTGAGGAAAATCACGCTATGTGTACTTACAGTGTACTTAGGGTTTTTTTAAAAATGGTAAAAAGGCAAAATCGATTCTAAATCAAGGTTCTAGTTATTTGTGGGGGTGGGGGGTTAAAAAGAAAGATGTCTTTACATTGAACGTGAGCCACAAAACTTAATTTTCTAAGTGTTTCCTTTGCAAGAGTCATTTATCATCTGGTAACTTCTACCTTTCCAGTATTAAATTGATTAGCAGTAGACTGCAGATATTCCCCCAAGTGTATGGACATCAACAATGTCATGGGAAATTGTTTGGGGAATTTTCCAGTATGTGCTAGTATTTGCTGGTAAATATAATTTTACCCTCCGTCTTTCTTTCGCCTGGCTTTTCCAGATATAGTTTTATTACAAAACCGGTCACCGCACCTAGTCACCTTCTGAGTCATTTTTTCACCTTCTCATCCAATGCAAAGGACCAGATTTCTTACTCCCAGTGCAATCTGGCATCATGAAAGTGGCACAGATGAGTGTGAGGACTGGCGTTGACTTCAGTTCTTGCAGGGTTAAATTAATAAATGCTGAGAGAGAAAATTGCATGCCGTTTTCTACCATGCCCCTTAAAAATACTTGGCGTAGTGAGCATCACCTATTCTATTGAATTTTCTAAGCTGCACAGCAGAGGCAGTGAAGTAGTCATTACTCAACAACACAGCAACACAAGGACTCTCCCTTTATTAATTGCATAATCATTTTGTCTTCACAGGGTCAGCCGGGACCCAGAAAGAAAGGACACAAATTGACAGAAATGTGTTTGAATTTGGAAGGACAAACTTCAAAGCAATATTTGCACATGAACAAATTTAGCTATTTGCAGTTCCTAATAAGTGAAATGAGCATAGCAGAAAACAATTAAAAATAAAACAGCAGACAAAAACCAGAACATAGCCAGGCGTCTCAGTCAAACCACCACTAGGGACTCTCTGTGTGGGACAGAGTCCACTATGCTAGCTTGGCAGCATAGTCACTTTTGCTTACTGGGAAGGAGATGCCAGTGCAGAGGAACCAGCAAAACCAATCCTGCACATCTGCTGGTGCATTTGCATAGAGCCAAGCTCCAGATGCCCATCTCCCAATAAGCAATATTGCCCACTTCCTGGAAAGCTAGCACAATAGCTCCACCCCACCCGGTGAGCTGTACATAAACATTAATGAAATTGCTGTGGCCCCATTCAGCTGTATTTAACCCTCCAGAGGCTGAACAACCGTGAGTGTGGCCAATGGAAACTGGTCCATTAGGGCAAATGGGGCACTGCCCCACCAACCTCAGCATGTTCTCAGCCACCTCCATGTCTTCTTACTTACAACCACTCCAAGGAGTGGCACTGCCTGTCAGGCTCTCCCTCCTCTTGCCACTTGTAGAGTTCAGTAAGGAAGAAGATGGGGCAGAACCAGAATTAGTTGCCTCTGTCAGTTGGTGGGTCCGTCGTCCACACCTACTGTTGGGCTCCCTGCTTTCCAGCCTACCAACCACAATGGGCACCAGCCATTACAGGGTGTGGCCAAAGGTGGTTGTGGGAACCCTACACTCTCACAGACACCACACACACCCTTCTGCACTTTAAGATTGGAGCAAGATGGACTTGAAAGGAAAGGGGCGAAGACTTGCAAAAGCTTTATATGAAGAGCAGTGAAAGGGTAATGGTTGTGTGCTACCAAGAAGAAAAATACCCCAAACCCTACAGTCTGCAAACACATAGGATTTTTAGCTTTTGGCCCTATCCTACAAACATCACAGCTTGAATGTTTTATCTGGCATACAAAAATCTGAGTTGAGCATGTCGGGATGATAGGGCGGAAGAACGATTCACATGGTGAACTATTCAATTTCCAAAACTGCAGTCAGAGATGGCAGGAGGGAATTCACCACCCAGTTTTGCTAAACATGTACACCCACTTTAGAAATGCATGGTATCTGTGCATTGGGGGGGGGGCCCTCATGCTCATCTAGAGATGCAGGTGCCACAAGACCAGCAAGATGCCAGCAGCAATTGAAGTAACTAGAGTAGGGATGGGGAACGTGTAGCCCTCCACATGTTGAATCCAACTGCCATCGGCCTCGGACAGCATGACTAATGGTCAGACAGGATGGGAGTTGTTGTCCGACAACACCTGGAAGGCTGCAGTTTCCCCATCTCACATCTAGAGTCTGAAGTGGTTTGTCTGAAGTACAGGTTTTTGTGGAGAGGAGCTGGAAGCAGCTGGAGGGTCAGACGGGACCCGCAGGCAAGAGGCTGGTCATTCCTCCTTTAGACTGCAAGTATCAAAAGTGCTGAAATAATATTTCCAATCTATGCCAGGGAGAGAAAAAAAATCCCAGGCACATCATTGTTCAGGTTGATGCTGGTGCCTAAGAATTTTGACAGGTATTCTCACCCCTGCACAACTGGCTTCTATTTTTTTCCCTTTAGTGCCTAGGAATGTAGAATACATTCTTTTTTTCCCCCCTTCCAATGACTGTATCTGATCCCATAAATTAGAGCCGGCTAGACATACCTTTGCTTCCAAGAAATTGCGTTTACTAACTGCAGTGCCAGAAATAAGACAAGCAGGAATATATTTCCAAGGAAAACATTTCCCGTTATAACATCAGGTAAAGTGCATCCAGAAAAAAATCATCAGTCAAAATAATTCCCTAATTAAAACACCAGCACAGTTGCAGGGAAAAGGTACCGGCCAGCTGGGGAATATATAGCCCTATTCATCCTCAAGGCATCTTTGCAAACACTCCCTAATTCTTAAAACACTTCTGTAAGGTTAATGTCAGCCATGCTTGACAGATGGGAATGTAAAAGCAGAAAGTTTAAATGTACTGCCTACAGCCAAAGGAGCAGTCAAGGTCAAAACTCTTTTAGCGAGGTGGATCAAACCTCTCTCTGTCACTGAGTGGCATAATTTTGCGCCATATTAATCACAGAGAATGGGAGGCATGAAATACACAATAATACTTTCAGCAGGGAGAAAATTTTGTCAGTGAGAGCAGTTGTAAGCCTTTGAGCACCACCAAGCTCTTCTTAAAGAAGAGCACATGTGAAAAGCATAACATTTCCCATGGGTTCATCAACAGTTCTGTAGGGTTGAATGTGTCCATTTATTAATTAAATTTATTCACCGCCCTTGGTCTCTGAGGGTGGCGGTTGACCTTCCTAGCCTTGTCGAAACCCAGCCAAGTGGCCAGCATCTGTGGCATGTGGCTGCCGTTTTTCCATCTTCCTTTAAAACAAAAACAATCCCTTTGCGACAAAGCACACATTGTTTAAAACAATTAGGAAACTCCTGCTGTTCTCAACTAGGAGACTGCTTCTAACAGTTCACAGCACTGCTGTTAATTTATCTATCAAGTCTGTGGTCTCTGCACTTTTTATAAAACAGTAGGGTTGTTGCCTCATTTGTATTTGCGCGTGTGTGTGTGTGTGTGTGTGTGTTTACGTGCCTATTGGATAAGCCCAAAGAAATCTTCTACATACTCATGCTAAATGTTACAAAATTGAGTACTCCAACATCTAAGGATGAGTTCAGTCAACTTGTGCCCTTGTATTGATCTCCTGTTTCTCCCTACACTTACTTTCTAATCCACTCCATAATTACATGAACTGACTGTGCTTCCCAAAGCTGTCAATTTTCCTTGAATCCATTTTCAAAAGACTGTACTTGAGTCTGGGAAGTGGATCAAGCGGCCAGAGTTTGACCAAGGTACATCTCCTGTTACCCACACCACTTGTTACACTCAAACACCAACTGGCTCCTCTGCTGAGAGGAGAACTCTTGAAGGTACTCAAAATTCTCACACGCCAAGAAGAGATATAGGAAGTGGGGAGTGAAGAGGAGAGAAATGTATTGATCCAGTTCTTTTAACATGCTAATTTGCCTTGTGGTGGTTTCAATCATTGACAGGCTGGGCACTTCAAAAGGAAATTGTTTCCCAAGTGGGAATGCCCTTTTCAGCTACAGAAAACCCTTGAAAAGGAGAAAACAAATAACTACACTACAAGTACCAAGTTCATAGAAGTACACTGTTGGTGTGTACCTTCCAGAAGGGCTTTGCTGTTTGATTTGCCATTCCTCAGTCAAATTTAAGCAGTTGTGGGATTGGGATTCCCCTGCAAAATATTCTTCCACCCCATCAGCTGCTTTAAACTTTTATTACTTGCCCCAAGCACTGGTAGGTGAAGACAGGGTGGATGGGAGGGAGGGAGAAAGAATAAACCCAAAGTTAAATAGGCTTTTAAGGAAAACAAAATTAACTAATCTGTGGTCTGATATGGAAAGCAAGGCTAATGAATTAGTAATTTTTCTGTGGTTCTGACCTGGTGAGAAGCCTCAAGAGCTGAATTTAAAAATAAAAATAAAAATGGAAGCTAACAAAAATATATGGTTGCATTCCTTGAAACCAACCCATATACACACAGGAATATCTAACCCTTTGGATGGATTTCGCTCATTCTGTGTTGTTGTTGTTTCCTAAGACACCTGCTCTTCTTGGGAAAACAATTAAAGTAGGTGTAATTAAAACAGCTGTAATTCATTACTGGCCTCACTGCAGAGGAACACTAGCACCCTTTCTTAAGAAGTCTTGATGGCGGGCAGAGAGAGACAATTGTTCAAGTCACTCAAATGCTGGTGAGAACACGAAGTGCCCACTAAACAAAACCCTCCACCCAAGAGCATTATTGTGTGACAACCCCATGATTAAAATATCGGGGAAAGAAGCAGCGTCCTTTCCTCCTGTCTTTGTTACCAGTGAGAGCTGCCCTTGAGTCGTGGCTGAATACAATGGAAGTAATGGAGACAAAGACAAGATTTAATTAACTGTCTCGGGAACTATTTATGAAGAGAGAGAGGGAGAGAGAAATGCTCGATAACCGCTAAGTTGACAAGAGAGAGAAAATTACTGAGAACTGTAATTGCTTTGCACTTGTTGTTTGGGTCATTTGCACAAAGGGTGTTTTTCCCCCCAATGAGGTAAAATTCAGAGAAGTTGGGGATCTAGATTGCTAGACCCTCTCGCCGCTAGAAGCGGGAAGCCCAACAGTTTTAATCCAGATCTCCATTTCTCGAAAAAGAAAACCTTGACTTCTTCAAACGCATCCCGAATTTTCGAAGGCTCTCCGCTTAAGGCTTAGGGGGAATGCATCAAAGGGAAATGGAGCTGCTTTCAAAGTCATCTAATTCAGAAGAAAAGAACAGCCAAGGAGGGAAATGTTAATCTGAAAGTAAGCACATCTTCTGCCTAAAAGAGAGACCGGGGGACAAATCTCTCCAACACGGGCTGCATGTTAATCAAACACCAGTCCTGGCCATATTTACCTGCCGTCAATATTGTGGGAGGAAATCAGTATTCTGTTTAACCTCTGACCTGCTGGAACTGAAACAGACAAAGAACCAATCTGGAGCCATGGGAGAGCGTAGCCAAATAGCAAACTGCAGGGAGCCGATTGTTAAAGTGACATTTGGCTCTGGAGCAGGCAGCTTCATTGGGACAAACTGTTATTCTCTCAAACAAGGCATGAAGAGATAACACCATAAAATATGAACAAAATGGAACTTGTTTCCTTGAAACTAAATTGTTAGCTTTATGGGACTTCATGCTGAACAGTATGAAAAAAAAATCCAATTTGCTTTGAAGCGCATTAGTCTGTCTAACATCCTAATTATTGTTTACATTGCCATTTGACTTCTATTAAGAATTGAATAATTACCTAGCACTTCATAGTTTAAAAAAATACAAGCAAACAGGATTATCTGGATAATTAAGACACTGTACCGTGGTTTGCATGACTGCTGAGTAAAGTATCCCTGCCAATAAGAGAAGTTAGCCTTATCAATGGAATTGTTTCAAATGATGCTTTAAGGATTTTAAGCAGCTGGCAGTCCGTAGCTTATTAAGGATACTGGAACAGATTTTGATGAGTCTGGCTTTGCTTAAAAGCAGTTAGAATGAAGATCATTAGTCTGGACCTAAACCTGAGCACAGAAATGTCTCATTCCCTCCATTTTCCACAAACCTCCTTCATCTCACCAGGTGATCTGGCCTTTGCTCACCGACAGAGCACTTTTAATGCCCATGTAAAATTTGGCGATCACATTTTAGAGATGGGAACTGAGACTGGAATAATGTGCCTCCCGGTAAACTGAGCCACTACCTCCCATTTCCAAGTCCGGCATTCTGTTACAATGTTTGAGATCTCAAGCTCTCTGCCCCTTGCCACCACTCCTGAGCAAATGAGCACTCCTTGAATATGCTCATGCATAGGGATTGGAGCAAATGAAATCTCTCCTTTTGCTCAGCTGACAAAGGTGATAAAAATACTCACAATGTTGCTGTTGTTTTAATTGTCTAACAATTCTACGCTCATGCTCGGCAAGTGCTGGTACCAATTTAGTTCCTAGAGGAAAGGAGACTCCTAGGCAGAGCTGTCAAAATCAATACAGCACAAGGTTCAAGGCAGTTTCCTTACTACTGCAAGTACTACGATTGAGAAAAGGTGTACCTTGTTAACATTCTTTCCATAATGCTACTCTGAAACGGCATCAAAGCCCCCTATGACAACCAAAGCAGACAGGAGAGGTAATCACATGCATGTTAGATATCCGTTTGCCCCCATTTTCAGCCATCAATAACCTGTAGACAGAACCTCAGATACTATCTGCTACTCAAGCCTGCCACTCAGTGCCAAATTGCATGCATTATTTCCCCTGATTAACACATGCATAACACACCTCCAGCCATTGCCTGGCAAACCCATTTTTGAAATCAGATCCCACTCAGACTCCTGCACCCAAAGGCCACTTCCAAAAGCAGCTAAGGGAACCACAGCATCTTGCATTTGTTTTTCTCAAAGCCTGAACCCAACCTCCATTAGCAGGGAGTGGCACTTGCTGCACTGGGTCCCCTGGAATGATGTGGCCAAAACCCACAAAATCCTGAGGCCCGGAAACTTACAGATAAATCGACAGAAACGCCAGGTGACAGGCAGGAATGTCAGGTTCTGAATCATTTATAGCACTGAGGTCATAACTATAAGGAGGATGTGTCATTTACTTTCGGATTAGCAGCTATGACTTTGGGAGGGAGCATATCTTCAAAGCAGGGCCCAACTGAAGCCAAGGATCATTAGGATACAATAAGAAAAAAGGAGTTTTGTCATTCCCAGGACTTGTATGCAGCTCTCAGACATCATCACTATCCATTCTTATTTATATCAATGTGCTTAGGAATGCCACCTGTTCTGCATAATAAAGGATTCTCCCGTATTTCAATATAAAATGCTGCATGCTAGGCTGGGGAACCTTTGACCATCCAGATGTTGCTGGACTCCGACTCCCATCATCCCTGACCATTGGCAATGCTGATTGGGGCTGATGGGAACTTGGGAGTCGAAGGATATCTGGTGTGTGAATCAGGACCTATATGACTGCATCCAGTGACATTTTTAATTAGGAAGAGGTGCACAGACCATCTTGAAAACTTAGAAGAAGTGTTCAATTTTACAACTTTAGAACAACAGCAGGACATTCTTTAGATGGAAACTACCATATTTTTTGCACCATAACACTCACTTTTTTCCTCCTAGAAAGTAAGGGGAAATGTCTGTGCGTGTTATGGAGGAAATGCCTACGGGTGGCATGCCTACGGATTTTCCTTCTCTAAAAACTACATGTGTATTATTGTCGGGTGCGTGTTATAGAGCGAAAAATACGGTACTTTTCCTGCGAGATTAAACCAAGTCCGCTCACCCTCTCAGTGCAGCAGTGGTGCAGGGTGATGGAGGCACTCCATAGGGCCCCCAATGAGGGAGCTCAAGGTCATAGTCTGACCTGGGTAGGCGGCAGGGGATAAGCCCACAGTACCTATCAGGAGCTGGATCCAAGCCTGCTCCCTAGATTGGCCATTGGGGGTGCAGGGAGGTTTCCCTCAGGTCTGCTCTGGGACCATTTAAACAGCCCATACCTGGACCCCCCCCCACCTGGGTTTTCTTCTTGTTGGGCCACAAAAGATCTAGAAAGCTTAGAGGAAGTGCTCGATTTCATAACTTTAGAACAACAACAGCAGCACACAAATTCTTTAGATGGAAACTACTTTTCCCGAGAGGTTAAACCAAAAGCCAGACAAAAGGTGCCTCTTGGTATTATTTAATCCTAATAGCCCTTCCAATTATACTGAGAAGCAAATGGTCTCACTTCCTTCAACGCTGCTCAGGCCTGAATCGAAGCTTCTGCACGTTTCCTTGTTGTTTTAAACCTCTGCTTAATTACGCCACATGGCCTGACACTCTGCAGTTTACTGCTCTGTGAAATTAACTTTGAGTTAAACGCTAATTGCACATCAAAAAGCTTTGTGTGCATATTCACGGGGGGCAAAAAATATGCCCTTTTCCTGTTAGTTTTTAGAGAAAATAGATCTAGCATGGATTTTGGTTCTGATTTCATACCATTGATTTGCAAGAGACAAAATGAAAACAATCCATACTTGAGGGGGTTTCTTTTGTAAATGAAGTGTGTACATGCTTCAGATGCCATAGTTCAGATCGATAAACCTTTCAACCAAACTGTCCCAAGCAAACCTGTGTTTGGGCACCATTTAATAAAGTTACAAGTTACATGTAGGCTGCCACAGGCTAGCTGGTGTCATGTGGGTCAAGGGCTGTGGCGTTTGTGGCTTTGAGGTACATCGGCAAATGGTCGTCTTAAGTGAATGCATTAAAGGAGGGGAGAGGTGTTAGGGAAACCTCTTGTGCTGCAATCCTACACATTTTGCTAGGTGCAAGTTCTATTGAACTCTGAGAGATTCACTTCTGAGGGCCCATCTGCACTATAAATTTCAAAGCAGTATCATACCACTTCAAACAGTCAGGTCTTAGAATCCTAGAATCACAGTTGGAAGGGACTCTGAGAATCATCTAGTCCAACCCCCATCAATGCAGGAATATGCAGCCGTTCCATATGGGGATCAAACTTTCAACCTTAAGAGTTATCAGCACCATGCTCTAACCAACTGAGCCACACACACACACACACACACACACACACACACACACACCAGAATGCTGGGAAATGTAGTTTGTTAAGGATGCTGACCATCTGAGACCCCTGTTCACCTACCAGAGCTATAATTCCCAGAGAAAAATAGCACCATTAAGAAACTATCATTCCTGGGGGGGGATTTTTTGGAGGGAGGGGGAGACATGACTGCTGAAAGTGTTATGATACTGTTTTCAATGTATAATGCAGGTGGGGCCCAGATAGATATGCCCAGAATATCATATTTTTAAAAAGAAAATAACTGTATATATAATGCATCACAAAGGGCAACATCTCTTTTAAGATTATTATTTTTTGTAAACAAGAGTAATTTTAGTTAAGTTGATCAAACTAATATTATTTTCATAAAGTTGCCATTTCAATTCTTTATCCATCAGGTTTGATTTGCCTTTTAGCAAGGCTTAACACAACACCACTTTACCCAAGTTGACTTGCACTCAGTGTCCCTTTATTCACAAAACCTTGGAAACACTGATGAAGTTCACACCTAAAGTGTGAATTCTCCGTCTAACAGTTTTGTATTGCCTCAGTAGTCAGCATTTCCCATAAGGCCGAGAGGGCCTCAAGGCCTGTGTGGGTTTTTGTGTGGAAAGACTGGGCCACAAAGAGGAATGGTGGGCAAATATGCACTCCCTATCTCTTAAACAAAGAGCTTCGATCAAATGCATTTGCATGAAACCCAAGACTTTAGGATCTGCATAAATAGAAGGAGCTTCTCCTCTGGACTTTCCAAAGGAAGCGCTTATCTCCTTTGTGAAAGTGGGAAATGGGTGGGCTACTTTGCATGAGGATGTATACAAAATATGCAAATGAGGAATCTGCTGCATGCAAAAGGCAAACTGGCCAGACAGCTGACAATCTGCATTCACAGGGGAAACCTCATCCCTCTCCACTGGGAGCAATGGGAACGAAACCAACATGTTTGCTTCCCAGGGAGAGTGAAGCAGATCCTGAATATTCATAAAGTGACCATTTAGTCATGGAAGTGTTAATTATTTCCAGCTCATGAAACTATGTGACCTCACCTGCTCCCACAAAGTATATCAAAAGAATCAGATGAAATGAGAGCAGAGTTTGATCCACAAGTTTAGGGCAATGTAGGGAGGAGTGAGAGAAAGAGCGATTCAAAAGACATAAGGGATGGCTGAAGTCTTCCTTTATCAAGTCCCCTCAAAGCACCAATAAAGATCTAAGATCAGTGGACCAAACACAGACAAATAGCCCATGGAAAAGCCAGGCTGTATTTCTATGGCCAATGCTACAACTTAGAAAGAACGTACAAGATTTCGTTCACTGTAACTGGAAAGATTGAATACTATTCAGAAACCTTAGCCCAGAGTTTGCTACGATTCACATTTAGAAAAAGATGGACTACAAAACATTTCAGTGGAGGAAAAACAACCACCCAACAGCAAACACCTGCCACAAATTTGTCTCAAAATAATTTTTACTTTTAAAAAAAAAAACTTCCCCCATTTTTTTAAAAATAAGTTTGATCTTTTATACACACAGACACACATGCTCACACATACATACCCTCACAAAGATGCACTCCCTTATTTTCAAGCAACTTTGTTTACAAGTCATATGTTACAGATCGTTTTGCTATCCTGGATACATCCAAAAGCTGATACGCAAAGTTACTCATGAGAATGTTGATTTCAATAAGAGGAAGAAGCAGAACTACAGTTTAGAATTGCTTTTATGTATATGCTATTTGTCTACAGAACAGGCATCAACATTTGAAAGATATGTTCTATAGGGAAAAGAAAAGGGTGAATTCCTGTTTAGGAACAACAGGCAAACTTTACTCCCCTAGTGCAACAAAAAGTTCTTATATGAGTATTTATTTTATGGCATCTAAATTATTCCTGCTTAAGGATCCTGTTATCAAAGGCAGTAGGGAAATCCCAAACCTGGCAAAAAGAAGACGATTTCAAAAACATATCTTAAACCTTGTGGGATGTTCTGCCAATTGGCTTTGTAAGTTTCCTAAAAGAGAATATACACACAACAAAATGCTGAAATCTTGGGGTGTTTATGCAAAATGTAATTAAAATATCTGGATTTTATGGTGCAGTGACCTTAAATGGGATACATAAAATTTAACTTACAGGTTTCACTGCATCAGAACAATTACAGAGAGCTGCAATTCTATTACTTGCTTGATTTAGCATCTTCTCTGCTTTTTCCATATATTACATCTACTTGCTTTGATAAGGAAATTACATAACAAAAATCAAAACCACATTGAGCTAATGTGTAACAAAACCATTTTAATCACCAATGGCATCTTTTAGCAAAAGAGCATCAGCAAACAGCTACATTTTCCCCCCTTAAAGCACTTAAAGCAGTAATTACCTTAGCTTTTGAGATATGCCTCGAATGTAAGGTAATTTCATGTTTCATTAATAATATTTCCCATGCAGTTCTTATTCTCTTTTTGAAGCACAACACTGGTTGCTAAATAAGATTGAGGAAATCAAGTGTATATTTCCTTTACTTATATTTAAAATTACAGGTGCAACTTTCAGCACACACGAGCAAGATTCTCACAACGATAGATTGCTAATTTTAAAGACAGACGTAGTGGAGAACTCGTAAAAAATAGATTATTGGGTTTTGTTTTGTTTATTGATTATGGAATCCTGCTTCTTCCCTGATTCCCTGCTCTCTTTTTTTGACTACTGCCAAGTCCCCACAGAATAGCTCTCCTTCACTGAAACCACTCAGCAAGTTCAAGCTTCTGTTAACCCCAATAACACGTTCTTCTTACTTAGAAGAGACAACTGAATAGGGATCGGGGGAGAGAACAAGGTTTCCATTACAGAAAATGTTATTCAAGATCCAGACACTAAATGAACTCGCGGCTGCTTTGGGGTGCTACCCAGGCATCACCTGGTAGACTCGACAAGTCTTTTTTTTCTTCTCACTCTTTCTTTCTTTCTTTCTTTCTTTCTTTCTTTAAAAAAAAACTCAATTAACATACACTGCTGGATGAAAGGAAGCCAGTAGGAAATACCTTTTGGTCCCCAAAGTTCTGAAGACTCCAGCAGATGAGCAATGTTAGATCTCAAAACAACAGGGGCACCCTCTGCCTCCACACCCACACCCATCAGCCAGCCTGCCCAGTTTTGCCCACCAAGCCTTTGTCGAGCTTTTAAGATCTTAATCAATCTTAACTCTGACCTCAGGATCACGGGAGGAAGATGGATGAGGAAGTGAATGACCTGTGACCTACTCTTACATTTGTCCTGCCACAGCCATGCTGTTGGAAAATCAGTCTGGAACCTGTTCACAGCCCTCCAAGCTTACTCTTTTATAAGCTTTTGTGGACTTGAGATGGCTTTCTTTCTTCTCTTTAGCTGGCTGCCCAGTTCTATAACAATGCTTTTGGCTCTCTAGATGGTGTTTATTTTCACACAAAAATATTAAAGGGCAAGAATAGTGATTACAAACACCAAATAACCAAACTCAGCCTCTGCACGAGCATCCAAATCCAAAGTCATCTGATTCACCTGTACACTAATAGTTTGGATTCCAAGTAAACATGGCCATTAACAAGTGATTCATAGCAAAGCCTGTGGGCTTAGGGAACAGTGAGAAAAACATTTGTCTTGGAACTGGAAGAAATGTTTTTTTTTTTTTTGCAAGGAAAATACAATCAACAACTGATGAAATGGCTAACAATTTAAGACTGCTTGCTGGATTGTATTTTCTTCCAATGGAACATTTAATGGGAGGGTTTTAAAACACAGGAGATGCAAAAGACAAAAGGTTTCTTTCTTCCTTTTATACATGATCTCATCAGGATTGGTCATTAACTTAAGGTGTGAATAATCAGTTTCCGTAAGTCCAGTAGAGCCGAACAGAGAGTTACCAAGAATTTTCTGTGTCAATGTCACTTTCAACCACCTACTGCTTTTTTTAAAAAATGTGGGGGCCTCCTGAAGTTCCTGCCCCAAAAGATCACAAGTGATTTCTCCCACACAACACTCTGGCTGTCATGTGATTAGATAATAATGTGTGGGTCATTGACTAAGGAGTGTTTTAATTTGGCATCAATCAGGGTTAGCCAATACTGCCCCTAACACCCACTTTAGCAGAATGCAGAGTAATCTCTTTGCAAAGCACAACTTTCTAATTTGGTCCACCTGCTCTCCCACCAGCTAAACCATGCAAAAATAAAATGAAAGAAGTATTGCTTACAAACTAGGAAAAACAGCAATAATTTTAAGAAATCTCTTTCGATGCTAACACATCTCCCTCCCTCCCCCCAAAATCTACTCAGAATGACATCTGCATGTTGGTAACAATTTGTTTGTTCTTGACATGCAAAGGTTTCCAACTTCCTGCCCACTCCAAGAGACAGAATAATTTACTCAAGACATGTGCCTTGTCATCATGCAATTCATTTTTCAATTCTCACTCCAACCTTTCATAATTGTGTTGCTGATAAGATATGCTCATCTCTCCCACCCCCTACCTCTGCTTCCCCCCCACTGACATGAACATATCTGATGGAAGTATGATAGCAAAGGAAAATGTTTGTGCTCAGAGCTGCGTTCCTGCCAACTCTTAATTTCAATGCATAATAATGAACTTCACATTGCCCATAAATGATCATATAAAACCATCTCGGTATGAAATGCTTTGCGGGAGGAAGATGCCATTTTACACCTATTTTACAGAAATCAGTGTTATGTTTTGCTTTTTCCTATACCACATATATTGCACACACACATTTTTTTAAAAAAATCATTACCCTTAACAAAATGCATTTAAAATGAATCAGCCTCGGCATCGCTGGGCCTCATCCGTTTAGCAACATATACAAAGAGGCATTCATTTGGCAAAAAGAGCCATTAGAGACTGATCCTGAACATGCGACTAAGGGGGCAATCAAGTCCATAATCAGTAATAACCTATTTATAAAATCATGATAATGTATAACTAAAAATCACAGGCACCCACAAAGGCGATTTAAATCTCCCCTCCCTTTTCTTTTCTTTAAGATAAGCTGCCTTTTATAAGAACCTTAATCCTTAATTCTGCAGAGAAGGGGGAAAGGAGGGGGGGCAAACAGATGACTTCTTGCATTTCTTAGAGTCTCCTAGCATGCTCCTTTGTAAAGGAAACAATGGAGACTTTCTGAGAAATAAAAATATTTCACAAAAGCAGCCATGTCACGTATTCAAGGATTATTTCGTGAAAAGTTATCAAGTGAGACACTAAAGAGTCATTCCTTAGGGCCCCTGAGAAACAAAAAGAAGCTTCTGTCTTCCGCCATGAAGGAGGAGACAGCTTGTTGCTGCTGTGCCTTTTCTTTTAGCCGGAATAGCAATCTCACGTTTTAAAAAAAGAAAGGAAGAGAAATTGATTCTGCCCCTTTAAACAGCACTGGCTCAGATAACATGGCTTCCATCCTCATTCAAATGTGAATGGGGAGATGCAAGCCAGTTCTAATCTACCCTCTGATAGCAAATGTGCCCTGCCTTCTGCCGATTATGGTGGTGCCATTTGTTCTGTCAGTATTATGCAGTCCTTAGCCCTGCCACCTGGAACTACTGGACTTCCTCATTAGACCCCTTCATCCCATTGCATCCCACAGGGACTGCTAATTACGGGCAGCCTTCCACCGATTCTCATCTCTGATTCAATTATGAACACCAGTCCCTAATGAACTGCACAATGCAGGGGGGCCCTACCTTGGCATTCTCCATTGTGCTCTTCATACCCAGCATTGCACAGGCAGTTGCCAATGGGTACCAGCCATTCACCATCTGCCCCGCAGTACATCTTTGGCACATCCTTCTCTTCGGAATTGTTCACACAAGAGCCGCGAACTTCCACCAGAGAGGACGTGTCTGCCCCGGTGATCGTGTCCGGAAACTGGGCCAGGTTACGGACTGTCAGCGGGCACTTCTTGTAGAAAACGCGGACAGACACTAAGGCAATGCAAGCGCCGACATCTTGGAAAGCCAGATAAAATCCCTTCTTGCTCAGGGGCCCCACGTCGCGGATCTCAGTGTTGAGCTTCATGATCCGGTCTCCAATGTCCACCTGAGTGAAGCTCTCGTCGGCCGCGATGGTGTCAATCTTAGCAAACTGGCTCTCGCGGATAAAGCGCTCCTTATCGTTGCTCGACTCGTAGTAGTAGAGGTTAAAAGTCTCTTTGCAAGTCCCCATGACACCTGGCAAGCTGTTGCAGTCTCTGAGTGTGAACTTGATTTCAATATAAACCCTCTGAGCCCCTTCGCGGGGAATCCAATCAGTTCGTAACCAGTTGTTCTGACTGGACTCCATCACGTTGCAGACTTGATAAGTGCGGATCGGAGTGTTTTTCTCATCCATAATACTCACTTCCTCCCACTGTGAAGAACCAAAAGGGACAAACGTGAGACGGGAAGAGTGTGAAAAGCATAATCAAACCTTGCTACCGCCAGATAAATTAATTCCTCTCTCCCCCAATTGGCTTCCTTTATTTCTCTTTATACCGGAAGCCATTAAAAAAATCAGAACATACAGGGTGCTTCAAACACATGAGCAAAAATAAAGCCATATACTGAAAAGGAAATCAGGTTTTAATAGCAGCCTAATTGAAGACCTCAGGAAAGTGATATTTTCCAAAGAAAAACGGATATATGCTAGCTTGTAATCAACCTTAATATACCATGATCTGAATGAACCCTCGTAAACTGGGAGTCTTATAAAACCCAAACACTGTGCAACCTTAACAGGTATTCTACTCTGCATATAAATGTTGATTTATTTTTTTAAAGCAAGATACAAAGATATAAGGTGTCAACCCTATACATATTTACCTGGGAACAAGCCCAAATATGTCTTACTTCTGAGGAATTAAGAATGGGATTGCACTATAAGAAACTTGTTGCATGCAACATGAGTGGCAAAACAGGAAACGAGAACAAGATCGGCTCAATATCTATGCAGGATATTGCAATACTATCTGGTGACTATGATAAAACAACAACGCATATATGGAAAGGAAAGAAAGGCTGCAGCTCTGTGGCAAAACACCTCTGCATTCAGGTCCCCAGGCTCAATTTCTGGCATCTCTAGGTAGGGCTAGGAAAAGACCCCTCCCTAAATCCCTGAAGAGACACTGTAAATCAGTGCAGACAACACAGAACTCAATGTACCAATGGTCTAACTTGGTGCAAAGCAGTTTCCCCTGTTCCTCCTCTCTCAGTCATCCTTACAGCAACCCCTGAAATATAGAGCAGAATCATTATGTTACAGATGTAGAAGGGAGAGACCCTGGCTGTGGCTGAGAGAATAGCAGCTTGCCTAAGCCACCTAGTGATGTTATAGCAGAGGAGAATCCACAATTCCATTAACTACAACTCCCAGCTATTACACTACAACCGCTTACTGATCCTCTCTCACTTTCCAGAACTACTCATAATGCCCAGCTCCAGCCCTATTCAACCACCTTCAGCCATCAGCAAATACCTATTACGTCCATTGCACAGACTAACTCAACCTTCACATGCTTGGTCCCCTGCAGTAATTTTGGACTACAACCCCCATCAGGCGCAGTCAGCATAGCCATGCTGGTGGGCTGATGGGAGTTGTAATCCAAACTATCTGCAGGACACCAGATTGGCAAAAGCTGAGCTATCTGAAGTTCTCAATCCATAAAATATAATATATTTGTGTGTATATATCATTTGCTTCTCTGTATTTATATTCTGAGGTAAACGTAAAACAGCAAAGGGCCCCTGGGTAAGTCCAGTCAAAGGCAACTATGGGGTGCGGTGCTCATCCCTACAGGCCAAGGGAGCCAGTGTTTGTCCACAGAAAGCTTTCCGGGTCATGTGGCCAGCATGACTAAACCACTTCTGGTGCAACGGGACACCATGATGAGTGTCAGAGCGCATGGAAATGCTATTAACCTTCCTGCCACCTATTTATCTACTTGCACTGGTGTGCTTTCAAACTGCTAGGTTGGCAGGAGCTGGGACAGAGCAACGGGCACTCACTCCGTCACACAGATTCCAACCACTGACCTTCCAATTAGCAAGCCCAAGAGGCTCAGTGGTTTAGACCACAGCGCCACTTGCTTTTCTATCTCTATAGTCACCACCTTGGAGCGATTGCAGTGAAATGCAAGCATACCTATATTTTTTCTGGCTTGCACCCGCTGGTTCCATTTCAAGCATTCTGGCTTAAGGCACCTCAGGACAACATAATTTTACATTCTTAAACTCTAATAGCAACAATGGAGCAACAGACCATGCCTCACAAACCTGCATTGCCTAACTGAAAGGTGAGCTTTCTTCTTAAATTCTGGACTGGTTTTTTAAAAAAATTAGAATGCCAAACGTGATAATAACCACCCCACAGAAAAATGAAACTTTGATTAAGAATGAATTAGATTCTGTATTATCAAGCTGCATTCCGGCAGGAGTGTGATGAACATATCATAAAAGAAAAGGAGAGTGGAAGTGGTCAATAAGAGCTTTGAACATTGTTAAATGAGATTATGTTAATCACATGATACAGAAAAGAAAGCTACTGCTGAGGCCTTTTCTGTCTCTTCTTTTTGAGAAAGGAGCACCGTTCTGCTGAATTAAGGTTCAAAGGGTGGGAAGGACCTTTTTTTCATTTATGCAAAATAATAGCTAAATTCTAAGGTTCCAGCTTATACAATGAAGCATGCAGGGAGCGGAGGGTGGGGGGAAAATGGAACAGTTAGAATCCACCTTCCTGGCAATCAGGTATTAAACATGCTCTGCTAAATGGACACTGTAGGACCCAGCCTACAACTCTAATGCATCCTGTACATTTCCATTGATGTTTGTAACCATTCTGGTCCTGTTTAGGTTAAAAAGAACCTAGTTTGATAGCTGGGTCAGTTTATAGATCTCTGGCCGTCACCAGAGTCAAAAGGATCGTATCAGACTTATTGCCTAGAGAAGATGGTTGCAAATCCACACACACACCTCTTTAAAAAAAGGAAAGAGGGAAATAAATCAATAACCAGGGGAAAACTGGAAAGACATTTATCAATGTAAAATGCTAACATGATGTAAGCAACAGAGTTCTCTAATTTACAACTGCCATGAAATGAGCATTGTGTTACAGTCCTGCCCTTTATGATCCACCACTTTCCATGTTATCAGCCTATAGTCTGTGCAGGGGCGAGGGAAGGAAGAGGAGAGGGAAATAAGAATTGTCCATGGGATTTCCTTTTTGCCTCTTTGCACAAAAGAAGTTTGGCTCCAAAGCCTATTGAAGTCTATGAAAGGAACATGGCTGCATTCAGTAGCTCCTTGCTGCTAAAACCCTTCTGACTTTCTCCCTTTTGGTTTTTGTTTGACAAGAGGTGTTTGTTTATTTATAGACATTTGCCTCAATATATTTGAGGCAAATGGCCCAATACTATAAATGCCCCCCCCCCACATTTCCAACCGTTATAAATTTGAAACGTTAAATGTGTTGTCAAAAACAAACACTTCCTCTCTTTTTTTCCATTTCAGCTTTCTAAACCAACTCTTCCCATGGTTTAATAATCCCACAGTAAAAGCATTCCAGACCCAGGATTTCCTTTCAACTGTGAATTTTAAAGGTAAATCATTAATTAAATTTATAATGTAACACATTCATTCCTCTAGGGCTACTATAGATTTAGTAATAGCGCTATTCACTGGTAAAGTGGCCTATTTTTATCTCCAACGTCTCATATTAACACATAAAATACTTCACACTTCAGGAATGACCTGTTCTGGATCCATAAAAAGAGGGCGGAGCCAAGGGCTTTGCAACGTACAGTGAGCTTATACACAGTATAAAATGAAGGCCGTGCTGACCTGTGAAGGCTCTATACCTTTGGGTGTTCTCGAAGGCAGAGGGAGGGAGAAGTGTTACTTTTCCCAGCGCTTTGAAACAAATCTGCAGCATATGCAGCTATACGAAAGCACTTTCAAGGCACTCCTGCAGACAGACTTGAAGACAAGACTAAGCCCTCTTGATTTTTCCCCACTGCCAACGTGAAAAGGCAGCACACAGAGACATGGATTTATTGAAACTAGTCCTCTTTACCTTTGAACGCAAGTCACAGATACATATACACACACAAACACCTTGAAAATTAATATAGGGACATCCTCTGCCAATCAGTCACAATTACTGACTTCTTCAAAATGGCGATATTTGAATCTACAGAAGGGATGCCCCATGGGTGCACAGAAAGAAAGACTAATTCATTGACCTTTCCAGGGTATAGGATTAACTGAGATGCCTGACTCTCACCCAGATAAAGCTGTACCTTTCCCCACTGTCAAAGATGAGGGCAATTGCCGGCAATCAACAGTGAATGTGTGCTGTCTGCACCGCCAGAGGCCTGTCAATCATTCCCCTTTTCTAGGGCTGGGGGAGGCAGGCAGGGAATGGTTCCAGGGACAGCACAGTATGCACAGGCAGAGCAAAACCTGACTGCAGTCAAGTTCGGGCAGAGCAACAATGGGAGCAGGACAATACTCCATTTTCCCATGATAGGGCTAATTCAGAGCTTATGCATAATGCATCGCTACATAAACAGCCTCGCATTCCTTCCATTTGTCACCATCCTCCCCTCCCACCACCTTTCTTCTTCTTTTTAATTACAGGACTGACGGACGTCCAACTACAGTATATTTCATTAGCCCATTGAAGGAATTTGCCTTCCTGTTTATTATATAACTGGCAATCTTTCCAAACTTTAGTGCTTTTTTTAATTATTTGGACTTAGTTAGGCATCAATTGTTTGCCTCTAAGTGCAGCAAGAAGAGGTTTCCATTTAATTTTAAAGGGATTTGAGCATATTTGAATGGAAATACCATGTGCATTGTTTCTCTCTCTCTCCCCCCCCCCCAAAATTGCTCTTAATATTCACCCTGCATATGTGGCAGTGAAAATAAGGTGGCGGTTTCTATCTGCATCTCTCCCCACCCCCAGTAATTAATAAAAATTCCTGATCCCATGGCATGCTGGGGACACAGTACCTACGGTAAGAATCAGGGTCTACTCAGCAATTCTTCAGCAGACTAAGTGACTGCATGGTATTTGTCTACAAATCCTTTGCTAAATTAAGAGTGAACGTCTGCACAGAGTCCTGGCTAAGCCGAGATTCCGTTCTCTCCCAGAGTCCAGATCTGCAAATGTGTTAAACATTCACCATTCGGCAATGGATTAAGAAGAAGCTTTTGCTCTGCTTTGCTTTATACACTGCACTGCTGTCCCCCCAAAAGCAGAGGTTTTGATTTTGATTTTTTTTTTAAACGAAGGAAAGAAACCTCGTGGACTAGAATATCTAATCTATTAAGGTAGCATCACACCTTTTGAATTGTCCTAAACTGACTCAAATCCTGTTCACCTGCTGTCTGGGAACTGGATAGTGGTCACCCTAAATCAGGGCTTGGGAACAATGGACCCTCCAGAAGGTGTTGGACAACAAAACCCATTTGCCATCATCCATGCTGGCTGAGTCTAATGGGATTTAGAGCCCAGCAACATCCAGATGGCCACAGGTTCCCCATCCCTGCTCTCAATGTAACTCCACTTCTTTGGAAGAAGCAAGTGTAGACATTTATTGTATCTAAGGCCACAATCCTATGCAAACTTACCTTGGAGTAAGCCTCACTGAACCCTCAGATACTTGCACCCGAGTGAGCCTGCATAGATGCCTTGCAAGGAAATAAACCTCACTGAACTATACTTTGGGATAAATATTCTTAGGGTTGGGTTGTAAATATGCGTTCTTTGATCAGATTCTGAAAGTCTCTTTCCACTCTCTACGGTTTCCTTCTTGACAGAGCTATGCATTGGGAGTATAAGGTTTCTCCAACAAAGTAATTCACATCACAGGCTATGGAAGAAATGTGACCTTCTCCCCACAATCAACAATAATCGAGCCATTAGGATTCACCAGAAACGTACTAATCATTCCATTTTACCTAGATGATCAGATAGGGATGCAGAACTTACCCCTCCTTCCAACGGGCTTGCTATCCACCCAAGTTCACCCTGAACAGATCTGGAATCCAATAAGGTAACTGCAAGAAGGGGGAAACAAACATAAATGACAAGTTACACTTACTGAAACTCAGGCGAAGTTTTCAGAAAAAAATTACCTGACTATTTCCAAATGTGAAGAGAAAGATCCTCACTCAGACAAGATTTATATCAACACTTTGTTTTTTAACCAGTCACACCAGTGGTCATGGACTACTTTCAATCAGAGATCAATATTTATTCAAACGTTGTGGCCGTGATCCAGTAAAAAAGTTACATTAATCAGAAATGAGCCCCTTAGTCAGATCCCTGCCCAAATACTTCATAATCATCTTTACTCACATACTCGGGAGTAAGCACCACTGTGTTTAGACTTACTGCTAGCTCTCATGGAGGAAGTTAATGAGTGGTTCATTTGTGTGGTTCAGTTATGTGTGGTTAATTTGTTAATTAATTTGTTAATTAAATGCAACTAACTCTTTTATGGATCACTGAATTTCCACAGTGGTGAATGTGATACACACATCACGGTAACCTTTACAACACTCCTACAGGGCAAGACAGATCTAGTATTCCCATTCTGCACCTACTGCCATAGTGCCTTCCTAGTGCAAAGGTATCCCATGTGGTATGGCCATGACTATTGGCCATACTGGCTGGGGCTGAAGGAAGTGGGAATCCAACAACTTCTGGAGGGAACCCCATTGACCCTATCCTAGAGTCACCTCTTGACTGATAGCTCAGTTGACAGACTCTTAATCTCTGGGTCCTGGGTTCGAGCCCCACACTGAGCAAAAATATTCCTGCATTGCAGAAGGTTGGAACAGATGGCCCTTGGGTTCCTTTACAATTCTATGAATTGAGAACCTCCATGCTCACAGCTCATTCTCTGAGCTACGCCCCACAACTGTACAAAAGGTGTTGCAAGGCCAACGGCCTGGCGAGTAAACACTTAAAGAAATCAAGTAAAAATAAAAAAACTTACTACTGATAAGCAATGCTTCTATTTAGCCCTCTCATTTATATGCAGCACAATCCTATCTGCACTGAATCAGAAGCCCCACTGTGTTCCATGGGGTTTATTCCCATGTAGATGTGCCACTGGTTTTAGCCATGCAGAACAGCCTTGTGAAGAAAGTAGCACTGTCGTCTTCAGGGGACTTTATTGCTCACAAAGAGCTAAGGATTTACAAAGCTGAGGAACAGTGAAAAGACAGGCTTATATATACCTGTGGTGGAAAATGGGGTACGTAACATGTAGACACTCCAATAATAAGTATCATGAAAGTAATTTCATTTGTCTTGTAATAAATGTCCTTGTTTACACCCTCCATCATGAATTGCACATCTCTTAGGGGTATGTCGGTGAAGCAGGTGGAGCACACAGCTTGACATATAGTGTAATCCAAATTGGTGTATCACTGCCACCGTAAACACTGAACCCAATATGTTTTGTTACCACCTTCTGGGTGTTTAATGACACTTGCAAGAAAAAAACAGGTGTATTTTCCTTTTAATCCACCTTCCAGGGTAATATTTCTAGGAGTAAGAGATTGGATGCATTGAGTGAGGAGGGAGTATTAATTCTGTAGGAAACAAAAAAAAAAAAAAGGTTGGGGGGGGGAGAGAACCTAAGTGTGTACTAAGGCCCACCACTGCATTCTTTGTACCTCCTAAGCCTCTTGTTAAAGATGGAGTAAGAGGTGGGGACATGAAAAATGGCTCCCCTGGTACAGATTTAACTTAAAGACACTGAGACATTCAATGAAATCTCAGCCCCTCAGTTCCTCTCCCCCCCTCCAGCCTTTCCCATAGTGAGGCTACAAAAACCACAAGTTCTAAATAAATCATAAATAAGGGTTTCAAACTACAACAAACAAATGCAACATCCTTTCTGACTGGAATGGTTATATTTTATTTAGTTTGTTGTTGTTTTTAAGCCAATGATGATCATTTGCAAATTCTGCACACATTGCCTCTTCTCCCTTTGGAAGATCAAAAAGAACCAACCAAAAACTATTTTAAGAGAGACAGAGAAAGAGACAAAGCCTTCTCAGATTGGTCCAGCGCTCCTGCACCAGAGAGGACAAGGCTTTTCCATCCATTGGAATGAACGGAAAACAAGACCAGGAAAAGAGTAAAGTGGGAAGACAGTGTGGCTGAGTTGCTGATGGCAAAGAAAATGATGAAAAAGAAGGGAGAAGGGGGGGCAGAGCATTGCATTTTTAAAAAATGCAAGAGTGTAGGGATATCTCAGGCACAGGCAAATCCATCTGCAAAATGCTTTGCCTCTTGGTTTCAAGTTTAAACTGCACATTGCCTGCATCTGTGTTCTTCTGTACCAGGTGATTTCCAGGCCTCTGACATTATACCATGGCCAGGTTTGCCCTAGGAGTTGTAGGAGCCAAATCGCGAGCAGATGGACACACACGGGCATCACTCTCTCACACACACTCACAAACAGGGAGCAGCGCAGACAAACACACCCCTTCTTGTCGAGCTGGTTTAGGAACGTGCAGGCCACCTGGATGCATGCAAAGCCAGACAGGTACTCCAGGAAACTGTGTGTGTGTGTGAGAGAGAGAGAGAGAGAGAGAGAGAGAGAGAGAGAGAGTGTGTGTAAGCGCGCGCGTGTCCCGGGTTACGTAACATCAGTCTTATGAACACCAAGATCTTTAGGCTTCCTTCCTCATCATCTTTCCAAGACGAAGACTAATAACAACAACAATGCCCAGTTCGTACACCCTCCGCGGAATGCAGCAAGCCAGGAGGTGCAAGAGGGCGCGCGGACAGAGCAGGGAGCGAGGCTTGCTTTGAACTTTAGGGCTCTAACCTAGATTTTACAGGGGTGTAAAAAGGGAAGAATCTGGCCCCGTCCGCAAAATAAAAAGGGCCTTTTTTCCTGGCGTGGTGGCTGGTCCCGCGGCGTGACTTGCGAGCAGGTCGGCTCCAGGCATCTCGGAAAATCCAGGTCAAGCTCCCACGCGCTTTTGCGCCGCGCGCGCCGGGACGTCGCGTCTGCGGCAAACGCAGCTCCCCAGCAAGGCGAGGATCCGAGGCGGTCCCAGTCCACCCCGCCGCCGCCGCCGCTCCAAACTTCCACCTCTCGCCGTCCAGGGGGCGACGCGATGGTGCCGGCGGACGTGGGGAGTCTGGCTGCGGGGCGAAGCTCCGGCAAAAGGAAGCAGGACGGGTGGGTAGGTGGGTGGAGAAGCACCCTGACGACGCTTCCCCTTCGGCTGTCCAGCCTCGCTTGGCACGGAGGGAGGGAGCCCAGCCGGGAGATCGTCCTTCGGTCCGTCCGGAAGGAGGCGCCTGGGTCGAACTTTCTCCTGGCCGCACAAGTTGCCCACAAGCGCGTCCTGCAAAGCGCGCGCGCTGCCGGCCGCTCACGGTCCCTACCGCTGGAAGACGGTGTTGCGGGGAAGCACCCCAAACCCCGGAGATAAAGAGGAGATGGATGGAGCCTCGGATCGGCCCGGGGTACCAACCACCACCAACCCCCGTCGCTTTTTAAATTTTATTTTCCCACTCACCTTCGTTGGCTGGATATACCCGAGAGCCGGTAACCCCCTCGCAAATCCCAAAGAGAAGCGGCAAGACGGTGAAGAAATATACAATCCCAGCCATGGTTTTTTGGTGCCAGCGCTGCTCCGGTCTCCTCTATCCCAGTGGAATAAATGCTTAAATTGGGAGTGCAGCAGGCTGTAGACATTGCCAAGGGGGCGGGGGAGGGACCGTGACGTACAGCCGTCCATCAAGCCCGCCCGCCTGTCGGAGGCGCTGCTCGGGAAGAAAGCCCCGCCCCGTCCCCCTCGCCGCCCCGCCCCGTCCCAAGCCGCGCCTCCTTCCCGCCCGTCGCCTCCTTGTCCAACGGGGCGAAAGTGTCTGAGCGGCGACGGATCCTCTCTCTTCCAGGCTCGCCTTTCCCCGACCACAGGCATCGCCATCCCCGCCGTCCTGCTGAAGAATCCCTCCGAGCCGGGCAGGGAAACGCTGCTCCGTGTTCGTTACTTCACACACACAAACGCCCGGCACGCGTCAGTACAGAGCCCGAGTTTCCCGGGGCTCTTTTTTGGAGAGCAAACAAGCGAGGTTTTGGATCGGATTCCTCTGGAAAGAAGCGATTAGCAAAGCGGCTCCTTTTCTTTTTTTAAATCTTTGATGAATCAACTGCACTCCCCTCTCCACAGTTTCCTTTAACAGGAGACTAAGAATAACAGTAACAGCAAACAACTTGACTATCTGAATGATATTTAGATAGATAATATCTAGGATGCGGTGACCAATACGGCGCGAAATGATTTCGCGCACGGGGTACCTGCCTGTCTGGCGCGCGCCGTTTCCTCGCCATCTAAACCCGGGTTTAGATCGCGATCCTTTTTTCCGGACAGAAAAATCTCTGGATGAAAGATCTTCCCGGGGGGGGGGTGGAGGGTAACGGTTGGGTGGAAGGGAAGGAGGAAATGGGTTTTCTGTCCCGTGTGTGTGTGCGCGCGCGGTATTGTTGCAATAAGCTGCCGGTCACCTTTCCAAACCGAGAGCACTAACTGAGCAGCCAAGTTATTTTTCCGCCACCCCAGTCTCTCCATTGACAGGCAGACTGTTTTTAATCGGCTTCTCGGCCAAGCCGGTTTTGTGCAAGTACAGTAAACGAAAGGGTCACACACCGACACTGCGCTGCCGATCCCGGTGATCCAGAGAAACTGACGGCACGGGAGGCGTCTGAAAACTTTTTTGATAAACAGGAAAGACAATAGGAAGCGAGGCGCAGGAAATTGTGCATGGCGTGTGGTGCCCGTTTCTTGGCAAACCCACAATATCCAGGCATAGATAGATCTCTTTGGAGAGGATTTCTCCGAGTGGATCACCACCCGCTCTCGCTTAACTGCAGGCGACGGATGAAGCGGGTGTCACCCGCCCCCTCCCTCCCTCCCTGGCATCTTGCATACATTTCAACATACGCAGGGAGTGATCGCAAGGAAAAGTCCACGAGGGGAGAAAGGAGCAGGCAAAGGAACCCATGAACTGGTGTGGGTGGGTTTCTCTTTTCTTTCCCCCCTCCCCTGAGCGGAAAAGGGCTGCGACCCCCACAGAGAACAGGTTGGGGGTGGATTCCTGCGCTCCTCATTCACTCCAGCGAGGAAGAGCTTCCAACATAAACCAACAGCGCCCCCTCGTGGGTTGCCGGTTAGTGAAGAGAATGCAGACAAAGACGTCAATGTGACAAGGTAGTTTTTTTTTTAAAGTGTTTGCATCAAAGTCTTTACTCCCCCGCCGCCCAACTAGAACCAAAAGGCAGCATCAATATAATATGACTTCGCAAACAGCTTCTTTTTGAGATCTTCAGCAGCACTGCAAGAGATTTAAGATTCAAGCAAGGAGTTCTGTCAGGGCGGACTGGTCCCATTTCTCCACCTGAAGCTAAAAAGGGAAAGTTGCCGCCTCCCCCTTTCTCTGCCAGCCCCTGCGCCCACCTATTGGAGAGGGTCGCATGGCTTACCAGGGTCCCATGGCTGCAGAGGCGGATTTCATGTTTCAGTGTGGTGATGAGGGGCACCACCCTAGAATGTGAGGAGAGGGAGACTCTGTTTTGGCCAGTAGGCAATGGCTTTTTCCCACCTGCCTTGCCACACCCTCCAGCCCTAGGAGCCTTCAGAACCATAGAGTTGGAAGGGACCCCAAAGGTCATTTAGTCCAACCCCCTGCAATGCAGGAGTCTCAGCTAAAGCATTCATGACAGATGGCCATCTAACCTCTGCTTAAAACCTCCAGTGAAGGAGAGTCCCCAACCTCCTGAGGGAGACAGCTCCACAGTCAAACAGCTCTTACTGTCAGAAAGTACTTCCTGGTGTTTAGTCAGAATCTTCTTTCTTGTAACTCAAAGTCACTGGTTCAAGTCCTACCCTCTAGAACAGGAGAAAACAAGTTTGCTTCACGACAGCTCTTAAGTTATTTGAAGATGGCGATCATTTCTCCTCTCAAGTCTCCTTTTTTCCAGGCTAAACATACCCAGCTCCCTCAACCATTCCTCATAAGACTTGGTTTCCAGACCCTTGATCATGGTTGTTGCCCTCTTCTGCACACATTCCAGCTTGCCAATATCCTTCTTAAATTCTGGTGCCCATGATTGGATACAGGATTCCAGGTGTGTTCTGACCAAGCAGAATCAAATGCATCAGCAGTACAGGTGAAACCAGCTACCCCTGATGGCAAACTCAGTCTCTCTCTCTCTCTCTCTCTGTCTCTCTCTTTCCCACCAGCACCAGTTCCTTCTCTGGAAACAGTTTCAAAGCCCAAGAAGCTCTTTTCAGAATTCTGAAGGCTGACATCTCCCCCTCCAAATGCTCTTTATTTAGTTTGTTGCTTAATGTTTAAGAGGTGCAGACTTAGGATCAGAGGTGGAGAACATTCCCATTTTTCTTTTTTGAAAAAAAGAAGTCCAATATATTGTATTACCTAGGGACAGATCCATATGGCTCGTGTCAGCTGACAAAGGCCGGGCTGCAAAGGAAAAGGACATATGAGAGGGTAGGGACAGGCAGGCAAACGAGCCCTTGACAATGTAATTGGCGTTATTAGATCCAGTGACACTGTTGCCATTGTGGTCCAAGGGACACAGCTGCCACTGAGGCATAGGGTTTGCTTCCTCAGTTTGACTCTATTGAATGGTTTGCTTCTGGTGGTCAGGACAGGCGATAAGTTTGCTTGCCTGCTTACTTGCCAGGATCGAGTAGCATAAGAGGAGCCCTGCTGGATGGTGCTCAAGGCTCACCTGGTCCAGCATCCTGTTCTCACTGTGGCCAAACAGAAGCCCCAATGATAAGCCCTTAAGCAGGACCGCAGTGCACCCTCCCCATTTGTGACTCTCAGCAGCTCAAACAGGGGAAGGAGAGCCTGGCCAGTTATTGTCCCAAGGTGAGTGATAAGCTGCACCATGCCTCTCTCTTTCACAACAGTACAGTGGTACCTTGGTTTACAACCATAATCCGTTCCGGAGGTCCGGTTGTAAAGCAAAACAGGTTGTAACCCAAGGTGCGCTTTCGCCAATGGGGCCTCCCAAAAAAATTTGTTCGTAATCCCCCAAAAATGGGTTGCAAAAAAAAGGTTACCAACCGGGACAGGCACTTCCGGGTTTGACGTGTTTGTAATTCAAAACGTATGCAAACCAAGAGGTATGCAAACCAAGGTACCACTGTATCTCAGAGCGTGTCCCAGCCCTTTAAAATCACACAAGGATATCCAGGGTTGAGTTGCCTTTCCTGATCACTCTTCTGCCAAGACAGAGGGAGAAATGCTCTTTGTTTCTCCGTGACCACAGTGAAGCAATATATAGCCTATGGGAAAATGTTTGTTTTTACCTATGGCACAGAGTGCAAAGGGATACAGACACCAGCAGTGTAAGTGTAACAGTATGAGCCAGGTATAAATAATAAAATCATTATGATTCTTTCTTTCTTCTTCTTCTCTTCTTCTTTGGCGATCACTCGTGGCCAAGTAATATTGTCAGATTGTCTTCCATAAACATGGTTTTAACAGTGAGTCCGTAAGTGACTGTGGAGGCCAATACTGGATCCACATGTCCTTCCACAGTGGGGGCTTAGGTTTCCATTACTTTTACAGCCCACCTTTTCCTTTTATGCACTCAATCTGGTGTAATAATAATAATAATAAGCTCCCCTCCTCATTTTATCCTCACAACAACCCTGTGAGGTAGGTTAGACTGAGAGATAGTGACTAGGCTTTTCCTACATATATTTTATATTATTTGTTAGGGGCATCCATATCACAGGCTGAATCACTGGCTCTGTTTATTGGATGTATTGTTAGAGACAAGTAAATGAGCTCGTAGGCCCCCTCTGAACTATACATTTATAGCACTATTATACATTTAAAACAGTACTATACCACTTTAAACAGTCATGGCTTCACCCAAAGAATCCTGGGAACTGACTTGCTAAGGGAGCAGAACTTGTTCTAGTGGTTTAACCATCAATCCTTCTTTCCCAGGGAACTCTGGGAATTGTAGTTCTGGAAGGGGAACTGCTCCAGGATTCTCTGTGAGAAGCCACAGCTGTGGTATGATACTGGTTAAACTGGAGGATGAAGATGAGGGCCCAAGTTAAGACTTAAGTGGCATGCCTGCCATTTGCATTTCCATCCCCTTGACAGAAAATCAGGATAGAAAAGTTGTTGACCTTTTATGGCAAAATCGCAAAAAGAGAGAGGCATTTTTAAGCCATTTAAATGCAAAAACGGCACTGGCAATATGGGCATTTTAAACAAGTTCTGCACGAACACTGCTGCCGACTGCAGTATTCCCATCTTTCATCAAGGAAATGATCCTTGAAGATAAAGAGGTGGCATTCTGAGATGCCCTATTGGAGGACTAAGCGAAGAGACAGTGCTACTCCTGATTGTGGCGCTGGACTAGCAGGAGCGCCCCTGACTTACTTGCAAAAGTACCTCTTCTCCCTTTGGTGTAATGCCACTGCAAGATGGCCTTAGTGTGCAGGAGACAGGAAGGAGCGCTTCCTGCATAAATACAGTGGTACCTCGGGTTAAGTACTTAATTCGTTCCGCAGGTCCATTCTTAACCTGAAACTGTTCTTAACCTGAAGCACCACTTTAGCTAATGGGGCCTCCTGCTGCCACTGTGCCGCTGCTGCACGATTTCTGTTCTCATCCTGAAGCAAAGTTCTTAACCCGAGGTAGTATTTCTGGGTTAGCGGAGGCTGTAACCTGAAGCGTATGTAACCCGAGGTACCACTGTATTTGCAAAACTGGGTTAGGGGAGGTTGTGTTATCAGTAAGGACAGCCTTTCTTCTGTGATTAACTTGAGAAAGTAATCACATCAAGGATTAGATTGAAATCTTCAGGTGTGATTTTGTGCTTCGTTTTTAAAGGCAACACTAGGTTTGATTAAGAGGAAACCTTGCCATGTTTTTCGTTGCTTGACTGCTATACTTTCCATGTTCTGAGTCGTGAGCCAGAGCATTGGGACTGTTAGCCCTGGGAACATTCTGTAACTAAATGGTGTTCCAATTAATTTTGATGATTCTGATGATGATTTTCATGCTGGAGAAAATATATGGCTTTTTAGCATTGCCTCTGCACTATTGACCTTGCGATAGATCAAGCCTAGCAACCTAACAAATATATTGACTCAACTTTTTCCTTCTGTTCTGTTCTCTTCATTACTTTAAAATAATTGGATTCCGTAATTTTAAAAGATCACAAGCCTACAACTCAAACCACAACGTTTCCTATTAAATGGGGGAGGAGTGAAGAATTTTGGAGTGTGTTCCCTCCCTCTACCCACCCACCCACTATTGCTCTTAGCGTCTAAGCCATTCTCTCTAGATGTTCTCTGAAAGCATCCTTGATTCAGCTTAATTTTATTCCTTGGCTCCAAGAGGCCTTTTACTACATCCTTTTGGAATGCACATGATTGCACCAAATGGCGGGTATTTTCCAAACAGCTCTAAAGCTCCTTGCTGGCTTTCCTCTTCTACTCAAAATTGCTCGGATGAAACAAATGTAAAACAAAGAAGCGAGGTAGCTTCTGAACACGAGGCTTGATCAATGGACATCTTGGGCCTTCGCTTTTCTGCAAGTATGCAAATGAAATCATTATTTTCTCAGCCCTGTGCCCCCCCCCGTACCTCTGCTCATCCACAGTGCAGGGAAGAGCTACTATATCATGACGTTCCTTATTTTAAAGGGACATCACCCTGAATATTCAGCATATCCTTTCAGCAGTGTCTGCCTTCAAGTGTGTATGCCTCAATTAGATGTGCTGTGGGGGATTTTGTTGTTGATGCTGTTACCATTATTATGAAGGCCCTGCAGCCAACAAATAATCTGCAAAGTCTGTAAAATACTCTCTAGAGGAAGAACAGATGCAGCAGCTCCTTTGATTATGGCTGGGCCTGGAAAAAAAAAGTAGGTCTCTATACCTTCCTTGAACATCAGTGTGTAATATCACCCTCAAGGCCTGAGGCTTCCACACTCTTTTTAAAGGCAGAACTCAGAAATCCATAGTGTGCCACAGCTCAGAAAACGCAATAAGCTGAATGAAATTTCTCATTCTTACAGGAAAAGGCATCTGTGCATGCCCCTTGTATGCTTACACTAGAGTAGGAAGAGTCTGCCAATTTCAGTTCCTCATTTCTCCGGCGATAAAAACCCCACATTTCCACCATGTCAGGTTGCAATTTATATCTTGAAGCCCTCCTGAAAACCCACGAATATTTTAGTGCAATTTTCTCCTCATATACACATTTTGTGTGTGACTTTCCTTAACACAATGCATTTTTATGTTATTTTCAATAATATATGCCTAACACACACATTTTTGTAAGCATGACTCAGTATTACTGTTGATTTATTATTTGTTGCACTTTTTAGTAACTTTTTCAGATAAAAAGTAGCTCGGTGTGACTTACAAAAAAGTAGCTAACTAAAACAGAATGAAAGCTAAAAACACATGCATTTCTTTGAGCTCTGATAATCATAGAATCATAGAATCATAGAGTTGGAAGAGACCACAAGGGCCATCGAGTCCAACCCCCTGCCAAGCAGGAAACACCATCAGAGCACTCCTGACATATGGTTGTCAAGCCTCTGCTTAAAGACCTCCAAAGAAGGAGACTCCACCACACTCCTTGGCAGCAAATCCCACTGTCGAACAGCTCTTACTGTCAGGAAGTTCTTCCTAATGTTTAGATGGAATCTTCTTTCTTGTAGTTTGGAACCATTGCTCCGTGTCCGCTTCTCTGGAGCAGCAGAAAACAACCTTTCTCCCTCCTCTATGTGACATCCTTTTATATATTTGAACATGGCTATCATATCACCCCTTAACCTCCTCTTCTCCAGGCTAAACATGCCCAGCTCCCTTAGCCGTTCCTCATAAGGCATCGTTTCCAGGCCTTTGACCATTTTGGTTGCCCTCCTCTGGACACGTTCCAGTTTGTCAGTGTCCTTCTTGAACTGTGGTGATAATGCCTCTTGCCCATCTCTCTCTCTCTCTCTCTCTCTCTCTCTGTGTGTGTGTGTGTGTGTGTGTAAACTAGCCTATAATTGTTACTCCAAACACTTTTCCCTCTGGCCTGTCTACCACTAGTACTGTATGTGGCTCCTGGAAGGTTGCCCAGAATTGAATTTGGTGCTTGAGCTGAATAAGTTTTCCTACTCCCAGTCTTTGGTATAGCATTAAACTATGGGTTAGCATTACATGAACAAACCTGGAACTCATATGCACCACCCTGACTTCTCCTTCCACCTGAACAGTGCTTATGTCCCTTTCACTATTAGACTTTGCTAGATGCTGTTCTTAAATCTCCTGGGAGCTGTATTAAATAATTCTAGAACAGCCTGCCATGGACAATAAAATTTAATGTTGGTTCTGAACCAGATTGTTGTTTAAGGGAAAGGGTGTTAAAGGGGGGCAAGCTAAATTATTATTCTTATTTATTATTAATTAAATTTGTCATCCGAAGATCCCAGGGCGGTTCACAACAGAAAAATACAAAATGAGAATACAAAATGTGTCCCCACTGTGTTGGTTTCATTTTTTTTAAAGGTAAAAACCAAGCATGGACTGTCAATTAATTTGTCTTGTGTTGTTATTGATTATGCAGTTTATTCAAACTTTTTAAAAAAGTTAATTACGCAGCTTATCTTGTTGGACTCCATTTCAATTCTGTGTTGTTATTACTGGGATCTGAGCTGTGCTTTGCTTGATCCAGACAGGTTTTCTGCTTACAGAACACCCACAATCACTCGCTTAAAGATAACTCTGTAATGATAGCTAGTGTGTCTCTGCATTTTTGTAAGAGAAGATAAGTGGCAGTTTAGATAAAAAGAACCTTAAAAAATGGTTAATGCAAATAAAAAGTAATGGTTACATACTGTACTTCCTGTGCTTAAGTATCTGCAAGATTTGTTGGCTTAAATTAGGCACGGTGGCGGGGGGAGAGGATTGATTTTTGTCTATTTATGTGAAAATACTTGCAACACTTGATTAAAGAAGCCCAGTAGTTCTGTTTTATAATTTCCTGTATCCCACCAAATCCATTCTCACTCACTGGAAACTTTCCAAGAAAAGTTGTACACCTGAAAATAGAGGGAAGATATAGCCCTGCTTTTAACAGAAAACAAGAAACTTGCAAACCTCCACAAGGGAAATAAATACAGGGCAAAGTGAGGAAGCCATGTAAATGATTTCAGAATTAAATCCTGTCTGACAGCAAACTCTGCATGTTAATCCTTATATAGCCAAACCAAGACGGCACCACCCATGCACAAGATGGAGTCGTTGGCAAGCTTGAGTGAATCTAATGGTTTTCAGAAGAACAAAAGCACTTTTGGAGGGGGGTGTGGGGAGAGAGAGAGCCTGATGAGGGCTGACGGTGCTCAGTTGGCATGGAATGCGAAGTGTTAATGGGGAGATGGAATGGAGCGTCCTGGAACAGGTCACGACTAATGGGAACCCTGAGCAAGAGCACTCCACACTGCCATGCTTTATTACAGATCCTACTTGTGACTCCAATACAGTGGTGCCTCGGTTTAAACAGGGGTGCCCAAACTTTTTTCAAAGAGGACCAGATTTGATGAAGTGAACATGCGTGAGGGCCGACCAAAGTTGTTGTTTTTTAGGATTTTACCCCAAAGTTGTTGAGCTTTTTTTACCATTGCTGAGCTGGTTTGGGGATTTTTTTTACTCCAGGGAATAAACTGCCACAGGGGCCAGATTAGGCCCCCAGAATGGACTTTGGACATGCCTGGTTTAAGAATGAACTATTTGGTTTAAGAACTCCACAAAACACTGAGATCCAGCACTGAGGGCCTTCTAGCGGTTCCCTCGCTGCGAGAAGTGATGTTACAGGGAACCAGGCAGAGGGCCTTCTCGGTAGTGGCGCCTTCCCTGTGGAACACCCTCCCAGCAGATGTCAAGCCAATAAACAACTATTTCACTTTTAAAAGACAACTGAAGGCGGCCCTGTTTAGGGAAGGTTTTAATGTCTGACGCTGTATTGTTTTTGATATTTGGTTGGAAGCCACCCAGTGTGGCTGGGGAGAACCAGTCAGATGGGTGGGGTATAAATATATTTATATTATTATTATTATTATTATTATTATTATTATTATTATTATACCGGAAGTAGTGTCCTGGTTTGCAAACTTTACCTCGGTCTAATAATGGAATCTGAACGGTGGAAGGGCACTGGTGGCGGGAGGCCTCATTAGGGAAAGCGTGCCTCAGTTTAAGAACGGTTTCGGTTTAAGAACGAACTTCCAGAACGGAATAAGTTCGTAAACTGAGGTGCCACTGTATCTGCAACTTATCCACCAAGCATAACATTTTACAGGGGTTCTCCCATTAGATTTATTTTCTACCTCCACTTTTGGGGGCTGTATGCCTCTGAATGTCAGTTGCTGGGAGTCGCAAGAGGAGAGAGTGCTGTTGCGCTCAGATTGTGCTTGTGGGCTTCCCATAGGCATCGGGTTGGCCTCTCTGAGAGCAGGATACAGGACCTGGTGGGCCTTTGGCCTGATCCATGCATTACAATACCTGCATTTTATAAGAAGCCTGTATTCTGATTTTGTTTACACCAGAGCCACTCCAAAGCAATTTGACATAGCATTTGTTCTTTGCTGTTCTGTCGCAGTTCTTTTCTGTTTTATTGCTCATGAAAAGAACAACATGGCCTGCTTTCAACCTGCCTGGTTCTATTATTGTGCAGCTCCTTGTTGGAAAGGATTCAGTTCTTTCCAGAAGAAATCACATTTAAAACATTAGCAAGTTTACACTGCTGAAGTGGCCAAATTAGTCTCATGTTTTAATAAGCTCATCCAAAGCCCTTGAAAGCCATTTCACCAACACACACACACACACACACACACACACACACACACACTTACACTTACTTGGAGGACAGATTGCAATAACTCACACCACCGTGTCAAAAGGTTGGTCATCTCTATTTATTATTGGTTTATTTCATTTATTAATTGCTTTCCAAAAAAAGTAGGCTGCATAAATTTAACAATGAATGGGCTATTCCCAAAGGACCAGAAGCTTTTCTTATCGATATAATAGGAACGGATGTTCCAAAGCTGATGACCAAACTACAGTATTTCTGTCCGTGACAACAGCAGCTAGAACATTATATGCACAGAACTGGAAAGAGGAGAAGGTTTCAACAAAAGAGGAGTGGCTTTTGAAAGTAATGGGCTCTGCAGAAATGGCAAAGCTGACAGCGAAATTAAGAGATCAAAATCATGAACTTTTTATAGAAGAATGGAGGTCTTTCGTGGACTGTTTTAAATATATATATATATATATATATATATTAAGGTAAAGGTAAAGGGACCCCTAACCATTAGGTCCAGTCGTGACCGACTCTGGGGTTGCGGCGCTCATCTCGCTTTATTGGCTGAGGGAGCTGGCGTACAGTTCCAGGTAGTGTGGCCAGCATGACTAAGCCGCTTCTGGCGAACCAGAGCAGTGCACAGAAATGCCGTTTACCTTCCCGCTGGAGCAGTACCTATTTATCTACTTGCACTTTGACGTGCTTTCCAAGTGCTAGGTTGGCAGGAGCAGAGACTGAGCAACGGGAGCTCGCCCCATTGCGGGGATTCGAACTGCCAACCTTCTGATTGGCAAGTCCTAGGCTCTGTGGTTTAACCCACAGCGCCACCTGCATATATATATATATATATATTGCAGTGCCTTTATAAAGGGCAACAATGAAAAAATGGTTTCTAAGCCTAGAAATCTAGACTATATACAAATAACCATATTTGAGGATTTCTGGAAATAATTTTCATCCCATCTGGCAAATTTCATCAGACTACACACATGAAATTTTAAATAACCTTACACTGATAGAATTTTGTTCGTTTGTAATAAATAAAGGGCATGATCAAACCAAAGTTAAGGACCTTTGGTTTCCATGAGAACCATCTGAGAATGGGCATTACTGAACCACTGAAATCAATGGACTGCAAAATGCCTTCGCTGGATCATTCCCCTCACCCGGGACTGCCAAACTGCTAGTTTTCAGTGCAATTCTCCAGCTTAGCTTCAAGCAGGATTGCAGTTTGTGATCTTTTATGAGCCACTTTACTTGTTCCATTGAGGTCAATATTACTTGCAGAGCCTGATCCTAATGCTGAAAATTCATTTTTTACACTCCGATGGAGTTTGTTGTTTTCCAGGAAAAGGTTAGGATAGGCATGTTGGTTGGGCTCAGCTCAGAGATGCAAGTCAGTGTCCTGTTCCATTTTTATTTAACCGTTTCAAACCTCTATTTTCCCAGGTCTACCTATACATTTGTCCATCTTCCCTGAAGCCTTTTGCTGTCAGTTTAACAACAGCCTCTGTAAGAGCCATTGTGTGTTCTCTGGCCTCCGGGAACCCTGTGCTCCATTTAGATGAGGGGCAGAAGCATACACAGGCTTTTCCTTTAGTATTCAGCCCCATAGACGGAAGGAGTGGGTGGGTGGGTGTAAGGGATGCATTCGGCTCCTTCAGAAACTGTTTTCCCATGAAAACACAAGTCCTCTTGTGAAACTCCCACACACCTCTGGCCCCAAATGGCCATTTGGCATTTTTTGAGCAGAGGGTATAAAATCACCCTTGGATGTCTCATGCTCCTGTAAAGCCCCTCAGTCAAGAAAAGTAGCATGGAATAAACATATTTTATTGTCTAATAGACGGGCTCTCACTCTGCTAGGCTTTCTTTACTTGGTGCAGACTTACAGCACAATCCTAACCATGGGTAGGTAGGCAACCTTACTGATTACAAAATATAATTCTAAGCTTTTTACTTGGACACTTAGGGAAGATGACAGCCAAGCAGTACAGATTTTATTTATTTATTTATTTATTTAATCAGGAATCAACTGAATAAATCAGCTTAATAGAATACAAATGTTGAAAGCCACCCTGATTTTGGGTGAAAAATGGGTGGGATACAACTATTTTAATATGAAAACAAAGAAACACATAAATGTCACACAACACACAGCATAAGTGGTGCCGTATGAGAGTCGTATGATGTGCTTTAAAAAGAAAAGTATGTCACCCAAAAATATATCTGAAGACAGCAGTTTTTCTGATATATTTGATTCTGGAATAAGAAAAAAAAACTTGCAAGCTGAACACTGGCAAAAGACAGCACTGTGCGAAAAGGAGGAACATCTTGTTTGTTTAAGATATTTTTATCCTGCTCTTCAGCCCACAAAGTTATACAAGACCAAAAGCAAGTTTAGTTAAATCCGATAACATCCACTGAAAATAATCAATGAAATGTAAAAGTAGACCACATAACCACAATAAAAAGCAACACAACATCCAAGTTCTGGGTGGTTTTTAAAATTTAATAAACACCAAATTTACATTAAAAGGCCTGGGCAAAGTTTCCCCCTGACACCCAAAAATAAATACAAATAAATACAGGATCAGGATAACCTCTTCATGAACCTCTCCATAAACTGGGTGCTACAACTGAAAAGGCCCTGTCTCTCCTTCACTTGCTGGAGTGATGTAGAGTGAGGTCTCTAGGAGTGATCTCAATGGCCAGGGCACTTCAGGCAGGAGCAGGGAGTCTTTTAGGTGCCCTCACCTTAAAACCATTTTTGGGCTTTATGAGGTTAAAACCAGCATTTTCAATTGTGTTCAGAAATGGTCCCGTATCCAGTAGAGCAGCATGATATTTAGCAAGATAAGAGCATGTATTGCAACATAAAGTATGATCATAGAGTTGGAAGAGACCCTGAGTTTCATGTTCACCACATGAAGGTTTGATGGTATGAAGAATTTCCATAACACCCTGTCAAGCCTCACACATTCGGCTATCTGTTGCGTTGTTCTTGTTAGACACATTGAAATTTGTGGGGAAAACAAATCTTTAAGGATGAAATATGTGAATCTTTAAGGATGCCTATGTACGTTGGTGCTAAAGCCACTTCTCATGTGAACAAGCACACAATATAAATGACCGTGATTCGCATACACATCCAAAAGTTCTTCCAAGCATATGGATCATTTTGGGCATGTGTGGAATGCCTATACCTCTTGATTGAGCCTTTCAATCTTCTCTCAAATGTATTTAGTCAACCAAGAAAGGTCCAATTTGCATGGTTTGGTGGAGCTACCCCTCCCCACTTTCACTTTTCAGAATGGATTGTGCAGGTTTAGATAACATTCCCTGTAATTCAAAAATAAGTCCAATTTTCTCAAGCAACACATCAGTAGTTATCTGCCTTTCGATTCCCACATCATCCCAAAACATTTTCCAACCACTGGAAAATGGCAGGGTAAATCCTCCACTGCCTTCCTGTTACTATATTTGCTGCTATTTAAAAAAATATAGTGGGGCTTCTAACAGCTGATTCTACAGAACTCTATGGCTATTTTATCAGTTCGCATTGTGGGGGATGTTTTAAGACAGGAGTCACCAGTGTGGCAACCTTGTGTCCTCTGCCCCTGTCACCCCACTGATACTAGGTTTGAAAGAGACATTCTGCTTCAGCCAATAAGATTGATTAGGATGTGTATGTGGTGCTCACGACAGTTTCTCCAGTTTACAAATGTGCGCAGAGGTCCCCAAAGCTTGGTGAGCCCTGTTTTAAGACTACCCAGCATAACATATTGCTACAAGCCTACATTGTCAGCTTCTACGCAATAATCTGGGTACATCTGGGACCTCAAACTTGATTGGTGCTTGTGATCATGAAATCCTTTACAGGAAGGCAAAAACTGGAAGCCTGGGTTCAAAGAAGCTGAGAAACTCGATTGTCTGAAGCTGACATCACCGTGGGACATTTCACAGCTTACAAAACTCCCATCTAGACATCACGTCCTCTATGTAGGAAATAATGTGCAATTTGCATGCAGATTGTTACCCTTTATTTAATTAAGTTTTTTTTTATACCGCCCTTCAGTTCCATTTCAAGGGCAGCTTCCTCCCAAAAAGCACAATTAAAATGGAAGTTCAAAAAGTATAATAAGCAAAATAAGCAAAAAGCAAAACTGTCATCAGCAGAATTAAAGTGGCTTCTTAAAAGCTCAGGGAAATAAAAAGGGACTTGAAGCCACGGCAGTTTGCTTAGTAGCACAGGCATAGTAGGATCATAATGTCCCATCCCTGTTTGTGATCTAGCAGCAATCGCCTCCCCTAACAACAGTTCCCATTGTTTAAAGCAAGGATGGGGAACGGAATCTCAGTCACCTGACATCACAATAACAGAGGTCTCCTGAAGGTCCTTTCAAGATAATGTCAGATGTCTTCTTCTTCTTTGGCAATCACTCATAGCCAAGTAAGATTGGCTTCCATGAACACAGTTTTAACAGTGAGTCCATAAGTGACTGTGGAGGCCAATTCTGGATACGCACGTCCTTCCACAGTGGGGACATAGGTTTCTGGGAGGGAGTTGATCACGGTGAAGGTTTGCCAAACGTGCCATCCTCTTAGCTCGCTTCTCCCTTTCGTCCTGAGTTTGTGCTTCTTCAAAGTCCATGACACCTTTGGCAAAGGCTGTTCTCCAATTAGAGTGCTTGCAGGCCAGTGTTTTCCAGTTATCAATGCTTTTCCTACATTTTTTAAAGATTTGGCTTCAGAGGGTCTTTAAACCTCTTTTGTTTTCCACTGGTATTTTGCTTTCCATTCTTAAGTTGGAAATAGAGTAGATGTATGGCATATATCATATGTCAGGCAGGCAGGCATGGCTTGATTGAAATGACCTTGTGGACCATCCAATAAGACCTGGCAGACCTAATAAACCCCACAGTTGGATGTTCCCCACCCCTAGCTTAGAGGCAGCCTTGCTCATAGTGCAATAAAGTAGCCTAACGTGGAGGCTCTCTGTTAAGGGACACAGAATTCTTACATATCACAGCAACACCAGCTTCAAAGAACAAGCTGTTGCAGTTTGAGTACCCAGGTGGACACAGCTGAGAAAAACCAACTTTGCCCAGCTCATCTACTCAGGTTTCAGAGATATAAGCCTCCTCATCCATGATCAAGTTATGGATTATGGTGGTCTTACCTGGGATCAATCCAGCATTCAGCAGCAACACCAATATGGCTGTGGATGGGCTGGCAGAACAAACAGGGATGCTGAAAATGGAGGAAAGACAGAAAAGAGAGGAGAGTGATTTATATTAATTGAACTTATTTATGCATTGAAATTATATTCCACATTTCCTCCCCAAACCCAGGGCAGTAGATACACATTTTTTTTTAAAAATGTAACCAACCACAATCTTCTAAAACACATATCCCCTTAGAGAAAAATCGTGTCTTTCCTCCAATCAGAAGATAGCCTTCATCTCACTAAATAAATATAAACATATTCTCACCAACTTTTCTCAAGCAGTTAAAATAGCCTTCCTATCTCCTCACCATCCAGCCAAAGGGGCAAAGCCTGTTTGATGTTGGCCGACTGCTGGATGTCTACCACCTAATGCTGCCTCTGGAGGAAATGTCCCAGCCTTAAATGGTATCTTAGGCTGGGCTTTTCAAATGGCCTGGGGGAGACGGCGAGCAGGGCCATCTTCACTCAGGGCCTGTGTGAATGCAGACAATGTATTAACACATGTATATCAACCATAGTCCAAAAATTAAAATCGAGATATCATTCTTTCACAGTCATTCCAAATCCATTTCCGGCAAGTTTTAGATTCGTTCAGGCCTAGAGGAGAAATAAACTTAAGAACAATGAGCACATCAACTGTCTGTGCTCATTAAAATGAGGAAGTAATATTTTGTCATAAGAATAAATGGGATTTATAAACTGATCCAAGATGCATTATCTAGGAGGTGGCATAAATAGATTAATCTCTCTGATGGGGCTACAGATTTTTGTTTCTGATATTTTTGTTTCCTCCATACAGTAACTGCTTTTTAATGAAGTTGCTGTTTCAAAAGAAGTTTGGGATGTGACATAAGGGTTGGCTGTTCAAATGAAAAATATATTTAAAAAATCTACTGTGTGTGTGCTTTCGTATGCACAGGTAAAAGCACTTAAGGCATATCTCACATTGCTTTGAACCCTGAAAGTTACCTAGAAGTAACCCCTGCAAATATCAATAGGACCTGGGACAGCTTTCAATTCATATTTACTTTGCCTATGGCTCCAAGTTTCAATCCCGTCAAGTGTACAAATTCACCTGAAGTGGATCATAATCATTAGGATAAGCAGTGCTATTTTTCTAGAAAAACTCACCATGAACACCTCCCTTGTTCCCTTATTGACCTGCCAAAGCACACACACAGCTTTATTGCGCTCCGTAGACCCCAAATACTGTCAAGGCTCTAGCAAGGCTTCAGGGAATTACGATCCCGCCCCAGTTGGCAGTCAAGAGGCAGATAACTGAGAGTTCTTGCAACGTAATTTATTCAGTATTCACAGAGAGAGACAAAGGAATGCTGTCTCTATAATGATGGCATTGCTCCAAGTAAAGTCCCACCACTTCAGTCCCTCCTAATCTACGTCACCCCTGCACTGGCTGGTCAGTGCTTTCTGCCTCTGAGATTTCTGTTTTGCTACCTGCACAGCCCGCCTGGTTTTGGGAGAGGGAGGATCAGGAATGCTTTCAGGAGACACTGAACTGTCTCTCCCTCAATACTTCTCCTTCCTGCTGCTCCCCAAATATATCCCAGCTTTTCCCCTCGTCAGCCTCTGAACTATGCCCTTCAGCAAACCACTGTTCTAAATCTACACCGTTCTTCTCTTCCCGGGAAGGTGCAGGGTGGGGGAGGGGGGCTCCCACCATTCCTCCTCAGTCCAGGCCCTGACAAATACACAGTGCTGTGTGTTCTCTTATAACGGCAATGGTGCTCACCTGAGAGGTGCTGGAATTGAGTTCCGGCGAGTTCTGTCTGAAAAAAAGCCCTGAGGGTGAGTATGGTGATGATTATGATTTGATTAAATTTATACGCCATCTTTCATCTGAGGATTACAGGGTGGTTCGCAGTAAAATAAATACATAACATAATCACAAACAAACAAAACAATAACTGTCCCCAGGTTTAAAAGACCATAGATTGTTTAATCATTCCAAGGTCTGGGAGAAGGGAAATGTTCTCCACTGGCACCTAAAGATATGTAGCGAAAGTGCCAGGTGAACCTCCCTGGGGACAGCATTCCACAAACAGGGAGCCACTGCAGAAAAGGCCCCTTCTCATGTTGCCACCCTCCAGACCTCTCATGGAGCAGGCATACAAAGAAGGGTCTCAGATGATGATCACAGGATGATGATCACACGGGGAGAGGTGGCCTTTGACGTATTGTAGCCCTGAGCCATTTAAGGCTTTATAGGTCAAAACCAGGGCTGTCTTAAGCGTATGCGGTGTCAGGGTGCAAAGATCCATCCGGCAGCCCCCCCCCCAGGTTGCCCAGTCCCAGGCACACAGGAGGGCAGAGTTGGCCGCCCGCCTCAGCGTCTCGCTGGCTCGGTCATCCCCGAACTCGTGGCACAGAGCCGCCCGCAGCAGAAGAGCCTGCTACGGTGCTCCGACCGACAGGTGGGCTCTTCCCTGGACTCGACTCTTGGGCCCAGCACCCAGGTGCCCCACACCCCTAGTGCCTATGTGTAAGACGGCCCTGGTCAAAACCAGCCCCATGTATAACACATTGCAGTAATCTAACCTAGAGGTTACCAGAGCATAGACAACAGTAGTTAGCCTATCCCTGTCCAGATAGGGGTGTAGCTGGGCCACCCGCCGAAGCTGATGGAAGACGCTGTGCACCACCAAGGCTACCTGAGCCTCAAGTGACAGCAAAGGATTCAGAAGGCTTTCTGGGAGATGATCTATAACGAAACGAAAAAGGTATTTAAATATACCTTTCTGAAGAAACCAGAGGCCTTTCTCCTGGGCATGGTCGGCCAATTGGTGCCAAAGAAGGACAGAACTTTCTTTATCTATGCAACAACAGCAGCAAGAATACTCATTGCAAAGCATTGGAAGACACAAGATTTACCCACCCTGGAAGAGTGGCAGATGAAGGTGATGGATTATATGGAATTGGCGGAAATGACTGGCAGAATCCGAGACCAGGGAGAAGAGTTGGTGGAAGAAGATTGGAAGAAATTTAAAGACTATTTGCAGAAATATTGTAAAATTAATGAATGTTAAAATGATGCTGGATTGAAAATAAGTGGCATCAGCAACAAAGTTAATAAGAATATGCAAAAATGGATGAAAATATATAGCTATAATATGTTAAGATATAGAGTTAAGATAAATGAAAGAGGGTAAGGATTTGCTGAATTGATTATGTAAATAGGAATACAAAAAGGGGAGATGTGAGGAGGTCAAGGAAACAAGCAAATGAGCTTAAAGATATAAAAAAATGGATTTGTTTTTAATTTTTTATCTTGTATTTTATTTCTTTTTTCTTTTTTATGTATTTTTGTATTTTGTGTATTTTTTTTACTTCTTTCTTTTTTTATGCCTTTCTTTTTATTCTGTGAACCTCTGTTTTTTGTAAAACTTTAATAAATATTATATATATATATAAAAAAAACAGAAGTACTCCAAGCTAAGTAGCCACTCCTTCAGAAGGTTTGTGTGTCACTGCTCAAAAAATCTTAAGACCACAGCCTTATACATAAACATATATACCAAGGAGAAGCTCACTGCTTTCTGATTCAAAATGTATAGAATTGTGCTGTAAAGGTACCAGCTCCAGGAGTAAAGAGCAACAATTCTGAAAGAGTCTTGCGGCGCCAATGATGGCATTCTTATGCCATGAGAAATTCATCTTTCAGATGCTGCAAGATCCTCTGTTGTTTTGACTGCAATAGGTGGACCAAGCTGGCTGCACTGTGGAAACACTTCCAAAAAGCCACTTTGTGGCTGCTCCTTTGGAACATGTTATTGGAAATAAGCACTTTGGGAGTTTGTTGCCTGGTGGGTAGCCCCAAATAGATTTCAAAAGTGTTGTGGGCTTCCGTGGGTTTAAGTGCACATCAAACCTGCCCTTACATGCCGTAGCTACAGTTCAGGGAACTGTGTGCAGATTCTTTCCATTTTAAACTATGGAAGCCGTACCAAAGCTGCTGATGAAAAATACTTGGCTGGCTCACAGCAAGTGGCCGCAATCCAGGAGCACTGATGTGCATACAGAGACAGGTTCCCACATGAATATCTGCTGCAGCCTGAGCCCAAGCTAGTTGTGGAGGAGGGGAATTTCCCACTGTCATGCACTCTGCCCTCCCAGTTACATGGTAGTCACACTTTCGATGCTTCCTCCCCCTTTCTCCCTGTACCAATTCACCTAGCTATTGATCAGTACTGCCTCTTCAACAATTTCCATCTCCTCTCAGTACAGAAGCAGATTGTATATTTCCACTGCCCTGAAGATCCCTGGATCTGAGTAACTGCAATAATTTCATTTCTGAAACAGGATCATAGATTCCAATTATCTTGTCCATCTTTAACAGTGATAGGGGTTGCTGCTTTTGAAGCCTTTATTATGCCTGGTGTGGAGAACATGGCTAGATGGACATTTCTCTCTCTTTTTTCCTGGGGTCATCCAATGTTGGGAGATCCAGAACAGGCAATAGGAAAGACTTCTTCACACAGTGTAGATAAACAGTGGAATTTGTGTTAGAATTCCTGCTCCATGATTGCAGTCATGGGATTTTTGTCTATCACATGACGGTATATGTTCTGACTCCACAGAGTGGGAAATGATGGAGACAGGATGTTTGTGTTACTGTGTTCCGTGAAGTGGGACTATTGTCCTTTTTTCTTTTCTCTTTTCTGTCTGATACTAGAGAGAGAGGGAGCCATGTTACAGTGCTCCGTGTGTGTTTATAGGTAAATAAAGTAGATTAGCCAAAATGCTGAGTTGCTGAGGTGTGTTACACAACTGTGCAAACTCTGGAGATTCCTAAGTGTGCCAATGTCTGTTGGCATCGGTCGCTGTGATGTTCGGGCTGAAGAAAGCTTATGAAGCTCCCGAACAATCGACCAGGAGGGAGACAACATGCCAGTCGGGCATGTGTCTCTGCCAGGGTCCTACTCGAGTGTAGGCTGAACTCCTTACAATTTGATGGGTACTCACCTTGATAGCTATGTAGCAATGGGCCTGTGCTTCTCAGTACCAGCTACTGGGGACCACTAGCTGGCAAATGCTGTTGAGCTCATGTCCTGGTTATCGGCTGTTCATAGGCATCTGGTTGGTCACTGTGAGAACAGGATTCTGGTCTAGATGAGGCCTTCATCTGATCCAGTGGGGGCATTCCCTATGGTTTTTTTATGTTTACTCTTAAAATCATTAAAACAACAGAATAGTAATTAAAACAGCAGAACAGTAAGGCTGCAGTTAAACAATCCAAAACTCTCCCCGCGCTATCTAATAGTGATAGTGTCTATGATGAAGCAACCTTTCCGTGAATTACCTTCCTGGCAAACTCATTTAAAACCTGGAATGACAGATGTGTGAGCTGCCGAGCTTTAATTTGTGTTTATCCTATGTGTTTGGAGACAGAAATTGACTTGGAAACAATTTATGCAGTGATAGCGCAAATCAAACCACACCCCGTCCAAGGCTCCCTGTGGAGCACTGAAGATTTCTGTCACTATGAAGAGAGCATAAATCCTAATTAAGGCACTCTCCCTTTTTTTATTACACCGATTAAGCTGTTTTATCCAAGAAAGGCTATCCCATTATTAAAAACGAACCCTTTTGTAACCATGCAGATGGAGAGTGAATATGTCATCATTCAAAATAAAAAAAATATGATTTCTTCCGCATTTACATACAGCCTGAGGATTTTTACTATAATCAAAAAGGGATCCAGAAAAGATCCCCAAAAGCTTTTCATATAAGCATTGCATACTTGTATATGCTGTGGATCAACGTGTTTGTAGACGAGACTGAAAGTTTGGGGAATGGACCCATAGCCTTTTTTAAAAGTTGCATGAAGCCATAATGTGAAAAGGTAACATGCATTAGTTGCTGGAAAGATTGTGGGGTCACCAAAGAAACATTCAGGTCCCTGATTAAATATCAGTCAGCCCCACCCCAGAATCTTAATGCTGTTAGTAGAGGAGAATGCTAATTTAATGAGCTGCAGGCACAAAAACTTCAGGCAATAAGATATCCAGCTGATATGGTGAAGTATATAGTAGCTTTTATCTATGGATAGACACATCTGCGGGGGGGGGGGGGAGTGAGGCCACGTGAAACTTTGCACACATTTTCTTGCATAGCTGGTAGGTTCGGATTAAAATGTAAACAGAATCAATTTATCTCCCATCCCTAAAAGAAGGGGAAGAAGATACAAGACAGACGTTGTGATAGGTAAGATGGACACATCTTGGCTCAGTATTTTCCCCCTCCTTCAAGGTTCTTCTAAGCTTGGAAATAAGAAGAAACCAAGATCCATCTTTTAAATTGTCGTAACATGCCCCAAGATCTCATGACATACCTTCTGACATGTCGCTGATGAAAATAGGGACATGGTGAAGGATGGGTAAGATATCTTAATTACAATAGCAATAAATAACCACCACCAATACTGCCCACTTTTGGCTCGTAAGGCAGGCAATATTCCACCCCATGCAGCACAACATATCTTTAAAAAGTGTGTGTTATGCCTCTCATGAAATGATAATAAAACATTTTTGAGCAACGAAAGCCACAACATGTTTAGTAGATTCTTATTTTGCAATATCTAACCAGTTGTTAAATATCTAACCAGTTGTTTTAGGAGTGAGTTTCAAATCCTGGAAACCAAGATAAAACTTGTTTCCCTCTCTGAAGTCCATTAAAAAAAAGTCTTCCTTTCGGTTAATCTGCATGCTCATTTCCATCTGCATCCACATTTATTTTGTACGTGTTTATGAATATATTCCTTTCAGTGTCAGAAGGTCTTCATAAATAAAACAACTTTTTTCTTAGTGCAGTATGTTTTGAATAACAAGTCAGCTACTGAGCTGGCAGATGGATATATTTTAATTGGTTAATCAGCTCTTGCCTTTCTATTAGAAAAGCCTGTAGTTTAGTCTTGCAAAGTAATACTTTTAATGCCAAAATCATGACTGCCCACCAAGCTGGACTGACTAAGAGCTGATTCACACAGGCCTGTTCATTATTTTATGAAAACAGCATCTTTGAAAGCATAATCACCTATCAGGCACTACAGGTACAGCTTTCATATAACTTCATTTCACTCTGAACACCAGGCGCATTGAGACGTGGGGAATATTGTGCTAGTTTTCCTCATTATAATACTGGCACATCTAACATTCTCTGTCATTCCTTTCACACTGCAGTACCAGTTGTGTTATTGAACTGTGGCTTTTTGACCAATATACCAGCATCTCACACTAAATTCAATCGACACCAGTGGACACAACAACAAATATCATTGGATAATGTCTCTACGCCGCCACCTTTTCTGCACAAGTGTGCATCAGTTACCCTATGATTCACCGATGGAAATAGTAGGAAATAACTGAATGCTGGGATATGGACCCAAATTCATTCATTCATTCATTCATTCATTCATTCATTCATTCATTCTACTTCCCTTCATCTGAAGATCACAGGCAGTTCACAACATAAAAATTTAAAAAACAGAACACAAAATATGTAATAAGACAAAGGGAAAACAATATTCCCCCTCCTATAAAAGTTATTCCCGCAACTTTATTGGTGATTAGAGTTGCATATACCGTATTGGCCCGAATATAAGCTGCACCCAAATATAAGCCACACCTTTAAAAATGGAGGGAGGGGGAGAGAAAAAAATAAAAAAATACGCGAATATAAGCTGCTCCATTCTTCGTTGCTCCTGACTACATACTGGGGGGTGGGTGTGTTTCGCGCTGCGTTGCTGACGGCCTTTCCCTTATCTCACTCTCTCCCTTCCCAGCCTTGGGGGAGAGGGCGGGGGACTACACACAGGGCGGGCACCACTTTGCCATGCTCCTGGCGCTGTTTGCCCCACGCTCCTGGCTGCATACTGTAAGACAGCGAATATAAGCCACATTTTAACTTTTCACAGTCTGGATTTGGGGGAAAAGTGAGGCTTATATTCAGACCAATACGGTAGATCCCCCCCCCCCGAAAGCAAATAACATAGCTAATTTTCCACAAGATTTTGCTAGATTTCTTTTACATCATGTGAAAGCTCAAATGTAATGCAGAAATTAACAGTTAGAAAAACATTGGGGAAATGCAACGAGCAGCTATGTGAATGCAACCCATATTTTTTGATGCTCACACAATTTTGCAAAACTGATCAGGTGCTGAGATGAAACCATGTTATGCAAATGCATGTCTTCGATGACCCATGCTGGGCTGCATAGTCTGGTTTTTTTATGATATCTAGGTCTAAGGTAATCTTTTCTATATTTTAATTTTTTTATGCTCAAAGATCAGAGCTAGGCCACAGTTACATAAATGACCACACTGGGGTGGAGAAGGCACTGAGTCTGCATCCAGCCTAGATCACATGAAAGAAAGAAAATGTGTGCTATTCTCCTCCCACATCCAACCAGTGTTCCTGTGCCATTTCAACAATGCCCACCTATCCAGGTGAAGAAAAGGAATCAACATATGGGCAAGCTGTATGTGTACAATTCATTGTGCATAGGTCAAAATAACAAAGTGATGTCTGGTAATCCTTTGATTTTGATCTCTGCAAGTTGGACTGCATGTGTGTAGGGATGGCAGAAGCAGGACCAGTACACCAGTCGCTGAGGGGTGTGTGTGTGGCTAGTGTGCAATCACATCCTTCTATGTGTGGGGCCAGATTGAGGAGAGATGTTTGGCACAGCTCAAAGCAAGCAAGCAGGGAAGGGGAAAAAATAACTGATAAACCCAAGAAAGGAACAGGAGACAAGGTTGATAAAGTGCACTTATCAGTAAGGAGTGGGGAACCTGTCTCCCCCCCCCCCCAGATGCTGTTGGGCTCAGCCCCAGCTATCACGGCCAATGGCCAGGATGATGGGAGATGTAGTCCAACAACAACTGGAGGGCCACAGGTTCCTCATGATTTTGTAGGTTATTCTAGATGTGTTTCAACTTTCTTCATAAGGGAATATGGCACTTAGCAAGATCTCAAACTCCACCTCCTATGCAAAGAATCTCTGTCTCTGAACATGTTATGTGTAATGAAGAAAATGATACAGAATTGATCACTGCCGGTGAGAATGTGACATGGAAAGTTGCTAAAAGTTTTTTGGTTGGGGTTTTGGAAAACAGGATATATATTTTTTAAAGACATGAACCCTGAAAGCTGAACTTTGCTGTGAACGTTACTGTTTTCTCACTAAAATCTCCTTGTTCCTCACTCTCAGAAACCTGAAATGATATCTTCAGTCTACATAGGTAAATGGCAGGGGAATAGGAACCTGAGCAATACTTCTAATTAATACTGCTGTGATAAAGCCTTGGACCAGGAATTCTCATAAAGATGTCTTCAGTTACACGACTAGAAGTGGGAAGCAAATGCTAGCTAAGAGATAGTGCTAGTTAAGATCAGACAAGATTAGGTAGCCAAGACTTGACCCGTTTACTTGAGAGCAGCGCCAGTGAACTCAATGAAACTTACTCCTAAGTAGACATATTGGTTAGCACTGTCAAACACTTACTCTGCACACCAGCAACTCTTGCCTAGTCAATTTTTGATCATTTGACAAGCTAAAGAATAATGCAGAAGCAGCAATTTGCATATAGTTATTTTATTGTTAAGATTGGGAGGCTTGTCATTCAAACTGTCTATAGATAACTGTTACACTGAAGCATCGCTTCAACTCAGAATAAGCTCTTGTTACATTAATGCTGCAGCTGTTCTCATACCTCTCCACTTTTGTCTTGTTAGAGGATTGGCTTATGGTAGCCTGATTCTCCTCTCAAAACACAAAGGTCTCCATTTAAGAATGATCTCAAACTGATATAAAAATCAAGAGTTAATTTGATAATTCGGTGATTAAAAAAAAACTTTCACGGCTTCACCTTAGATGAAAAATAAAACTTCTTAATCAGTTTTAATTCTTTCTTTCCTATTTAATTAAGGTTTCACTAAATACTTCATGCCACATTTGACAATTGAATATAAACTTTCTGCATACTTGTGTTGGCTCATAATCTACCTTCCTTAATTTTATGGCTCACATAGTGGGGGAAATCCCTGTAGATTTCTGAAGTTGAGCCAAGAATATATGCTTTTTTCTTGACTGTTTCTTCCTGATTAATAATGGTGTGGCTTTTGGCTTGTTCGTTTAAGGTTTGCCAGCAGATTATTTGACATTTAATTTTATTTTTGTCCAGAAGATTTGGTTTAGAGTCAAGAAGCTGGACACGTATTTGGGACCTAAATGCTTTAGGCTAAAAAAGAAGGTCATCTGCAGACCAGATGACCATCTGAGGGGCTCTGAGGCGTTTTTGTACTCTTGGCCAGCTGGCTTCACCCCCACGGCAGAATAGCACTAATCTGATTATGAGATAGAGCAACATCTGGCAAATTCAGCGCCCGGCTCAAAATCTATTGTCCGCCTGTGTCAAAGGATGAATGCGCCATGAGTGTACGTTAGGGTGCGCAATCATAAAGCCCACATTAGCGAGCGAGGGTAACTGTGGCATTCTTGGGTAACTTCATCCAATGAAATTAATGGCCTACACAAAAACGGAGGCAGAAGGCACAAAGTGTTGATGCCAGCGAGACTGACACACTGCGGGCGACGTCTGACATCGAGGCCGTGGGCTGTTGTGCGTTGTGATTTATGTCAGCGGTGTGATGGATGACTTTCAGATTATTCCCATTCTATCATATCTTTGAGAAATTCTCCTTTCCTCAAACATCTTTTTGTTCCCCAACTCTGGGCTGCAGATGGCATCAACCCACACATCTCTATTGTCTGGAGCCCACAGAGGACTCCACCATTCTTTCCAATGGTTGAGCTACTAGCATCCAATTAAGGCTTGAAAATCTGGCTTTGGGCACTTTAACCTCTGCCACTGTGTCCCTTTCAGAATTTCCATGGGTTCCACTAATACTATTCAGCCCGGGCTAAAAACGATCCCAAAAGAGATAAAAAGACATTTCATTCAGCTAAGTTGTGTGAGCGACTATAGAATAACAGCATGGGGACACTTGGTTTGATTCTGATTTTCATCACAGACCTAAACACATTTTTGTATGTTCTAGCAATTTCAGTAGAAATTCTTAATAATGGCTAAAGCATCAAGGTGTCATTCAGACACCTCTTTTTTTTGCATAGCAACATAATCTGGCCTTACACTGTCTGTCTGCATGCCAAGTTATTTCTGCTTGCAATCTGCAAGAGATAGATGTGTTATGGAAAGTGAGCTCTCCACATCAGGCTTCAACTTGCCATTGTCATAACTCATACCACACAAAGGTTAAGTATAGTTATTAAATGAAAGGTTAAACTTAAGTATTCGATCAGCTTACTGGCATATTTTGCCACCATAATTTATGAAAAAAACACACACACGCATCCTCAGAATGAAAATCCTTTGGACAGGAAGCTCCGCACCTCCAGAAAATTTGCTGAAGCAGATTGATTGTATCTGTTGTACCTCTCTTGAGACTCATGTGGTAATTCTACATCAGAAAAAGTACATTGTTGACCTTTTCTGTGATACTGTCTCAAATCCAGAGTCAAGATAGTTGGCAGGATCTTCCACATCACATAAACCTTTAGGATGCCTTCAGGATGTTCACAAAAATAATGTGTGCTAGTCATATGTCAGAAATGTGGAGATGGGGGGAGTACAATTTATCATGAGGGGTTTTTTTAGAGGAGATGGAGAGATAGCATCACCTTCAGGGCTTTCCTGCTTTACTTAATTTATACTTTTTCTTTTTTGCTTTGTCTGTGGGGAGCCCTTCCATACTACCCTTCCATGTACTTTTAGATCTTTAATGAAACCATGGCTATAGGAAGTACACAAACTATATTCAGCCAGTTCATAAACATAGGCTCAACTATCTAGGAACAGATCTGCAGGTCCACTTCTTTTCCAATTGCTTTGTGTTGCTAGCGATCGTCAATAGTGGCATCATCCAATAGCCTCTTTTCCCAAATGTTTTATTCCATATATAAAAAGATGTATGTAGGTCAGTATAGGTCAAATTGGATTCCCTGATTTTTTTAAAAAAAACAAACTCAAGCATGGCATCAAGCACTGGCAAGGTTATATCAATCAGCAGCTGCCAAAGGTTTTTTTTTTTAAAAAACAACAACATGCAGTTTTAATTTTATTTCCATGTGAATGCATTTGCATTGCTGCAGCTACAGGAAGCAGATGAATCTGGTCCCAGATTAGTTAGTGCACAGGCTGAGGCCCATGCAGTTTAAACAGTGAGCAGCTAGGTCTATCATGGACCTTGCAAAGCCCAACCACACAAAGTCCACCTTCTGTTGTGGATGAGAAGGGAGCATAAGATCTGAGCCTTGCCCTGCTCATTGTAATCAGGGCTGTGTTCAGAAAGTAGAACTCACCAGGGTGAGTGCTTCTCAGCCCCCAGGAACTTACGTGATGGGGTTCTGTGAGGTGCTATCCTCTCACCAGTAATATCTGCATGACATTGTTAGGGAGTGGTCATTAAGCGTCCTATAGGAAGGTGTCATCAGTATGCTAACAACACACAGCTCAGTTTGTCAGGAGTGGCTGTGCAAGTTTTGAATTGGTGTCTGAATGCAGTGGTGAGTTGGATGAGGGCTAATGGGCTGTGTTTGAATTCTAGGAAGATGAAGGCTTTTTACATAGGTGGTTTCTATGTCCAGGTGATAAGCAAGTTACCTCTTCTGGACAGGGTGGCACTCACTCTGAAAGAGCCAGGTATGTAGCTTGAGGGTACTGCTGGCTACAACTCTGTCACTTGATGCCAAGTGCCCTTTGTGCTCCCTGCAGCCTTCTTTGTGAAGGGAAGGAGGAAAGGATTGTTACTGCAAGTCTTTTGTCCAACCCTGATTAGAAGGACCACCTTCACCTCTGACTTACTGTGTATGTCTAGGATGTTAAATGTTGTTGTTGTTTAGTCATTTAGTCATGTCCGACTCTTCGTGACGCCATGGACCAGAGCACGCCAGGCACTCCTGTCTTCCACTGCCTCCCACAGTTTGGCCAAACTCATGCTGGTAGCTTCGACAACACTGTCCAACCATGGTATGGATGATAAATAAATAGCAACAAATAATATTTTAGTTATATTTTAAGGTGCAACAATGTTCTTTTGCTGTGTTTGCTGCAACAGATTTACACAATTACTGTCTGGGATCATAGAGTAGTAGCAACTGATGGAAATCTCCCCCCCCCCCATGAAAATTGGGTTCCATTCCAAAACATGGTGTATATCTCGTAAGATTTAAATCATTCTAATTTCCATTACTGCTTATTTATCTTGTGTGGTTGCCCCATTCCTACCCCCAGTGCGGGATTACTGGGGATGTGAACTGTCTATCAATTGCCCAGGGACCAGTTCTGTCTGTTGAGTGATTATGAGAGAGCTTGGCAAATTTCTTCCCAAACAACGGAATAATTCTTTCTCGAGTATTTTATGTAAGTAGGTCAAAAGAAAACAAAAACTGTCCTTGGACAGCCTTCAGATATATATGGGTTGGCGTATATGTTTTTTCCTTCCATGGTTGAAAAGAAAGAAAAACATAAACCTCCTGTTGCACGACTCACTAGTATTTTATTTTATTTTTTTCCACCTCTATGGAACCCTTGAGATTTGCACGGGAGTCTGAGTTTGAACTCAAAGTGACAGTGAACATGTCAGAGCTGCCAAGATTGAGAATCCTGTGTCAGCTTTCTTCTCCTTTCTTCCCCTGATTACATTTCTTTCGGGAGAGGGGAAGTGGGGTCGCACCCACTAACCACAGTCCCTGCATTCTGGCACCTGCCACACCTGCAGATTCAGCAGAAGTGTGATGGGCACATGCACACATCTATAGGGCCCCTTCCACATTAATGCTGAATGTGTAGCCTACATATGTGCCAGTATTTGGGGGCATGGCCTCTAGGCACAATCCCACTCCCAATCAAGCATTCATTAACACGTGGGAAGGGGACTGTGTTTGAACCCTGCATAGTAATGGAGGCACATGTTGCACTTTTTTTTTGCCCACTCCCATTACAGTGGTACCTTGGGTTAAGAACAGCTTAGTTTATGAACAACTCGGATTAAGAATGCTGCAAACCTGGAAGTAGGTGTTTTGGTTTGTGAACTTTGCCTTGGAAGCAGAACATGTTCCGCATCCTGTTGAGTGTGTTACATTTGTAAATTGAGTCCCCCACTGCTATGGGAAAGCACGCTTTAGTTTAAGAACGCTTTGGTTTAAGAACGGACTTCCAGAATGGATTAAGTTCATAAACCAAGGTACCACTGTATTGGCTTCTGCTGTGGTGGGGAAAACACATCACATGGTGATGTCTCAATGCAGGATTCCATTACTGTGTGTTATGAGAGAGGGAGGAGGGAGGGAGGGAGGGAGGGAGGGAGGGAGGTATTCAACACGAAGATGGCAGCAGTCTCACACATGGTCCTCATTGTGGTTGTAATGTTCTCTGTTTAACAATGAGCAGGTCAGAGAAGCTGAACAAGAAACAGTTTTACAAAAGGCCTATATACAACAGGTTCTCTCTCCATTAGCTAATTTCTCACTATGGCTTCAAGCCTGGCTTCCTGATTGCACCTAACCTCCTAAACAGAAGGGGTCCTTAAAGTCACACCGCTCCTTTCCATCACAGGTTGTGCTATCTGTCTCTAATGCCTGTTCCCAAAATGCCCTTAATTTCCTATTTACCTTTCTTTTTCCATTGACTGCATCCCTGGGCACTACATGCAGGTCAGAGGTGGCAGCAGAGGCCAGGGTTAGAAGTGGACCAAAAATGCCCTTTTCTCTGTCTGCCTGCTCCCTTGTCCTCTCACTGCACCCACCTCCCTCCTGTTTTTACCTCCCTGCCACCTGCCTGGAATTAAGCTGAGGGCCACTTGAAATTAGGTCGAGGGCCATGCACAGCCCAACAGGAACATACTTGATTGTTGATGCTTAAAAGTGACAAAAGAAGATCTTGTTCTCTGATCGTTTACTGTCTTTAATACATTCCTATGGGGGGAGGTGAAGAAGCAACATGCTTGAGAAAAACATTGCGGTGAAGTGAAAAGGTGTGTGCCACCAATAAAAGTGGCTTTGCCCTCAGTGACTGGAATCCTACAAGTTTCATACCACCTTTCCTAGGTCTTTTAACCAGGCATGCTTCCACAGTTATCCCACCCATAAAATTGATAGGTGTTTTACTGGTAAGTAAGAATATGGACCTTCTGTATCATGAACTTGGTTGCATCAGAGAAAAGTGGAATATAAATGTCCATACCATTCTTCACTCAGCACTATTTTTTTACATACTGAATTGTAGGTGGGTTCCCAAGAGGCAACGCACAGTGCTAACAGCAAGAACCTTTATTGAACTAACAGAACTGGACAACGGGGGCAAAGCAACTGCTTATATAAGTTTCTGAGGGCCTGGGCCACTTCCACTCCCAATATGATTGGCTGTCTAAACTTCTAAGCTGCAAATCATAACTCAGAGTTTAAGGGCCAATGGCAGAGGCCCAAATCCTGAAATGTTCTGTGATTGGATATCATGTATCGAATCAGAACACAGGGGCTCAGAATCCTTAGCCCAGACTCAAGGTCAGGCAAACACAGACCACTGAATACATAACACATGCCTCTAGTTCTCCTTTACTACCAAAACCTCTATTTTTTATTTGTAGAATTGTCCCTGCTCACAGAACATTTAGTTCTGGGTGAAGGCTGCACCACTTATTCATAGTAATTATGAACATGCCTTTGATCTTGAAGAAGATCTCTTGTGCATATTTTGTTCCATTTGTGACTTTGATCTTGTTTCTTCTTTTGTTTTCTTAAAAAACAACAACGGTTGGGGGAGGGAGGGAGAAAGGCTGACATTTCATTTGAAAGCCATTGAGCCTTCATCTGTTAAAAGGAAACACAAAGGTGAAATGCCAATGCTGTACAATCTTGTTGCATATAGAGCAACAACAAACAGTGCGCTTTCTGTCTTTTTTTCCCGATTAGGGGGCATCTGGGTGATCTCCAAGGGAAGCAAAAGGCTTGTCTTCTTGGTTAGGGGAGCAACAGAGCATCATATGCGGATGTCAAAAACCCAGTTAGGCAGCTGAAGGGAGTATGTGCTCCTGAGGGCATATTAGAGGGTGAAGGTGGCAGGGTGGGGGGAAGCGCGCATTATTGGAACCATCACAGTGACAGCAGATTTCACTGGAGAAAGAGACACATGGGACTCACCAGTGTGCATTACAAAAAAGCGGTCTCTATGGCAACATCAAAGTGGTTGGGTGGGGGAGAGAGCTGTGCAAATCAGCACAGAGCTCCAGCTGCATGATTGGAAAGAGCTGTCTATAATTTAGCTTGACTGTCTTGTTATGTAATATATATTTTTCCTAATTATTGACACAAATAACTTGAAGAAACCCAGAGAGAGAGAGAGAGAGACTCAGCCAGGAACAATCACCACAAGGTCACAGTCTTTCACACTAGTTAAGGACGTTTCAAGTTTTGAAGATTTTCTTGGGCCATGGGAACCCCATATATTTTGCTACCTCAAACAAAGGACAAGATGTCACCCCTATGTGTAGAAACGAGCAGTTGAATATTCCTTCAAGACTGATGGTGGGACAAGGCCCTGCACTGCACTTGAGGGTAGCAGGCAAACTTGGGTTGCACAACATACTGATTCAACACCTCATCACCACTCCTTGCCCTCCAGAATCTGTCACCTGAGGCAGTCAACTCACTCTGCCTAATGGTAGGACTGGCGCTGTCCTGGACTTATAGTGGCCCATCAGATATGCTGCATCTTGTCAAGTAGAAGCCCTGGGCTTCTATATCAAGCCCTGGGCTTCTATATCAAACCCAACAGAACACTGCAACTAATTTTAAAAGTCCCCAAGATTTAAGCCAGGGCATAAATGATTTGCTGAATTAGTACTCGAGAAGTGTGAAATGGTGGAGCCGAGTTTATGTGACAACTGGGATTGTTGTTGTAAGGTCGGCAACATTTTATTACACTCTCATAATTCAGTAATTCTCCAGTGTAGGGTTCCATTAGCAAGCTTTGGGAGTAACTTGCCAAATTGCTACCAGTGTATGCTGATTCAAGATACACTCCCTTCAATAAATAAAAAAAAATCAGAAATCATTGCCGTAAAGGATAGCAAAGGAATGGCACAATTCTTCTCTAATTAAGAACAAGAATATATGGGTACTTAAATACAATATTGAAGTTTTCAAAGTTCATGGTGGGCCCCTCCAACAAAATAATTTGGTTCCAAAGAAAAGTATGAGCTGCATCTGACTTTCCCACTTGCTTTGAGATCAGAAAAAGCACTGCCAGCTTTTTTCATGTTCTATTCGGCCACAGTGTGAAAGGGGAAGTTCCAAGGCTCACCTAGTTTTACTGACCAATCCTACTGATGGATTAATGTGCCATCTTCATTATATTTACAGTCACCTCCAAACCATAGAGTAGTGCATGTAAATAGATCAGAATCTAAATCAATTGGTTTGGATTTGTTTTGTGTGCCAGCAACTCCTTGCTCAGGAATGGGGAAACTGTGGCCTTCCAGATTGTGTTATTCTGTACCTCCTTTTGTCCCTGAAGATTGGCCAGGCTGAGTCGATGAGAGTTCAAGAACAACTGGAGGACCGCAGTAACGCCTTTTTCTGGTTATTCAATCCATGACAAAAATAGACAAACCCGAATGAGGAGGGGTGGGTTATAAGAGATCTCTAGACCAACCTGGATTTTCAGTATAGAGAAAATCTGGAGGCTAAATTAAAAACAACAACAACTACAACAATAAAATGTGAACTAAGCAACCAGCTGGTCTCCTCAAGGAGGGGTGAAATCTGCTGAAAGCCTAAAGGTACACATGTAAAACTTTCATCAGTTTTTAACCAACAGAAATTGCCTGTAAGTGGGGGAAATCAAATCTAAGAGAACACCATCATCACCATTTATTGTATGAACGTGTCACATATTGAAGAACAGTATCTTAATTCCAGGTTGGATATGATGGCGTGAGAGCTATAATTACCCCCTTCTTTCCTTCTTCTCTACAGAAATGTTTTTTAAAATTTCAATTCTTTCTGTCACTTTTACATTCTTCCAGTCATGTTGCCGAGAGTTTTTAAAGTTTTCTTAACATAAAATTAGCAGCGATACAATTTTTTAAAGTGAAAATTAGTTCCACAGGGTTGCAAAAGTCCCCAGCATCTCAAGATGCACTGTTAAGAGTAGAATTAATGAATATTAAAATCTGTCAGTTGACGATCTAGGAAGGAGGGAATGGGGAAATATGGTTCATTATCTGTAGCTTGAGAGTTTTGTGGCAGACAGCTCTCTGTTCTCTCAGCCTTTAAAAGAATTAAGAGTGTACCTGCTTCCCTTACCCACCCACCCCCACCATTTACAGATGTGAGTAAGAGGGTGCAACGATTAAAGGCTCCTTCGTCTTTCGAATGCTTCGGCGAGTAAGAGTTGTATGAAGACGACAGCGTTTAAGACACACACATTTTATTCTATGTGCCTGCTGAAGTGATTAAAATGTTCAAGGCATAGCCAAGAGTCCCTCCGCTCCTTGACAGCTGTCATAGCCATTGAACACAAGTATAACAGGCCAAGAAAGCTTTATTGGTATACCGTTCTGTTGCACCACAAAAGCAAGCCCTCCATTTTGCACAAGCATCTGTTCCCATATTTTAGAGCTTTTATTTCTTCCACTTCCAACAAAGATGAAATTTGGGTACCATGTGCATTTCCCTCTTCATCATTAAACTCTGTTGGGTGGCTTTCCCCCCACCATGACCGGAAGGTTTTGTTTACAGAAATCTTCAGGGAAAATACAGTTTTGCAAAGCAGAATTGTCCTTTCAAGTCTAGCTGTGTTGCAACAATGGAGGCCACAGGCTTTGAATAGGAAGTGGCATGGCTTCAGCACTTTGAATACAGATGCATGTAGCTTTATGGCAAATAGTGGAAGCTGGTCAATTTGCACTCTTTTAATGCTAGGATAATAAGTGTTCTCCAGTGTTCTTCTGAATGATCGGTCAGCTGACTCTAAAATATATCCATCTGCTGTCCATTTGCATATGCCACTGTATTTAAATGCATGCAAATACAAAATTCTCCATTTGTTAAGCTGAAAGCAAACAAGAAAAGCTAAGCAGCAGGTTTTCATTTCTGAGGCACTTATTTGAAGAGCTATGTGGTGATCTCAAAATGTGCAGCAGAAGGGAATGTCTTCCCTTTCAACAACAGACCCACACCACTACCACAGGCACTAACCTTGATAATTGGTCATGCTTCAACACTAGCCTCTGATGGAGCTGAGCATGAAAACAGAAATAATATGAACACAAGAACCCTGCTGGATAACACCAAGTCCTGAGAGGCACCTGAGGGAGTATGCAACCATCATGACTAGAACCCAAGAAGTGCTTTCATGAACAAAAAGAACGGTAGTCAGCTCATCATTTGGAAACACTTGGTAAATTAACAGAAATGAGCTTTCCACATGGAAATTGAGCTTATCACACAACAGCCCAGCCATTTCAAAGTTTCTACCATGGATTAGATCTCCGCACAATATCCTTTGGAACATGAGCATGGTATAGCCATATACGAAAGGAAATATTACCAAGATGTCATCATGATGTGCATAGGCCACCCGATCAATCAGTAGCACCGTAATAGAACAGATTGGATGTGAAGTTTGTGATTTCATTCATGCACAGTGCCCTATATATTTCAGGTGCTTTGTTGAAGCATAAATGATGGCGACAGTTCAAAAATGTTACGAATTCTGCAATGTCTCCTTCCGTCTCTCACCTCTTCCTTCCAGCCAGTTCTTCCCCTTTGCAACACTGCTGTGTGTCGAAAACCCTGTTGCCAGCTCATTGTGCTCACAGAACCCATCTATCTCCCGACACTTTGGACTGTGCCTTTTCGCCCCCACTCCTCCCACCTGCCTTTGCACTGAATACAGGAATGGACCGGGGGAGCTACTCACTCACATCATTGAAAATGTGAAGTGACCAAATGCACAGTTGCCTCTGCATTCGGTTGGTGGTGCTTCTTTTAAGGTTCAAAGGGGTGGGCGGCAGGAGGAACTGAACCAATCCATCTGCTTAGGATGTCTGAGTGAAGGAAAATACGCTAATTGACAGTTTTATCCATATCTCTGGGGATTCTTCTCACTGTGAATCTATTTTATATATATTAAAAAATGGCTAAGAGTGGAGCCAGGAGTTTGTCACAAACTACGGCTTCTTGTCAGTTCTTATATTTACAGCTTCCAAGAAAATTATTTAAAACACATTCAGGAGCAATGGGATGTTTGTTCTTTCTGTAATGAAACCTGTACACTTCTGAAGTAATATATGCAGATGTGCATTTTATATCATGTTAATACTGTCTCCAGACAGATGTTCTTCTCTCCCAAATGCACGAGGGCACATCAGCTTGTACATGTACTTCATTTGCCTCATGGTGCATCATTGTAATGAGGTACCAAGCGTGACTTTTATGGATTGGAAAGTTTCCTTTGAGAAGGTGGTGCTCCCTATATAGCAACACATGCACGCACACACACATTTACAGAGCAAGCGGAGCTACCAGCCTCTCTGTAGAACAGAAGTAGAAATTGTGTAAGCTTTGTAATAGGAAAATATGGTAGTCATGTATTGCTGCCTGATGCCTGTAAATAGATGTGGCTAAAAAGGTATGCTCAGACTGAGAAAGTAATGGCAAAAAAACCCCAACAACCCACACCAACCTAATTAGACTAGAAGCAACCGTGAACAAACATGTTAGCAGAATCAATAACTGGAACTGATCAGCTATTTCTTTAATTGTGCCAGCTGGACTGTAGCGATGTGCTTAGCAGAGCGTAATTACCCATTTCAGACATTCAGTAGCGATGGCCCCTCCACCGCCTCCCTTTCCTTCTCTCTCCCGGGCTCGTACATTCTCTCTCTCTTTTACATTAGTAGCTGGGTGTATGCCCTTAAAGGAAGAGAAGGCAGTTTCGCGAAATTACTGGCAAAATGGCCTACTGTCACATGCAAAAAAAGACAGAAAAGGATATTACAGGAATAATTAAAAGTAGTTTTGAATGATTAGTCCAAATGTGACCTAATAAGAAAGTGAGGCATCAAGGAAATGTAACTGTTTTCTCAATTTGAAGGTGATTCTTTGTCTGGCATTCAATGCTGCCTTATGAAAATGAGAATTGTTCTCTTTCATATTCCGGTGTGCTAATTTGGAAAGATGCGATTGATCCAGTTCTGTTGTTTAAGCAGAAGCGTCCAACGTTATACAGCTTCCTTCACATTATTAGAAGAAAGTTTTGGGAGAAGCAAAACGAAGGCAGCATGTAACATAGAAAAGAAAGAAGAGTCACTTTCTTCACTGTCAGATGCTAATTCTTCATTGTGAAACCCAATCAAAGGTTCCATAATATTACAACCCTGTAGGCTATTTATGTAGCAAATCCAAAGCCATGCCAGTTGTACAATATGGATGGAAGTCTAGGAATGTGGATAAACTAATAGACAAGGCGATTTTCCTTTTCTCCAACTGTACCCGTTTTATCCCATATACCAATAATTATTCATTAATTTAGGTCCTTTTAAACCCATCCTTCATCAGTTGACTTGAAGGTGGATTACAAACTTACTTAAAACAATTTAGAACAATTAATTAAATAATACAGACCAGATAAGAACAGGCCATAAGATCAATTAAAGGTGGTATCCAATGTTAGTCCTACTCAGAGCAGACTAATGAAAATAATGGACATGATTAACATAGATACCTTGATTTCACCGGCTGTGCTCTGAGTCTAACTTACCTGGAGACCATCCTATATACAAGGATGCAGGCTTCTTGGTGATAGTACCACAGTTATCCCCCTGAAAGTATCCTGCTCCTGGAAGTTCCAACATGGTTGACATGTCAATGCCAGGTTAAATGTTGTGTCTTTGCACAGGCATTCGTGAGATTAGTAGTTTGCTGCTGCAATTGGTGCGCAGCCTATTAAAGAACATGGATGTGTGAACTCAATGTGTATGGCCTGTTCTGTATCCCTAAGCTCAGGATTGCCTGTTAATGACATCTATACCAATGCAGGGCGATGGAAGGTCATCAGTATTATTTGGAAACTGCTGTTGACAATTTTGCTAATCTAAATTAGGCTTTGAAATTCTGAAATAAGGATATCGGAACATAAGAAGAAGAGCCTTCTGGATCAGGCCCACGGCCATCTACGGTAGTCTAGTGTATTGTTCTCACAGCAGCCCATCAGATTCCTGTAGGAAACCTGCAAGCAGGGTCTGAGCACAACAACACTCTCCCCCATCCCTGGTTTCCAGCAGCTGGTTTTCAGGAGCATTACTGCCTCTGACCGTGGATGCGAAGCACAGCCATGAAGGATAGTAGCCTTAGATAGCATTATCCTCCATGAATTTGTCCAGTCCTCCCTTAAAGCCATGCAAGGTGACAGTCATTACTGCCTCTTGTGGGAAAGAGTTCCAAAGTTTAATTATGCACTGTGTGAAGTTATAGAGCAATGCAACTATTTCCATTTATGAAATAGTTTTTCATAGAATCGTAGAATTGGAAGGCACCCCAATGGTCATCTTATCCAACCCCCTGCAATTCAGGAAGCTCAGCTAAAGTATCCATGACAGATGGCCATCCAACCTCTGCTTAAAAACCTCCAAGGAAGGAGAGTCCACTACCTGCAGGGGGAGTCCAGTCCACCGTCAAACAGTTCTTCTTGATGTTTAGTCAGAATCTCCTTTCTTGTATCTGGAAGCCATTGGTTCAGGTCCTACCCTCTGGAGCAGGAGAAAACAAGCTTGCTCCATCTTCCATGTGACAAAAATCCTTTAGATATTTGGAGATGACTATCATCACCTTGCCGACAAAGGTCCACATAGTTAAAGCTATGGTTTTCCCAGTAGTGATGTATGGAAGTGAGAGCAGAGGACGAGATGGTTGGACAGTGTTCTTGAAGCTACCAACATGAGTTTGACCAAACTGCAGGAGACAGGAGTGCCTGGCGTGCTCTGGTCCATGGGGTCACAAAGAGTCGGACACGACTAAACAACAACAACAACAATCATATTTCCTCTCATGAGGTCTCCTCTTTTCAAGGTTAAACATACCCAGCTCTGTCAACTAGATATTTTGGTCCAGTTAGTTAGATTTCACAGCACCCTTGCCAGCTACAACCTGAAAGGGAATCACAAGGGATATTCAAAAACGGTTCATGAGCTTTGTGCCAATGGCACCCTCTACTGGCAACATGGACACTACCCAAGTACAAACGAATTTCTGTTGAACCATATTTCGGCTTAGTTTGCTGCAGAAATGCCTTGTCTTGAATCAACCGGTTACAAAGGTATCAGACAAAGTTGCAGGAAGCAATAAAAGTCAGGATTCGGACCTAGTTCATACAAAGAGCAGTTTATGGCAATACTGTTCCCGGATTATACCACTTGTATAATAATGTTTCCACACCCTATCTCAGGAGGAATCTCTGTTCTTGATAAATATAGGGAAAAGGCTTAGTTTGAACTCCCTAATGTCTAGGATTTTATGGGGAGGGAAAGTTTTAATATCATGTGATTTCCCCACCTGCAGTCTGAAGTGTGTGGTCTAGAAACAAGTTTGTTGCCTCATATGACTATTCAGCTGCCTACATAGCTCCAGACAAAGCCAGGCCAAGATATTTTTGCACCAGGGAAGAAGGGGTGAAGATCTACATCAGGAACAAGAGAGGGTGGAAATAAAGATCTGCATCGGGAAAAAGGGGGTTGTCAAATCAACCTTACTCAACAGTTAAAGTGGAAATCAAGTCTGTTCCTGGTAGGGAGGCAAGTGGGGAGAGTCTGAAACCACTGGTCTACACTGACAGGCAGAGGCTCCCTTGGGTTTCAGAAAAAGGACATTCCCATCCCTGGGATGGGGTACCGGGTATTGAAACTGCAACCTTCTGCCTGCAAAAGTAGATACTTGACGAGTGAAATATGGCCTTTGCATTAAAGCACAAAAATCATTGTTTAATTTCTAAATGGTTATTAGGGCTGAAGCATAAAAGGAAACCAGGTCATATTCTCTTAAAACATTTCTGTAAATTCCATTTGCCAAACTAGCTATGTTTGCAGAGGAATTCTGCACATCTTCTGGCACATGTTTTCTGCTGTTGCTATTATTGTTGATGTCGTTCCTGTTTTCTATGTTCTAAGGCTGAATCCTTTCCCAAAAATAGGTGCCAGGGTACCTTAGTGTATTCAGGGCAGGCTCATTTGAATTGTTATACTTTCTGTGAAGCAAGAAGATCCTAGTCCTTTCTCCTCCTTGTACTTGAATTTTATTTTGGCATCTGATGTGATGGCATTGGATAGGCGTTTGGGTTTTGGTACATGAAACAAAGGGTCAATGGTTTCCTGTATGGCCATTAACTTGTACTCAGTGGTATCTTGTACTCTTGCTCCATCTATGGCCACACACCACCATAACAGCCGGAGCAGACCTTACATCTTCAAATACGAAGGTGAGAATTTACTTTGAAAGTCAAAACATTTTCAAAGTGGAAGGGGGAGGAATATTAGGCAAGGTGTCAGCAGAAATTATTCGTTTTTGTGGGTAAATGTTTCCCTCCTGTAGTACAATCAGAGAACTAAGTACATCAGTCAATATGTAGCAATCAACTTAATGATTGTCTTAATAGCTAAATTAGGAGAGTGACTCTTAAGCATGCAATGTGATGCCAATAGGCTACCCCTGAAATCCAAGCCCAAAGAAATGCACTTTGATTACACTTCACAATTTTTGAAGGCCTAATTGTCTTTTCAAAGTCTTCTTGAAGTCCCCCCACCCCACCCAAAATGGTAACATATACTTCATAAAGCATAATAATAAAGCTATTGAGAGATGAATAGATATTTAGATATATATTAAATCCCAGTTCTCATTTAAAGGTAGGAAGAGCTAAACTTATGGTTTACATCAGGTCTGGGAAACTTTTTTTCTGCATGAGGGTGGGGTCAGAGACAAAAGCTTGTGGGGCAATGGATAATATTCTTCTCTCTCTAGGATACATTCCTGCTACAAAAGTCAGAGGTGTCTACCTAATTACGCTCCCCCCCCATCTCCCCAAACTCCGTCCAAGCACACAAGTGGCATTACAGTTCAAGAACACATTCCATCCTTGCAAAAGAACTCTGGGAAGGAGCAAAACATGGGATATCACCTGGGAATAGTAATGTCAGGGATTGGACTGAAGGGGACGAGATGGAGGAGGAATGGTGGAGATTCCCCCCCCCCTTCTCCTGATGCTGCAGGAGAAGAGGAATGCAGCTTCGATTTACAGCAAGGGTTTGAGGAAGGTTACAGCTCAGAGACAGGCAAACAGAAGATTTGGGAAGTGTTAGAAGAGGCAGTTAAGCCAGCTGATACGTTGTCATTGGAGAGTATTTCTGACCCCCCTTCTCCCAGATTTTGTTAGATTTCGTTAAGAGTGCAAGAACAAAGGACCCAGAGACAGCTGGCCATGGGTGGCCACTGTAAGCGGCTAGGGAGAAGGAAGGAGGAGTTCAGTTGGAGACTGCATTCTTTTCTCTCTCACTATTATGAATGAATAAAACCATTAAAAAGGACCCTGCCTTGTTTTCTGGGCTTCTGGCTACCAACGGGGGAGGAATAGAATTCCTGAGGCCTGACAAGTAATGAGGGTCAAATAGAAATGCCTCAAGGGCCTCAACTGGTCCTGAGGCTCCTCACTCCTGGTACACACAGTTGCATAATTTGCTAAAAATCGCAAAAGTTAGAATGTTTATGTTCAGCCTGATTGTATTATGGATATCATATTATGGATATTATTATGGAATGAGGTATGTTTGTGCCCCGCCACCCTCCTTGCTCACACCTGCTGCAATGTGAGAATGGTGGGGCCCTCCTCATATGCAGGCTGGCTAAGCTGAGGGACCTGATGACTGAGACCCTTGGAGGGGTTGTGGAGATCTGAAGTGGCTGGCACCTCATTTCACTCCATAATGCTCCATTTCAAGGATTTCTGTAGGCTTCTACCCAGCAGGGGAGAACCACTGGTAGCTCCCCAGTAGGGATGTCAGAGAATTCGGGCAACAGTGGTAACAGGAGTGGAAATTGCAGATGTTTGCTTATTCATCTCCTGTCCAGAGCTGAACTCAATCCAGTGAATGCGATCTTTGTTGCTGCCGTTGTTTTCAGTCTTTAAACAGTACGTAATTAATTATACCCCCACCCCCAAATTGCATTGTTTCCTTTGAACTGAATTGAATGGAGTGGGGTAACACAACAACACTATAATGTATGTGATTAACTGTAAATTATGCAAGTTATGCAAGTTTGTCACAGTGGACAGCAGGAGGAATAATGCAGGTTTTGGCAGAAGATGAACTGCAGAGAAACAGAAACTGTGCGGCATGAGCCAAATACAGGAAGGAACAGAAAACGATGACTTCTTATATCCCTACCCTCCATCCTGCTGGGTGATGTTGGGATCTCCACTACAACAAGGTTCTCCCTCCCAGCTGTGCTCCTCTCTGCCAATGGAGGCTAGTGACTGCACATCAACTCCACAGCCATTAATTTTGGGTGGAAGGGGAGTTGAGTTCACACTTTAAGATTCTTGATTTTATTACAGTCTCATTTTAATATTTTAAATAATTTCTGTATTCCCCCTCAAAGAAGAGTACCTTCAAAATCACTTACATGGTATTGCAGTAGTAAATGCCACAAAGCAATCTCCTATCCATCTCAGCAATGAGCACTAAATGGATTTGTCCCCATGATGAATAATGTGGAAATAAAGGAAAAAAAGAATGGCTACAGCAGAGAGAATATAAAAAATAAGCCAGACGGACAAAATGAACAAATATGGTCTCTCCAGCAGGCCCTAAAATATTTGATTAGCTGTACTCTGTCATTCTTATTAGAAGAGGGCTCTATTAAATGAATGAAGGGTTTTAAATTCTTTGTGACATGTTTACTGAACTTTTCTGGTTTATAGTAGGAAAAGGGGGGTACAAAGTTAAGGAGGAAGAGCATGGAAGTGGGTGAAATCTGACCCTCTAGGCCTCTCTATTCAGTCCTTGGGGCTTTCCACAGATCCTACATTCCCATATCCTCCACCATCCATCTGATCAATATTGGAATGCTCGGTTTTTGGTCCAGTGCTCTGGCATAAGGCAGCTGACTCATACCAGAGCATTGGGCCAAAAAATAGGACATTCCAGGATCCAATCAGAAGCTTGGATGGCTTTTTTAATTTTGGGATGTCCTGCTCAAATTGGGATGGTTCAAGGGGGTGCACTCCTCTCCCCTTGCTACAGCTTTCCCTGTGCTTATGTTCTGGGGCTTCCCCTCTGCCCTAGCTCCATGCTCTCCTTGAGTGCTTTTGCCCGGCCGAATGTATCCTTGAACTGGGAATGTGACCTAAGTAAACAGCATAGCATCCTGTTACTAGCATTGGTGATACACCTGTCTCCCATCATCTTGCTTGGATTCAGGTTTGCATATTCTTTATGCTCGGTCTAAGTCTCCCTTTTTAGTAGCACCCACAACTTCCGTGCTCTTATTATTCCTGTGCTTTGGCAATGAGCCCTTGCCGCATCTGCATTTCATAGAATCACAACACCGAATGTGGACCACAGAGTCCAGTCCCCTGCTTGATGCAGGCAAGGCAAGCCAAGAGCATCACCAATGAATGGCTATCCAGGCTCTTCTGCAAAACATCCAACAAGAGAGAGCCCTCCACCACTAGTAATTACATAGTACCTTTATGGATAATAATAATAATAATAATAATAATAATAATAATAATAATTTATTATTTGTACCCCACCCATCTGGCTGGGTTTCCCCAGCCACTCTGGGCGGCTTCCATAGAAACCAAAAATACACGAAAATATCACAGATTAAAAACTTCCCTGAACAGGGCTGCCTTAAGATGTCTTCTGAATGTCAGGTAGTTATTTATTGCTTTGACATCTGGTGGGAGGGCTTTCCACAGGGCGGGCGCCACTACCAAGAAGGCCCTCTGCCTGGTTCCCTGTAGCTTTGCTTCTCGCAAAGAGGGAACCGCCAGAAGGCCCTTGGCGCTGGACCTCAGTGTCCGGGCAGAACAATGGGGGTGGAGACGCTTCTTCAGGTATAACATTTCAGGTATCACAATTTGTATCTTGCTCTTCAGCTGAAAAAGTTCCCAGAGCTGCTTACCAATGTCAGTGATAAGGCGGATTTATGATGTAAAAGACATGACACAAAAGGAAATTAATTGGGAGGGAGGAGGAAAAATATAATAATTATAATACATAATTTACGTAATTATAATGGCTTGGATCCAGACTACATTCACTGAACTTTGAACCTATTAAAATGGAAGAAACAAGTCAGTCATGTCTTAAGTCCCATTGATTTCAGTGGTAGCTAACTACAACAATTTTGGCTAGATGCAATGCATTATATTTATAACTCTAACACACATATAACGTTTTCCCTGGACACCTGCCCAAAGGCATTCAGATTTCTGCCATGTGACAGCGCAGGAAACAAGTGGACAGTCTGCGAGTCCTGCAGAGATGTGTCTTTGGCAATAAACTTGGATTAAATATCTGTTATTGGAGTGTGTCAGGCTTATGCCAAAAGCACTCTGGGAATGTCTAATACCAATAAATGAACATTGTTCAGAGTTAGCAGAAGAATTCTAAATAAGGCTGTCTATCATTCCATAGTAATCTCTTTACCATATGGCTCATAATAAATTAGCCACCTCACTTACTTTGTTCCATTGGCTCAAGTAAATATTCACACACACAAACCAGGCTGGATGGATGCCTGCGCCACAATGCATTCATTCATTGTGGATTCATGAAATATGAAATCTGTTACCAGAGAATGAATTCATTGCCTTTGGAGCCTAGGTATGCTAACAGGGAACTTAAGTTTGAAGTCAGCAATTCCCAAAAAGAAAGACCTTCAAGTAACAGAGAGAAGCACTAACAACCTCTCCACTATAATTGTTCTTTTAAAAAAGAAAAATTGGGATGCTTTAATTCTGGTGGCTGTTTTGTAATTGTGATTGTATTTTTTGGATTTTATGCTAATAGTTGGATTTATGTTTTGATTGAATTATCTTAATGTTTGCTGTTTTTTTATTGTTACACCCTTAAATGTCTTCTGAAAAATAGGTGGGATATAAACATTTGAGGTTTTAAAAATCCTAATATATTTCATCTGTCTAGAGTCATTTATGATCCCAGTAATCTTAGGGCTGCTTTGGAAGCAACCTTGTCCCACAGGGTTTCTTTCTGCGTGCGTCAAATTTCGAATGCAAACAGATCCATCCTTCTAAGCAATGCACACATGGAAAGCCTGTTAAATTTATTCAGCTGTACACGAGGAGCACTCATATATCCATTAATTCATTTGTTCATTGATATATTGTGTTTATGCCCTGCTGTTGAGAGTCAGAGGTATCTTGCTATGAGCCAATGTTGGGAACGGTATGCAAGAGCAGATGGAATTGCTGGTCTAATTCATGTAGGCAATTCTAACTCTTGTCTATACAGTTACATCTTTCCACATTTTGTACATTCCCACAAAGGGCAAGTTGAAACAGTGGTTCAAATTCAGTTATGCAATGTTCAATTGGACTTACAGTGACTATCCTCCCCTGCAAGGTGGAGGACCAGTTAGGACAGATGCTAGTTAGTGCAGACTATCCTGAGCTAGATTCACCAATAGTCTGTCTCCGTTTCCTGTGTTCCTGTGCTCTGTGTTGCAGTGTGTGCTTGGCTGTGGTGTTTGTGTGGTACTGCTTACAATAGTTTCTCCAGCTTGCAGATGTGCCCAGAGGTGGGCCCTGGAATGGTCAAAGGCTGGTTCTAACTAGTTTTGGTAATTTAAAAGACTACAGGGAATGAAGTTTCATTGATTCTCTTCCTTTCCACATAGACCTCATGCAAACACAAGCAGAAGAACGAATGGACTGGTGCCACTTTGGAAGTGAACCCAATTTGCTCCGTTAGCTTCATTTTTGTGGAGTTTTTCATGGAGAGGGAAAGAATGCAAATGTTTCAATCCATTCTGCACCTCTGAACACTTAACACCTCATTTCTTTATAGAACAGGTTGTACTGCCAGTCTTGCGCATATCATACCCTTAATGTCAAGTTCAAACAATTTCCCCCATCCATCCCAAAGATGCTTCAGTTCAGGTTCAGGTGGCCCACTCCACAGCATGCAGGGTCAGCGCTCACTCATAATGGAGCAGCATGATTTTGTTCAGCTCAGGCATCCCTGTGGTTGAAGGCAGGTATCCTTTATGCACTTTTGTATTAATGCAAAGGCCCCTTTCAAGAGAAATGTTCAAGGTAGCTGAAGGGAGGATTTGCTCTGCAGCTTATGTTGCCATTAACTGGAACCACACTGCTGAATCCCTTTGTTACACCTTGCAAAAGTTCACCAGGAGTTCATTAGGCTTATGGCTGTCTCTCTGTGGTTCACAGCTATAAGTATTCCACTGGCAATGGGGTTGCAGAATAAAGAATGTGTGGCATCCATTGCAAAGGTTTCTGATACATGTGTGTGATCCTTCAAGGGATCCAAAAACCAGGCCATCCATTTGCAGACATGTCACAGGGTTAGTAATCCAAAGCAAGAATATATGCAGTACTCAAATCCAGGTCATACTGCAGTGAACGTTGCAGAACAGGCATTGTGATTCAGTGACAGAGTCGACTCGGGGAGACCTAGGTTCAAATTCTACAAAGCTCACCAGGTGATTTCATGCCGGTCAAAGTATCTCAACCTCTTCTACTTCACAGGCAGCAACAATGGATGCTTCAGTGAGCTCTTTGGAGAAAGCATAAAATGATAACAAATAGATGATGCCCTGAAAAGAAAAGTAGAATAGCAGCTTGCAGATATGTTAAATAAAGACTGGTAGGAAAGCCTACACGCATGCCATTACATGGAGTGTTGTTTGCAACTCCTGCGGACCACGTGGAGAACAGGGTTTACAAAATCTAGCACAATCTGATCCTCCTCTCCACAAGTTCATTGAATGCAGATTTGAATGCAAACAATTCCCCAAGGAAATGCACCCCCAATCCAAAATCTAATCTTCTCCCAATATTTCAAGTGACAATAGATTACCTCATGGAAGCCAGCCCCGGAAAACATCCAGACATTGCTATTACCTATTTTTAGCAAGAGCATGACATTTGCTGATTCACAAAAAGCCTGTGCACCATTCTAATTCTGAATCCGTCTCAACTATATTGCTGCATCCATTTGTGCATTCTTTTTTTAAAAAAATGTTTCTTGAGTTTATGTATTCTCTGCGTAATACTTTGCCTGTTGTCAATGCAGAGACAAAAACTAATTATGTTCAACAACTGTATGACTGACCTGAATAAATGTCTCCGTCGTGATTTACATAGGTATGAAAAAGAGACTGATGCCAAGATCCATCAGGGAGCATAATAAGTCGAAAGAAGAATTCAGAACAGGTTTTCTTACCTCTTCGTTTTGCCTTTGTACATCAGCTCAAACACCAATCCTAGAAACAAATTGAAAAATGATTATTTAAAACATTATCACGCTGGCAGTATTCTCTCTGTTGCTATTATCAATGGGCTGGTGTGAATTTCTTTAGCTCAGGCATAGGCAAACTAGATGAATTTTACAGTGGGAACCAGTTCACAATCTAGAAGATACTACATAATACACATTAGAGAGCTCTTTGTTATCCATTCTGCTCACATGGCCCATTTTGTTCACTTTATCTCAATCTGGGAATTGGTACCCATCAAAGGCCTGAGTAAACAGGTTAGCATGCAAGAGGAGATGGACAAGGGAAGGAGAAGTGTGCTGACCTGGTGCTTGTTGTTATCCTAACAAACCACAGTTGACTGAGCGTCAGGCCTGTACACTCTTCCTTCGTCTCCCCTGTTCCCCAGGGTTGTTACATCCAGACCAGCCCTTAGCATTCGATCTGGAGCATCATGCCACTTCCTGAGCCATGAACAAGCTCTTAACATCAGCGACATCCTCTTCCATTTCCCTGGCTATTACAGTTGCTCTCAACTAGTGGGAATGGAGCTGATGTCAGTTTGTTCTTCAGCTTATGACACTGTGCCTCTCAGCATTTGGCTCCATTTTTCGAGTGCTTGCCAGACCCCCTCTCTTCATTTCCCTTGGCTTCCTTGCCTTTGGCTCTGTCGCACCTACTTTTGCAGCTGAAGTGCTTTATATTTCAATTAACGATCTATTGTGCCAAACTGTGTCCTTGAATGTACACTTAGGCTCAACTCTCGGTAGCATAAATACTTCAGTTGTGGACACTTTACTGACACCTCTTTCAGAATAGCCTCGTTTTAATTCCCGCTCTTGCAGCACGCCAGCCCCTGTTGACAAGAAAGGAGAGCTAAACTTAAACCCCTGCTAGTAAATCCAAAAGCCTTTGAAGATTATTTATGTTATATTAAAAAGTTCTCAGTGTAATTTGATTCGAGTGCATGTGCCACTTAAAAATCAGAATTTCTTGGCAGCTGGGATTGCTTTATTTACTTGACATTGCTTTGATACTGTTTATACTGAGTATAATGGCACCAATTAGTGTCATAACTTTATTACCTATTAAATGACTGACTCAATAAAAGCTTTTCCTCTTTGTAATGATCATTTAATGTAGATTTTAGATATCAATAACTGGGGAGGGCTTCAATTAGAATAGCCTTGCTCCTGAGCCAAAAGAAATGGCTTTGGAGTGTGCAGCTAAGTGGAAACTGGAAGAGATGGCTGGGGAGATGTAGGGGTGGTTTTGTTTTGTTTTGATTTTAATAACTTTGCCTTGATTACTGACCTAGATTGTCCAGAACTTACTCCACATTCAGAGGTGTAATGTAGAAGGGCCTCCCTTCTTCTCTAGAGATACCACAAAAATATACTTTTGAGTCATCATAAATTCCCCTACCCTCTCTCCCACGTTTTGGTAAAAGGAAAGAAAAGGTCTTCCCTTTGTGGAAATTAAGGACAACATAGGTTCTTCGATACACTTATGAAATAAGAACCACAGTGAAATCATATGCATATTTACTTGGAAGCAATTATTGTTATTTGTAGTATATTTTGCTCCAAGGAACCCAAGGTGGTGTATCCTGTGAGGGAGGTAAGGCTGAAAGAGTGACTGGCCCAAGGCGAGCTTCATGACTGAGTGGGGGTTTGTACATAGGCTTCCTTGCTCTCAGTCCGGGACTCTTACCCCTATCCCCACACTGGCTTCCACTGTGCTCAGTGGGACATATTCAAACTAAGTATGCCTTTGGATAGTTTTACTCAGCCTTCCTTCATCTTTCCTCCACCCAAAGCTGCATTTCCAGTGTTGAGGTCCTTGATATTATTATTATTATTATTATTATTATTATTATTATTATTATTACCCCGCTCATCTTGCTGGGTTTCCCAACAGAATATTAAAAACATGATAAAACATCAAACATTGAAAACTTCCCTAAACAGGTACGCCTTCAGATGTCTTCTAGAAGCCAGATAGTTGCTTATTTCCTTGATATCTGATGGGAGGGCATTCCACAGGGCGGGTGCCACTACTGAGAAGGCCCTCTGCCTGGTTCCCTGTAGCTTCACCTGTCGCAAGGAGGGAATTGCCAGAAGGCCCTCAGCGCTGGACCTCAGCGTCCGGGCTGAATGATGGGGGTGAAGACTCTCCTTCAGGTATACTGGGCCGGGGCCGTTTAGGGCTTTAATGGTCAGCACCAACACTTTCAATTGTGCTCGGAAACGTACTGGGAGCCAATGTAGGTCTTTCGGGACCGGTGTTAGATGGTCTCGGCAGCCACTCCCAGTCACCAGTCTAGCTGCCGTATTCTGGATTATCCCATCCCACATTGTTCAGGAAGGCCCCCTCCACCTTCCAGTGAGGCTTTTAGGGGTGCACAGTGTCAGTAGTTCATTCTCTCATCGCAGGATCATGTGATCCTCTGTTTACATTCCATAACGCTGTAAGTGTGGGAATGGAACTCAGGACTAGAGAACTTCCGTTCTGTGGTGCAGAGGAATATCAATGCCCTTGAATATCTATCTATATTCTGAGAAAAATGGAACTGTACTATATTATATGACACTGAAATGTTTAACTGTTTCTTTGCTCTTGAATCTTCCCACCACCCTTGCCATCTTCTCCTGCCATAACACTGCATTAGCACAAGGCTATTAATCTCAGAGTCATGGATTCGAGCCCCATGTTGAGCAAAAAGATTACTGCATTGCAGGGGGTTGGACTAGATGACCCTCTTGGTCCCTTCCAACTCTACGATTCTATGATTCTAACATTATACTAATTATACTAATATTTCCTAATCAGTGCAAAAAACAGATACAATAATACTGTGTAAAATACATACAGTATGTACCAATATACTTCAGAAATATATGTATTACATGCATAATATGTGTATTATTTTGCATATAATTAGGTTGTGTGTTGTTGTTTTTTAAAAAAGACAATTCACTAGCAGCTTGGATAAAAAAATATGCACTTTTTACAAGAGGTGGTTGACTGTAGGCAAAGCTTTATAATAGCCAAATTCTGGCTATAAATCCATTTAAAATGGGTTCCTTCTCCACCCCCAATTCTAAGAAACTTTGGAATGACTGCATCATGTCATAACATTGTTCTAAGGAAGACACTGTGGGTAAAATTGTAACTCCTTGTTGCCACTTATTGCAGTTTGATTGCCACTGAGCAGACTTGTTAAATCTATTTTGTTTTTTACTAGAACCAACTAGAGTTAGGTTCAAAAGACAGAGCATTAGAATCAAAGAACAAGGTGCCACTTAGCACATTCTGAGCCTAAAGATTCCCCCCCCCCTATTTTCAGAAGTGACCTAGTCTCACAGTCCTTTCACCCAAAAGTCCACTCCTGGTTAGCGTTCTTCATTTCAGCAGCCTAATTCTGGTGGGAAAGTCATATTGCCATTGCTATTTTTAAGCAATTGGGAGTCACAAACCCTTGCAAATCACCCAAAGACATACACAGTATCTTCCAATCTACCTTTTGCTCATTTCTGCTCTATGTCACAGTGCCCCCCTCTCATAGCCTGTGTAGGAACCATTTTTGGCTCAACTGCAGTGAATTTTCTTTATTTAACCAGCATCCTATTTGAAACACGTCTTCGTGCATGAAGCTTTCACTCATTCAAAGGCTTCCCTACCTGAATAATTGAATGGTTTCACTTTAAAAATCAAGCACGAATCATTCAATTAAAATGGAAGCAGAGAAGTAATCAAATATCATTTATAGCCCATGCCTATTTAGATTGTTGAAATATACTAATCAGATTTGGATGGCTATTCGGTTTTTAACATTTGACAGCTCGTAATTTTGCAACTATGATGCAGCAAATAAATATACTTTATAATAAGCCCAACTTTCTGAAAGTGTAAGATATTATTTTCTGAATCAATAAACTGCTGCTAAGGCAAAACAATTAGAATTTATTTCTGAGTCAGAAGCATGGAATCTCTTAGGACAGTTGCTGGTAACTTAAAACCAATTCTACTGGGTATTTGATTAGAGAACAAAAAGAAACCCTGTCTTCCCATTTGACATCAAAAGCTAACCTGATTTAAATAGCAGCTAAAGAAAACTGGGGGGGGGGGTGTACTTTTAAGGCTGCAGTTTTATACTAATTTTCCTGGGAGTGAGTCCTATTAAACTCATCGAGACTTACTTCTGAGTAGACCTGTACAGGACTGCATATAATTCCTCCATACAGATATGGTGATTGGTTCCCCAAAAGCGTGACAACTTCACTTCTGTGATTGCCAAGCCAGTGCAAGGAAAAGCTGTTTCAAGATTTGTTTTCCAGCACATTACACAGCATGTCCAAACAGAACAAATTAAATTAGTCTGCATCTAAATTAGACCTCTTCCAGTGGCAAAATTACTTTACATCAACAGAAACCCTAAACCGAGTTAGCAGCATTTACTAGATCAGACAGCAGAACCTGTGGGAGAGAGAACGGAGAAAAACATTAATAAATGCTTCTCCGGTGCTTTTCATCAACTGTCACCTTTTAAGCATCATCCGCACATTATGTTTGCCTACATGATTCATGGAGAAACTTCATAATGACTGTGGCATATCCTGGGCTCTTTAGGAGAAAGCTTGCCCTCTCTCTGCACCCTGGCACAGCTTTGGGGTCACAAGGAAACTAACTTAACTGGGCATTTAAGTGACTCACCTTTGTTAGAGGAATTCATCTTGCAATAGATGGTTAGTACCAATACAGGTGTTGGGGCAGAGTGGCAGAGCCATTCTCCCTATACTAGTGTTGCTGCTGTTTACCTGGACAAGTCTCAGACCAGGGCATGTTGGTGCACCAAACGGAGCTACTGACTGGTGGCAGCAGTGTTGCTGTACACTCATCTAGTCCTGATCTTGTTGCTGCCCCATCCGGGTACCAAAGACACTATCACCAGGGCAATTATTCCACAGTTAGAACCAAGCAACCATAAAAATAGCAAAAGCAGTCTTTTTCTTGTTGAACATGCATGTATTTCAAATTTGATAGACAAAGTGTGTTCTCCTTCATGGAGAGCACGTGTTGCGGTGGGGGCCGACAAGACACTCCAAAATCGTGGGGCGGCCTAATTGATCTTTGGCCACTGTTGTGATTGGGCTTCCCTCGTCAGGAAGAAGTTAATGTTGCCATATTGTGATTGACAGCCAGAAACATTAAAACTCCCTGCACGAAGCGTAGAGCTTCCTCTTTTTGCTCCATGCATCAGATTGCCCGCCCCCCTCCCTATATTTAGGGTTGTTCGCATTGACCTTGCTATGCCTGTCATGGGGTTGTCTGCTCTTGGGGCAGGGGCCCGGTAGGAATTATGTCCACTTGGCTGATTGGCTGATTGGTTTTTGCCTACTGCGTGGCAAATCGCCACAACTTATAAGGTTGCAGTTAGGCATTGGTTTTTTGTTTGGTTGTCGAGGGGCATGGATTGGCTGTGCCTGCCCCTCTAATGCTGCTGCTGCAAGGGTATTCCGTTAAAGGAATACAGGGGATCACCATTGCTTTTGTCCGAACCCTGTCAAGGGGCTAGGGCCATGCAAGAGCCCCTGGTTGCATTTGGGGAGGGCTGAGGGCAGGTTCCCTGCTCCGTCGCTATCCCAAAATGTATTCCCCTTTTCTGACTTTCACAACCTTGCGAAATGTCAGTCTGTCCCCACTGGGGGCAGATAGTTGCAACCAATGCCTAAGCAACCACTCACATCTTTTGTATTTTAACAAAGTTGTGGCCAAAATTATGCCAAAAACCTTAAACAAAATTTCAGTGTGATGTGTGAGTTATTTGGGGTGGCTTGGGGACCTCCACATGCAAAGAATCCTCTCATAAATCAACAATTGCTTGACGCTTGGACGCAGTTCCGGTAAACTTTTGCGGTTCCTCCCCCCAAAAGGGGCTATCAAAAAATTAAAATAACAGGATTCCAACTAGTATCTACTACTGTAACATAAATCCAGTTCCTCACATTTCCACATCAGTTTGTAGTGGTGGTGGTTGTTTTAAAAAGTCCTCATGAAAATTAATCAGCATTTTCTCCCAATAATCACATTTCTGTATTGTGTTTGCCAAATATACATGGTTTTACAGTACAGTTTCCCAAGTATAATGCATTTTTGTACATCATTTCCAGCAATTTATGCATTTAAATGCACATTTTACCCTAGTAGATGCACCTGTGTTTATTACTTAGCTGGAGAACTGCAATGCAAATTTTGGAGAAGTGCAAATTGGTATATCGTTTCAGAAAATATCAGTGGTCTGTCCACAGACCTAATTCTAAGCTTTTGCTGCTTGATCATTTAGATCTGACATCCTTTTTCTCTCTCCTTCCCCCTCTCAGCCACAGTTCCATGTAAAGTCTTGCTACATTTTGCCTTGGTTTCTCTTTGGTTTATACAAAAAAAATTTTTCCTTCCAGTAGCACCTTAAAGACCAACTAAGTTAGTTCTTGGTATGAGCTTTCGTGTGCATGCACACTTCTTCAGATATCAGATTCTTCAGATTGGTGTATCTGAAGAAGTGTGCATGCACACGAAAGCTCATACCAAGAACTAACTTAGTTGGTCTTTTTTTTTTTTTTTTATAAATTTTTTTATTGCTTTTTTCCAGAATCTAAATCCATCATCAATAACACAACAAAAGCGGTTTTACAGAAAGAAAAAGAAATTAAACAAGAAAAAATTCATTTTTCGAAGTCTTTTTTTTTTTTTTTCATCATCCACTGGACTTCCCCATCTCCTCCATCCCTGCATTCTTTATAATAAATATAAACAGCAAATTAATACCTTGTTTCCTGTGTTTTTGTATTTTCATCTAATTATTCACTCTGAAATTAAAACTTTTCTCAATCATTAACTTTGTTTCTATCAACTCCGAATTTCAATACTGAAGCATATTTACCTCAAACCTTAGCAAATTTTTAACATTCATATATCTTATAATGTTTTTGTAAATAGTCCTTAAATTTTTTCCAATCCTCTTCCGCAGCCTCTTCTCCCAGGTCTCGGATTCTGCCAGTCATTTCGGCTAGTTGCATATAGTCCATCAGTTGTGTGTGCCATTCTTCCAGTGTGGGTAGCTCCTGTGCCTTCCAGTATTTAGCTATGAGAATTCTTGCTGCAGTCGTTGCATATAGAAAAAAGGTTCTGTCTTTCTTAGGTATCCTCTGGCCCACAATGCCCAAGAGGAAGGCCTCTGGTTTCTTCTGAAAGGTATACTTAAATACCTTTTTCAACTCGTTATAAATCATTTCCCAGAAGGCCTTCACCCTCGGGCATGTCCACCAGAGGTGGTAAAAAGTTCCTTCAGCCTCCTTACATTTCCAACATTTATTATCAGACAAATGGTATATCTTTGCAAGTTTGACTGGGGTCATGTACCACCTGTACATCATTTTCATAATATTTTCCTTTAAGGCACTACATGCCGTAAATTTCATACCGGTGGTCCATAACCTTTCCCAGTCCTCAAACATAATGTTGTATCCAATATCTTGTGCCCATTTTATCATGGCTGATTTGACTGTCTCATCTTGAGTATTCCATTTAAGCAGCAAGTTGTACATTCTTGAAAGCACTTTCGTCTTAGGTTCAAGTAATTCTAGTTCTAATTTTGATTTTTCCACCTGGAAACCAATTTTTTTATCTTTTTTAAAGACCTCTAAAATTTGGGCATAGTGAAACCAGTCTCGCACCTTCCCTTTCAATTTTTCAAAGCTCTGCAACCTCCAAGTGTCACCCACTCTTTCTATTATTTCACAGTATTTTGCCCAGCCACCCCCCATATTAAGTATTTTTGTGGCTTTAGCCTCCATCGGTGATAACCACCTCGGAGTCTTGTTTTCAAATAAGTCCTTGTATTTAGTCCAGACAGAAAACAGAGATTTCCTTACAATATGGTTTTTAAACAACTTATGAGACTTTACCTTGTCGTACCACAAATATGCATGCCACCCAAAAGCATTGTTGAACCCTTCCAGATCTAGGACATCAGTGTTTTCTAGCAAAAACCAATCTTTCAGCCAGCAGAGGGATGCAGCTTCATAATACAACCTTAAGTCCGGCAGGGCAAAACCCCCTCTTTCCTTTGCATCTGTTAATATTTTAAATTTTATTCGGGGCTTTTTGCCCTGCCAGACAAACTTCATAATGTCCCTCTGCCACTTTCCAAAACATTCCACTCTGTCCACGATCTGTAGGGTCTGGAACAGAAACAGCATTTTTGGCAATACATTCATCTTTACTGCTACAATTCTTCCCAACAAGGAAAGTTTCAATCTTGACCAGATTTCTAGATCCTTTTTAATTTCAGACCAACATTTTTCATAATTATCTTTAAACAGATTCAAATTTTTCCCAGTCAAGTTGACCCCCAGGTATTTCACTTTATTAACAACGTTTAGTTCTGTTTCCTTCTGAAACCCATCTATTTCTAAAGGTGTCAAGTTTTTTGCCAAAACCTTAGTTTTTTGTTTGTTTAACTTGAATCCCGCCACCCGACCAAACTCAGAAATTAATTCCAATACTCTTTTTGTGCTGGACACCGGCTCCTGTAATGTCAAAACCAAGTCATCTGCAAAGGCCTTCAGTTTATATTGTTTTCCTCCGACCTGTATCTAACTTAGTTGGTCTTTAAGGTGCTACTGGAAGGGGAAAAAAAATTTGTTTTGACTATGGCAGACCAACACGGCTACCTATCTGTAACTGGAACTCTTTGGTTTATGTTAGGATTGTCCCGTTAAAGCATAAACATATTCTGACTCCTTAAATTCTGTTTGCAGTACACAGCCACTTGAAACCAATGGATATTTATGTGTGATTATTTGAGTTTTTAAAGTAAAAGGGCACATAATAGTAAATGAACCAGTACATTTTCATCTTCTTTCGAAATTAGTCATTTATCTTCCAGACTATGTAACAAATCATGAAGACACCAAATGATACGTTTTATCTGTTTTTACTGTCAGACTAAATCACACTCAAGCTCCAAATTATTGGAGATTCAAGTAAGTACTCTCTCTCTCTCTTATTGGCTCTGGGATGAAAATATAAGAGGCTGGCCATCTTGTATTAACCTAAATGATTTTAATCTTATGCAGACTAGACTTGAATCAAAATGTGTGGCTATACCATTATGTAAGAAAGAAATACATACCCTAACAATATTCCACCAACTTCCAGCTTTTTGCCAGCAAACTGATAACTTTCACAACATTTGCTATATCTTTATTTACCCTTTTAACAGTGTACATAAAGTATGACAATTTCTTAAGCATCTTCAGCAGCCTGGGCTAACCTCCCCACCCCTCTTTTTAAAGGCATAGCCATTTCATTTCATTACCTTTCATAACTTCAGACAGCCTCCCAATAGCTGCACAGTTCAAACTCAGTTTGGGTTTAAGGCTTAAGTCAAACCATCATGTATATGTCACATATGAAATGCCCTGTTTATGGCTACTGCATAGAAAATTCTCACTTGGAAATAGTTTTTTTCCTTGTTAACTGCTCACAGTCTTTTCAAGTACTGAACCAGTGCCTGAAGTACAACAGTAAAAAGGTTCTAATACGCAATATAATATATGTGTATTCTCAGCTCCTCTGATCCACTATTTCTTCCCTTGTAATCAGGCTGGAAGTAAATTTATATGTGCATATTTATCACTTAATAAATGCAAGGACAGGTGATGGAAGTATTCATATATACTCGATTTTTGCAGTTATTCATTAATGTACATGTGTAAAATCTCCAAACCAGATCAAATATAGCAGACATACAGCGACATTCTGCGTTGTGTGAGCAGACTTTCACTTGTGCAACAAGACATGCCCGCATCTTCCTCTCAAACCATCCTCAAATCTTCCAACCTTTCATAACAGACTTTCAAGGTGAAAAGAGGGAGGAAAGGAATGGAAAGTCCTATTGTGTGAGCAGAGGTCCATCCTGCGGCCCGACAGACACTGCTGGGTTTTAACAGAAGCTTATGGCTCAACCACAGTACTTCAGGCTGCAATTGTATACCCATTTCCCTGAGAGTGAGTGCCAATGAACTTTGTAGAACTGACTTCTGAGCAGATATGTATGGGATTGCAGACACAGTATTATCCCCACTTAAATAATTCACAGATTCAGTTGTGAATAAAGATCTAATGTTTTCAGAAATTTGAAAACCGTAAGGGAATTTTTGTAAAAGGAAACAACAGATATAAGGGTGGAGGGTGGGATTGAAATATATTGAATCCATACTTAATTTCCAGCATTAAGAACATGAAATGTAGTACTCATAACACATCATATAGCTATTCAAATACTATTCAAGCTACAATCTGTGGGATAACCAGCCTTGTATAAACAACAAGCTTAATTAATACATGAAGGGGTTAAGAACATAGAGTAAGCTGTCCTGCCAGGCTTAGCTAGGTCACTCCTGCTTACCTTGGGAGGAAGGGTTATCAATGCTTTGTTCTCCCCATTCCACTATGTGAACCCTACCACTAAGGAGGTCTAAGCTGGATGCTCCCAGCTCACACGGTGTGGCTTAAGCAAGTCATCTTTATGTTTCTATAAAATAATTTAGAAACATTCACCACCAACCTAAGTTTTATTGCCTGTGTTTTCTTACTGCTGTATGGAAAAGCACATTAATCTGATCATTGATTAGTTTGTAAGTAAATTATTTTAACTTACTAAACATGTGATCTCTTTCTATGCTAAGGGAAGAGAGGAACGTGGAAGAAACTTAGAAGTAGGTATTTTAAAGGCCTAACATTTAAAAGGCTTTCTTACAATGTTTTACTTTGCTGCACTATTTATGATTTTAAATCTCTGCAGGGGTCCCTCTCATCAAAGAATACTTGCCCCAAACCTGAAGATAAGCATCCAGGAAATTTTCCTTTTAATATAACTATATTTTTTCTTTAACCAAAATGCAAAACCAATAATACTTCTTTATTGATAATGCATTTCCACTTTTGGGGTGACTATCAGAACTGACTAACCTATAAGAAAGGTGTTGAGGGATTTCAAGAAAAGATCACAAAAGCTGAAGGACAGCCAAGGTGAGCAAAGAGACGTTTACCCATCACTAACTTCTAGACTGTCACTATTGTCAGCTGAGATTTAATCACATCCTGGCAAATTCAGGCTAGCAATTAAAGCTGATTTGGAGCTCTTGCAAAACAAAACCAACTCCCCAAAAGATCAGATTTTTTGTGATAAGGAAGGCAACAGGAGAACACACTGGGAAGTGTGGAATAATGCCTGATGCAGCATTGTCTAGTCTCCCCACAACAAGTCAGAATGATTGCCCATTAATAGTCCACAGCATCTAATCTCTCTCCAAAGAAATCAAATTGAAACCTGAGTTGGATTAGAATAAATAACCGAGGACTAGTTTCAGACATTTGTTTTTCTTAATGAATTGGCAATCCCTTTGCTAGATTGTTTCTTTGTTTAGTTATACAATAATATTCCCTGTTGGCTGGACCTCAGTATCAAGGAACATAAACATCCAGCAATTCTGATGAATGGAATCTATCTGTGCATGATTTGGGAAAGTATATCACATTGCATGAAGGCCTGAAGTTTGACAGCAGAAGAGTAAACCTCCTGGTTTTAAAAAGGAATATTTCAACACTAGACAGCTGCTTTGTGCTGTCCCACTTAATTAATAAGTCAAATTGTGCCTTGGTGTGAATGGAGAAACTGGAGGAAGATAATGTCTCTGAAGTTCTACATCTTCCTACTAGTGGTAGAGTATAAAGGGCTAAACTCTTTGATTTGGGACCAAATGAAAGGAAGACACAGAGCATGGAACTAGTTCTTTTATCTTTTCTTTATCTACCAGACAAAAACGTTTTATATTCTTTGTGGACCTGATATCTGCCAACTGCTGCACATGGCAAAAGCTGTTCAAAGACACTTGGTAGCATTCTGCAATTATTTTGTGATGGAATGAATAGCTGTTTCGGTATAGACAGTCGCCTCCTACCACTAATATCCCACCTCTAATGGGATGAGTGGGACCACATAGCAGGTACAAATGTGTACTGTGCTTTTTTTGTTTTTCTGCTGCAGGCCTTTATGGGTTTTCTTGTTGTTTTTTTGAAAAAAGGATGTTGATACAGCAAAGCATCTTTTTCTTTTTCTTTTTGGCCCTCTGGGAAACAGTCTAATCTGAAAACCTCCACAGAAGTCTGCCAGCCAATTGTTTATGATCTGCTGTGTGCTGATGACTTCATCCTGATACTAAATACACAGGAGAACATAAAATAATTACAGAGAGGCCTTCAAAGTCAACAAAGCAGCACATGATGACAGTCAGCCTGACAAAGATAAAGGTTATATGTATCAACCAAAGGAGAGAAACCATATGCTCAGCTGAAAACTACTATTGGTGACAAATGCCAATGCAGAACAAAAAAACCCACACAGAAACAAAATGTATCAAATGAACATTAAGAGAAACTTTACTGAAGATGTCAAAGCAGGTTCTTCACCTATCCAGCTTCTCAATTTAAAAAACTGTTGTCGATGTAAGGAAATTGAAAGCTGGTTCACCCAAGGACTCAATATAGCAGATGAATCTCAAGGGGTGTCTAGAGCACTGCCTAGTCCTGTTGTGTTGGATTAGCTTCTGTTGGTAAGGCTAGAAGATGTGGACAAGGTGCTTGGATTGGTCAGAGCTATCTCTTGTGCCCTGGACCTTTGCCCCTCTTGGCTGATAGGAACTAGCAGTCTACCCTGAATGCACAAATTGTTCCCACTTTCATTCTCCCCATTAGTGAGTGGTAACAACAAGCCCCAATCCAAAAATTAGCATTATGTCTAAACCAGAGGTCATGGTTTATTTCACTCAAGCAATTGGTTTATTTCACTCAAGCAATTACAATTGGTAAGCCGGGAACAAACCTTTGTGGTTTGTCTGGAGCAAAACAAATCACAATCCCAAATTCAAATGGAATGCTAAGCCAAGTGCTGTGGTTTGTTGCCACAACAAAATACATGCTCTTAATACCATTTACAAACTCCCCTCAACACAGTGACAAATACATGAAAGGGGAAGCAAGGATACAACCGCTTGTCCAATCCCCATCATCATCCATGTGGGTTTCATTCCCCAACCTCTGCATGTTCAGCTGAGTACTTAGGTTCCACTAAACATATGGAATTCTGGACCTGGAACCTACCTGGATGATGACATTAGGCGCGGGGCCCCTTTATCCCTCCACGTGTTCATGAACACATGGAAGGGAATTTGTGAAGGGAATCTTGTTGGATGACCAAAACGGTGCCTTTAGTTTCACTCAATTGTTCAGCAGTCTTGTTTGCAAGTCAGCTTTTTGCTGGTTTGCTTCCCATGTGGGAACTCTAATAAACACTGAGGCATCAGAATAAGAACTGGATACACATATCTAGGGCATATTTCCCTTTTTTGTAGACTTGACCACTTGTTTTCCAGAGGACCAGGAGAGCAGTATATGAATTGAAATGTAACCTAATCTGGGATTAGAGCATAGACTTTTTGTAACCCAAGAGCTGTATTCCCTTCCAGGCAATCTTCTGGGGGCCGCATGTCAATGGTAGGCAGAGCCAGTGGCAAAAATATACAGAGAAATGAATGTCAACTTTACGCTTGCACACTAGGCTAGTTTCTACACACACACACCTCTTTCTGTCCTCCATCCATGCAAGCAAAAGGCACAGTCAGAGTTCTGGGACACATTCCACCCAGGAATGTGCAAAGAGTCTTTGAGGGGCATTGCCTGGGAAGAGGGTGTGTGTCCTGGGGACAGTTTTGAGGTCCAGCTAGAGGTGCCTGGAGGGCCGCATTTGGGTCCCAGATCTGAGATTTTCCACCCATGCATGAAAGAAAATACAACATGGTATTTGGACGGGTGGTTGTTTATGACAGAGATTTTTGTTCAAATAAAAAGAATCATTGATTGTCTGAAAGGGCTTGATTTAGGCCACTTTATTCCTTTGCAGAAATGACATGGACATATTTTAGAATGTGAATAAATAAACAAACCTAGGAGGGGGAGTTAGAACTTGGCACAGCATCCCTTACTTGCAGTGAAACTGATGTATTGCTGAAACTATGTTTGGAAGAGGGGAGATGAATAATTTAAGGTAAAAGAAAGGAGGGGCCGCAAAGAGTTTATAAAAAGTTTGGGATTCACAGACAGGCATTGATGTAGTAAAGCTAAGAATGAACAGTCATACATTACATTAAGATACACCCTTCATTCTCAATTGCTTTACAAATTGTGCCAAATAAATATTGTTTACTGCGGCTTATTCCCAATCTGTCTGCTTCATATCTGGTGATAGAAAGAAAGCTGACCGTACACATCTTCTCCAGGGCTGGATCAGAGTGGGAAGTTCTGATATTTGCCAGGGTCCCAGCAGGCAAGGGGATCAACAGTCTCACAAGTCTCATGAGATGCCCAAGGAATTGGGATGTAGCATGAGAAAATCCTGTTTGCTTTCCCTGCCTTTTCCAGGTTAAGAAAGCCCATTGAGTGAGCTGGCATGCCCTACAGCAGAAGCTGCCAACACGGAGCTCTCCATAAGTTGCCAAACTACAGCTCCCAGCATCATCCCTGATGGCTGGCCATGCTGACTGTGGCTGATGAAAGCTAGACTCTAACAACATTGACTACTCCTCCCTCGCAGTGTAGTTGTTTTATTTTTTAATAAGCATGTTACATTGCAAGGTTACTCAGAAGAGCAGAACAATACCCAGGCATCAAGAGCTGCTGGAGCTAGACACAAGGGCATATGGCTCTCATCCATACACAACTGCCCCATGTGTTAAGCACAAGTGTTGACAGAGTAGGGGTCCCAGTACTGGGGTGATTCCATCCATTTGTCCATGCTGGACTTTGGCTGTCCTTACTAGGAAAGGCTATAAAGTGATTCTGCTCAGGAAGACTTTGCTCGATCAATGATGGCCTTTGCTGACTCTTGGCATGACCTCCTGCCATGCTGACATGGATCTGTGACATGGATCTCCACTCATGGATCTCTGCAGTAAAAACTTCCATGATTGCAGAAACTCAAAATGTAGTTTTGCGACTGTCAAAGCAACCAGCCCTTGCTTTATTAGCAACTGGTGTTGAAATCTTTCTATCCTGCTTAGTATGCCCTACCAATATCAGCCTGGACCGACTCTGATACTGAGAGCAACTATTGCTGGCAGCTCCACAACAGTTACATAAAGGAGGCTAAGAGTTTTGTTCTTTGTTAATTGCAGCGTCTCCTGCACTGCTGAAGAAGGATCACTTCACTTTGGTCCACAGCAAGCAATGCAAACACTTTGCTGAATGCCACAGTCCTTAGGGTAGGAGTCAACAATGGCTAATCCATCCTTCAGCTCTGATCAAAAACCTCTGGAGGGTTCCTGATAAGCAAAGCTGAGAGCTACTGTTAAATATAGCAACTCCACTTGAGACAGAGGGGGGTGTTTCTCTCTCTCTTTGCTTAAGATTACATTAGGCTGAAAGACAAATGCAGCTTCACTTCAGCATTCCTTTACTTATATAATTCAAAGGAGGTGAAATTTACCCTGTAGCAAGGCTACACCAAAGTTGAGGACCTCAAGTTCTCCTTGCATGCTGAAGAAAATTAAGGGAAGAGTTAACAAAGAACTAGCAGGGTGAAAGATAGCATAGTCTATTGAGGAACCCAGCTTCAAATTGCCAGAAAGCTGTAAATTTGCTCAGTCGCTAGGATACTATCTCACAGGGTTCCAAAGAGTGATATGGGGTAGTCCAGCTAGCACAATACTAACAGGAGGGAGGGAACTGGGGACTGGGAGACCTTCAGTAAAAAGAAGTTAGCCTTCTGGTGAACGTTGTTGGTGTCTGTCTTTCTGTCGAGAGACAATAGAGTGTACATCGCGGGGTGGAGTCAAACCACTGTGTTAGCAGCACCAAAGTGACCTTCCCAGGGCACAAGCCTGGGCAGTGTGTATGGAGGTCCTGGGCTGCCCAGATGACAAGACCCTATCTCTCAGCCTGCTGATATGGTCCATAGGAAAGCAGGATAATAGCTTTGGCACCAGCTTGGCTGCAGGAGTTGCCCAAAGGAGGCGTACAAGGTCCTTTAAGGTTTACTCCTTAGCCTTTCCTCCTCCTGGAGATATCCCTCAAGGCATCAGAGTATCATAGCTCCAACACAAAAGGATGGTTGTTTTGATGATAATACAGACAGACAGGACATTGAATTTTAATTAATGCAAGTACTGACTCATTGCTAGTCATATTAATACAAGTTTCCCACTGCATATAGTAGTCAAGGAATCGAAGGGATCTCTAACCAATCAGAATTCACAGCTAGGCAATTGACTTGTTCTTTGTGGGGAAAGGTGAGACATCTCCCATGAAATGTAAATTTAGGGTGCGTCCACATTTTTGCTTATTCAATACCTAGAAAGGAGACTGAGTAGGTTTTCTGCTTATCCCACGCTTTCTTGGCATGGGTCTGTGTGGATTTGCCTTTGCCTCACAGCTTTCCCCCTGGAAAACCCACTCCTCAGTGCTAAACTGGAGAAAACCCGATTGCTATTTGCTCCGATTCAACAGCAAACAGTGGGTTTTCTCATGGGAAAGCAGCGGTGCAAGCAGAAGTGTAGACAAGCCCTTAGACTTAATCCAGTTACAAGTGGAAGATGCTTACAGGAGGGGGTGCTCTTTCTTTCTTCCCCAGTGTTTATTAAGAGCTGAAGTGAAATATATTATTGTATAACATACAACAAAGGTTCTGCAGACCAATAAGTTCCCACTTATGTGGTGGACAATACAAAGGCTGCTGCTGTGGGAACCACTATGGCTTCACTTGATGGGAGGGTATTTAGCGTAAACCACTGTTGCTTTCCTTCACAATATCACCACACTTACTGCCCAGAGCAATGGCACAATAGACTCTCAGTTACAGGCCATGTGCAGAGTTCCAGCCAAACCAAGCTTCTCAATGACATCTGACAGTGCCAATAATTTCTGCATCTTTTTTCTCTCCATGCCATTAAAATTGGAACTGTGCTTTCACTGTAATTATCTGTATTTTTAATAGGTGTGTTTGTGTTTGTTTGTGTGTGTGTGTGAATTATATTAATGTTTATTTGTTTTTTAATGATTCCACCCCATCCCACCCCAATATTTTTTGTTGCTAACTTAAGTCCCTGTCAGGGGGAAAGGTGAGATATCAATAAATATAACAATAATAACAACAACAATAATGGGAACTCCATGAATAGGGAATAGCACTGGCTGACTCATCGGTAACAGCAGCAGTCGAGGGCATCTGCTCCTGGAGCCATCAGAGTTCCTAGAATGGGACATCAGCTCCTCAGGTTCAGGCCTTGCCCAATTTTTAAATAGGCTATAGTGGCCAGATGATGCTCTGTGGAAATTTACTACTTCAGAATAGCCAGGAAAACCTCCATCAAGTCTTTGGGAAAAGAAAGAGTTGTAAATCCCTCACTAGAATAGTCCACTCACCCCAATTTGTGTTGCCTCAGAAGCAGGAGCCAATGATTTTTCTGGACTTTGTCTAGGACATACAGAAGTCAGCTTCTATGATTGCTTCTTCTTCAACAAATAGCTACCACAGAAAAGCCAAGGATATTAGGGTGGATACTCAAGCTCCTTGAAGTTTAAAGACAAAGATCAAGCTACTAATCCTTATAAACAAAGATATCAAAAAGAGTTTTTTTAATCCTATTGATTACAGGTAGGAAGGAATAATAGTGTGTTGGTGTGTTCGATCATGATAAAGAAAAATCAAAGCAATACCTTGTCAAGAAAATGGTGCCCTTGTCCTTGCCCATGTTGGTTTTTCAGTTTCTGTTGATGAGGGTTAAATAGGCATGAGGTGCTTGTGGGTGCACCTTCTTGTCTTTATACCTATATATATGTGGAGCAGGCTTCTCAGACAGCATTCTGAAATCAGGATATCTGAATGTGGTGCTCAAAGCCACCTTTGGATCTCAGACTGAAAGATCGGAAGCTGCTTGTGAGAAATATATATATTTTTAAGGCTTTTATGAAATTTACAGGGAGAAAGCTGTTGTTTGAGGGTAACGTCATGGGGACGAAAGCAAATTAACACAAACACTGGCAAACACACGTAAACTCCAGTGTGGACAAGCCCTTCCTCTATTATGGCCTGATAGACACTTTTACCACTTTTTGATTGCCGGGAGCTAATCCCTTCCAAGTTAGGTAGGACTCAGGTCAACTCATTGTGTAGGTATTATCCATGCCTAGTCTTCTCAAAGATTAGCACAGTCTTGACGGCTGCAGTGGCCAGAACAATAACACTTTTTAGGCCATAACTCTGTTTTCTTTTCTATGAGATGGGAAACAAAAATTAACAATGTACCTGAAAGCTGTGTTGTGTGCCATGAAATGTATTGCGCTGTGAGAAAAAGGGCGGGGGGGGGGGAGAGAGAAGTATTTCACTGTTTTTGCCAGAAGCTGCCATTCCATCTCCTGTTAAAATTAAGTCCCTGTTTCCAAGGAGGTGTTTGTGACAAGATTCACTAGTGCTCATAATAGTTTTATGTTACTGGTAGCTCTGTAAGCCTTTCAGGCTAAAATTCAGCAAAACTGAATGTGATATTAATGGCAGTAAATCTTAGTCCATGAAAACTTTTTAAAATGATGCATATCATTGCTCCCCCACAGCATCCCAAAAAAGGCAATCAAATACTGATCAGAGAGAACGGTTGAACCAGTTTTGAACCAGTTTTATTCATATATATATATATATATGAAATCATTTTTAGGTTATGTTAATCATCACCTATAAAAAAGCCTATTGCAAATGAAATACAAAAGATGTCAATTATCCAGCCTTCAGAGAAAACTCTTTATGAGAAATGTAAATGACTTACCCAGAATTTGATGGGGAAAGAATCAAAGACACAGGAAGGTGGTGACAGAGCTGTCAGAGGGGGAGTAGATCACAGATTGACAGCCACAAATGAAAAAATAATAATAATTTGGGGGGTTAGAGAATAAGCCAGGGGGAAATTTGCAACAGCCAGAAAGCCACCTTTGCAGAAGGGCTTCTTTTATTCCAATCTTAGCAGGGTTGACATTGTACCTCAGTAGCAATGTATTCTTCATTGAAGAATCGACAAAACTTTTTGATGTGTTTTTGATGTGTTTTGGGCATCTTATGGAAGCTGCATGAAACCATTCCACACAGGTGTTGGCACTGCTGAAAGAGTGGACTGTTTTTACTGTCCCCATGATAAGCGTTGCCCTCAGGATGCTTGTGACTGCCTGGTGAAAATTCCCTCATCTTTGTGGAGACACCCCTGCACAAAATGCTTGCGGGTTCAAAAAACAACAACCTTGAATAGGTGCAGAAATGTGCAGAACAGCCCTTTGGAATGCAAAACTGAGAAAGTAAAAGAAAGAAAAATTGACAGATTCATTCATGTCACATACTTGTGACACAGGAATCCAATGGGCAGGCCTCTTTTTATATGCAGGCGGTTCACGTAATCAGGAAGAATGGTGTGAATTGGTCCTCTGCCTCCTTGCTGGGCAGATGCATCAGGTATTACACCTTAGGCTTGTGGCGGAGAAGGATTGGTCCATGGAATTCAGCGCTGCCCAATAAGAATCTGAACCAAGTCTCTCGGTGTTCCACAGGTAGATTTAACCCATCTGAATGGAATTTTTTTGACAATCATGGCTTCTCTTCTCTTCCTCTCACGTTAGCAAAGTGAAAAATGCACACATTTTATTAAAAAAGAGCTTATTTCCAACATGCTGATTTTATGCATCTTTAAATAAAATATTTTCACAGTCTGGAAATGTTTTTTAAAAAAATAAAATAATAAAAATAAAATTACTAGCCTTGTATTTGAAGAAAGAAGACATTACCAGAAAGGCTTTGGCGTTAAACACATTCTAAAGTATTATATAATAAAAACTGTACTTCTGGCAGGGGGTGTTCTAAGACAATGATTTAAAAGGAGCAGAGAAGCAAGCCAGGAATATAGCTTTTGGTTTATAATTCAAGTGGATCTTTTTTTATTATTTCCCTCTTAAATGTAAATTGCCAACTAGCACAAACCAAATTTCTCTGTTCCTTTGGGAAGAGAATGTCATGGGTGCCCTTGGAACATATTTCAAAATAACATCAGGCAGAAGCAGGCACAGGATTCTAACTAAGCAGCATCTCTGAAGGGAATTAAAAACAGTTCATTTTTATGCTTATGTTTTTTGCTTAATTTTATTCTTTACCAAGCATCTGTCTCACAAGGCTGTTGTGAAGACTAGGAAGCCGAAGACTGTAAAAGACTTGCACATTAAGAGTACTTTATAAAAGAATAATGCCAATGTTCTCAAAAGATAATGTGGAACATCCTAAGAAGACACAGCAAAATACTGTGTCCTCCCCCGTTCAACTCGCCTGCTTGCTACACCCAGCTTCAGCGGTGAAACGAAGGACATTTAGCTGGGAATTTTGCCTGGGGTAAAGTCTGCAGAGGGCGCCACTAACACTCTCAGCCCACCAGCCATTTTACTGTCTAGGCCAGTGATGGCCAAACTTGGCACTCCAGCTGTTTGGGGACTACAATTCCCATCATCCCTGACCACTGGTCCTGTTAGCCAGGGATGGTGGGAGTTGTAGTCCCAAAACAGCTGGAGGGCCAAGTTTGGCCACCACTGGTCTAGGCTTTTCACCCACTCCCTCCTCTCTTTCCCAGGCAAGCACCCTCCCCTGCTGCCCTGAGACTCTCCTTCACCCCCAAAGCCAAAACAGGGAGCTCACTCAACTCCAGTAGGGAAACACCATCTCAACCCTTTGGATAGAGCAAAGCAACACACAGCAGCTTTCGGACTTGCAGGTTGGTGTGGAGGACACTGTGTGTGTGTGTGTGTGTGTGTGTGTGTGTGTCCCACTCCCACTCCCCCCATTCCCTTCCTCTCTTGGAATCTTGTTCAGTTCATCTTTCACCCTTTGAAACAAAGACCAAGCAGCACTGCTGTAGCCCTAAGGCGCTCAGAGCATCCCAGTTTGGGTGCTCCTGCCCACCCCACCCCTAATGAGATGCACAAGCTGGTGACCCTGCTGAGAGTTTTCTCACTGCATTCTGCTCCTTGCAACACTGGGGTCTCAATCTCCAATCTGCGTGAGGGCCCTCTCTACCCTGCTTACATTGGGGATCACTCCAGACTCCATTGTCTTGCGGCAAAGGAATCAATGGGCTTTGGAAGTGGGATATGGGCAGTCAAGCTGCATGTGACAGAGTTGCCTCTTTCCTTTCTGCTGCTGCCCTAAGCCAGGGGTGTCAGGAGTTCAGCCTACACACAAGTAGGACCCTGGTAGAGACACATGCCTGACTGGCATGTTCTCCCCCTCCTGGTCTTTCATTCAGGAGCTTCATAAACTTTCTTCACCCCGAACCATAGCTGTCAACTTTTCCCTTTTCTTGCGAGGAATCCTATTCGGAATAAGGGAATTTCCCTTTAAAAAAGGGAAATGTTGACAGCTATGCCCCGAACATCACAGCGACCAATGCCAACCAACACCGGCACACTTAGAGATCCGCAGAGTTTGCACAGTTGCGTAACAGACCTCAGCAACTCAGCATTTTGGCTAATCTACTTTATTTACATATAAACACACACGGAGCACTGAAACATGGCTCCCTCTGTCTCTAGCATCAGACAGCAAAGAGAAAAAGAACAAAGGACAACAGTCCCACTTCACAGAACACAGTAACACAAACATCCTGTCTCCGTCACTTCCCACCCTGTGGAGTCAAAACATATACCATCATGTGAAAGACAAAAATCCCATGACTGCAATCATAGATCAGGAATTCTAACATTGGGTTCCCCTTTTCTTTCCAGGCCACCGCCCCCTTGCTTCCATAAACTCATCTCCAGCGCTCCATATCCTACCCTAAAAATACTATTTTTAAAAAAAGTTGTATTCAAATAGCATATTGCCTATTTCCATGCCTATTTCCATGCCCTTTAAGAACAAATGTGTCGAAGTGTGTGTGCGTGTGCAAACACACATGGGGAAGTGCTGAACTTTTACCTGGGTGAAAGAAAGCCTAGTTTCGCCGCTAGTAGAAAAGGGTGAAGATGTCAGGAGCAGTCATGACTACAACTACGGTAGGAGCCTTCAGTTACATCTGCACCTGCTCTGTGTGGTAAGTCATAGAATTGTAAATTGATGCATCTTCTCAAGCAGCCAAATATTCCAAGTCTCTGGATTGGCCATAACTACCTGTGTTAGTCATTGGGATAACCTATATAGGAAGGGCTATAAGACTGAAATGTTGCCCAAGCAACAATAAGGTTCTTGATTTGTATGTGGTTTTTTTGGTGCCGACTTCCTGTTCTCTGCACTGCCTGATGTCTGCCGTCTAATCAGACGTTTCCCCAACTGTGAAGCTGCCTTTTACTAACTATTGGTCCATCTGTATTTTCCACTCTGACAGGCCACCCACCAATCAATCAATCAATCAATCAATCACGTGATGTCACAGTGACATCAGGTGACCTGCTTATCAACTGAAGGCACAGGGCTTTGCAGGCACTGCCAATCAGCTGATCACCATGCCATCCCTGTTTTTGACAGACAGGTATTTCTTCACCTGCCACAGGACACCTGGTATGGACACAGTTTTGCACCAAATTTGCATGTGGTGATTGACAGGCACATGTGCAGATTTAGGAATAGTCACTATAGTTTCAATAGCAATTCAATGCATCTCAGCATCGTGGGAAGACCGTGACCAGGTGACCTGCTCAGTCTGCTACCTCAGTTCTAGTTCCTACAATCCCTCCTTAGGGCTTTATAGTATTAAACCAGGCCAGACAGCTCTTCCGACAATGCCTTCCAACAGAGGACTGTCATCTGTAAAAAGGTAAAGGGACCCCTGACCATTGGGTCCAGTCATGACCAACTCTGGGGTTGCGGTGCTCATCTCGCTTTATTGGCCGATGGAGCCGGCGTACAGCTTCCGGGTCATGTGGCCAGCATGACTAAGCCGCTTCTGGCGAACCAGAGCAGCACACGGAAACACCATTTACCTTACTGCCGGAGCGGTACCTATTTATCTACTTGCACTTTGACGTGCTTTCGAACTGCTAGGTTGGCAGGAGCAGGGACCGAGCAACGGGAGCTCACGCCGTCATGGGGATTCAAACCGCCGACCTTCTGATCGGCAAGTCCTAGGCTCTGTGGTTTAACCCACAGCGCCACCAGCGTCCCTGACAACCCCTCAAATAAATGCCTGCAAACTATGACACATGGTTACCTTATATAGACAGCTCTCCCTAAAGAGACTCACCTGGCGCCTACACTGCCATCTTACAAAAGAAAGTTGTTGCTTGCTCAGGTATTTTAATGTGTTAAAGCTCTAATTATATCTGTTGCTTTATTGTAAATAATGATAAAGAGGATATAATGATAAATAGGCTGCACAAATATAATCCAAATAGGAGGAATAGTTATATATAATGGGGGAGGGGAGAGAGATCGCTGTCCTACCATTGGCCAGAGAGTAGTTGCTAAGCTAGAAGGGTTCTCATGTCAGTGAACATGACCTGTCCTTTTGCACTGGAGCAGGAACATGATCTGAGGTGCTCTCTCAGTTCATAGAACTGGGCCACTTGTAATACATTGTAAAGAGACAGCACTGCCTTAACACTCCCATTCCCCACACATTGTTTCATATATATATATATACAGTGGTACTTCGGTTTTCGAACGTCTCCGTTGACAAACGTTTCGGTTTTCGATTGCCGAAAACACAGAAGTAAATGCTTCCGTTTTCAAACAGTCGAACGGCTTCCGCTGAGTGTTTCTCAATTTTCTCAATTAAATTTGTAGACCACCCTTTGCGCTTTGGTTTTCAAACATTTCAGAACTTAAGCAGTCTTCCAGAACGGATTATGTAAAAAACCCAAGGTAACACTGTACAGTGTTTGTTCTGGAGGCCCATTCTGAACCTGAAACTGTTCTTAACCTGAGGTACCACTTTAGCTAATGGGGCCTCCCACTGCCGCCGTGCCGCTGGCGCACGATTTCTGTTCTCATCCTGAAGCAAAGTTCTTAACCCGAGGTACTATTTCTGGGTTAGCGGAGTCTCTAACCTGAAGTGTCTGTAACCTGAGGTACAACTGTATATGGTGTCCTTCGGGTTAGGGGCTCAGTAGTGAATAAAAGTTTGAATGGAGGAAAATGGAAATCTCTGAAGCTTAACAATTGTGGAAGGCAGATAAATGCTGATATTCAGGTGTTTGAATGCTATAGCTTTTTTGAACGTGATGAAATTAATGCACTGGATTGTCTGTAGCTACAGCTGTTAAAACAGGGAGTACTGAAGAAATGATTTTTTCCAATGTTTCATTTGAATAGAGCCAGCAATCATCTGACAATGGCCGGGGAGAATTTTATTTTAATGTGCATTTCCTCTGTTAATTAACGTTTTCTCAATATGCATTGCCTTCCTCACACTGTGAGATATATGGGAGGCAAATGAGTACAAAATGGTGGCTCTTTGTCTCTCCTGGTAAAAGCAAATTGCTTCTTTCAGTGATATGTTTTCTCCCAGACTGGCACAATAACACTTGCACGAAAAGCATATTTCAACTATATAATCCTGTTGGGCCTCCGCAGCAGTTTCCTGGCCAAGTTATAAAGATACCTTCATGGAGGGGGGGAGGGGAAGGAGGGTTGGGAAGGGAAGTGGTTAGCTTGCATTTGGAGGATTTTATTTTATCACCACCCCAATGATGAAAGAAGTGTTCATTGTCCTTCTGCATTTCATTGAGGTAATAATTATAGTGAGAGGCTCCCAGACCAAGAACGGGAGGAGAGCTTTTCAATCACTGCCCCTGCATTTCAATCGAAGCTCCATGCTGTAAAACAAGGTGTAAATCAGTTTAAGAACATAGCTCTGCATTCAATGCTTTGTGGTTTACGACTCCCAAATGACCTTCATCTATCTTCCTTAGCTGTAGAGGTGTATAATTGAACTAAAGAGAGGTTTGAATAATGAGTATAGGAACAGCAGCCCCACTGATCTTGCTTAATAGTATAACAGCTTTGCGCTCTCTCTCGCTCTCTCTCGCTCTCTCTTCTTTTTCCTTGAAATGTAACAAAATACTCTAGCGGGTCTAATTCTTCAGAGTGACAGTTGTTGGTAGTTCATATTTTAAACCAAACATAAAACCAAACAACTTCCCCCCCCCCCGGCCGCCCCGCAACTATCTACAATCATCTTCTATTGCAGGCGAGTTTCAGAAAATACAATCACTCGAATGGCTCTTTATTCAGTATCTGCTCACTAAAAACAGGGGGAGGGGGAGAGAACTGGTGCTCTCTTTCAAGTAAAGAATACATTTTTAACAAACCACGAAGGATCTTTATTGTTAAAAGAGATACACAAATGCATCTCCAAACTGTTTTTGTGATGGGTATATTACCAGCAATATTCAGTGCCATTAACTGAAGGTGCTAAGCGGGTTCTTTCCAAGGCATGCAGGTGGGGATATGTGTCTATATTTGCCTCCAAGTAAATATATGGTAGGGACGTGGGTGGTGCTGTGGGTTAAACCACAGAGCCTAGGACTTGCCAATCAGAAGGTCAGCGGTTTGAATCCCCGTGACAGGGTGAGCTCCCGTTGCTCGGTCCCTGCTCCTGCCCACATAGCAGTTCGAAAGCACGTCAAAGTGCAAGTAGATAAATAGGTACCGCTCCGGCGGAGAGGTAAACGGCGTTTCCGTTCGCTGCTCTGGTTCGCCAGAAGCGGCTTAGTCATGCTGGCCACATGACCCAGAAGCTGTACGCCAGCTCCCTCAGCCAATAAAGCAAGATGAGCGCCACAACCCCAGAGTCGGCCACGACTGGACCTAATGTTCAGGGGTCCCTTTACCTTTACTTTAAATCTATGGTATATGGGAGATATTCACCTGTCTACAGAAATGTGGGTATGCAAAGCTGTCAGTACTGTGTTAAAATAATCTGCAGTGTTTCTGGAACCAATTTAAAGTGCTGGTTTAAGCCTTTAAAACCCCAAAGATTTGGGCTCTAACTACAGGCTTGCCATCTTGTCTGCACCCTGAGATATCAATTAGAGGCCCTCTTAGTGTGTTTTTAGGTGGTTTCCTAGGTCTGCAACATGTGACAGAGAGTGTGTGTGTGATGGATGTGGATTGGAATATCATTATGTTATTAGAATGAATCATTGTAGTCATACCTCAGGTTGAAGTAGCTTCAGGTTAAGTATTTTCGGGTTGCGCGCTGCAGCGACCCAGAAGTAACAGAGCGCATTACTTCCGGGTTTTGCCACTCGCGCATGCACAAATGGTCAACATGACGTCATGCGCATGCGCAGAAGCGGCAAATCGCAAATCGCGACCCGTGCACACGCAGACACGTGGTTGTGGGTTGTGTTCACTTCTGGATACAAACGGGGCTCCCAAACGGATCCCATTTGCATCCAGAGGTACCTCTGTATACAGATACAGAAAGAATCTTAATTTCCCTGTTCCTCCACTTGACATGATATGGGGAAGCTGTAGCCCGGAAACGGTTAGGCAACAGCTCCCATGATCATGGACCAGAATTCTGAGTTTACCTTTATTTCTGATCAGCAACATTTGGAGGGCCACAGGTTTCTCACCCATGACCAAAGCTGCGCATCAGAGAATGCTGCTAGGGAGCAATTTGGCTTCATGGCATTTGGAAAACTCAGTTTTTGCACAGGGAATTTGAAGTATGTTAAAGGATGCTGCGAGATACAAAACAGTAAGCACTACAGCTCCCCCCGCCTGCTTGCCCCGCTGATTGTTGCAGAAGAGGCCTCCCTCTGAGATACGGAATGTGACTTTGCCACACATGTAAGAAATCTCATTATAGAGAAAGTAATAAAGGTTAGAACACTCCCTTGTGGGGGCCTAAGCTCTAAGTAAGAACATGAAACCTGTCTGGGAGGAATAAGGTAGGAGACGTCCGTGCCTTTTTTCAATTTCACACCTTTACTACCTGCCTACACTGGTTAAAGCACAAGTCAGATGATCTCCTTGCATTTGCTCTGACATGTGGCTGATGCTGGCAGTGGCACATTGCTGGTGATTTCTTCTCAGAACTCCACTACTATTGCACCTGGAGCACTTGCCAGGAAGTAATAGAGAAATCAACTTACAAGCTGTCACCTCCTTCAGACTAGCTTAGGCTATAGGCTACAGCAAAGAGGGCAAAAGCCACGCCATTTGACTTTTTAAAGGCCTTGTGCATATATTACATTGCATAGTTTCTCCTTGTTTTGGTTGCTGTGAATGCTGGATTACTTGGAACTGTGTTGGGCACACAAGCTCAGATTTGTGTTTTTCAAAAGCTGTTTTCTGCAGATCGGAAGTTAGGAATGCTGTGCATCATGAACTGTGCAACTCCATAAATGCCACAATAGGGAGATATTTACATATTTACTTTATTCAGCTGGTTCATAAATGATCTGAGGAAGTATTCAGCAAAGTAGTTCTCCTAGCTCTGTGCAACATAATCTGGCTGTGCAACATAATTTCCCTTCTTTCTTCACTCCCTGAGTACAGTGGTATCTCAGGTTAAGAACTTAATTCATTCTGGAGGTCTGTTCTTAACCTGAAACTGTTCTTAACCTGAAGCACCACTTTAGCTAATGGGGCCTCCAGCTGCTGCTGCGCCGCCGCTGCACAATTTCTGTTCTCATCCTGAAGCAAAGTTCTTAACCCGAGGTAATAGTTCTGGGTTAGCGGAGTCTGTAACTTGAAGCGTATGTAACCTGAAGCGTATGTAACCCGAGGTACCACTGTACGCCTAAATCTGTACTGGGGCATCCCACAACCCTTTCAGAGCAGATTTCGGGAAGGTGCAAAGCACACACAAGGTGAGGAAAGGGAGGGGAAAGATCCACTGTGCAAGCAGAAATCTTTGAACTGGTGGAAGTACTTCATTGGAGACCACCTCTAAAGTTAGAGGTGAACAGACAGGTGGCCACTGATGACACCAAATTGTTCAGGGTGATAAGTATGAAAAATGGACTGCAGCAAGCTTGCAGTTTTATTACCTCTAGTATCGGAGGCAGTGTGCCTCTTAATACCAGTTGCTGGGGATATTGAGATATGATCACCACTTGGGTTCAACCAGCTGAAAAAGAGGAGGATGGAAGTCTCTATTTGGACCTTAGACTGGCTTTGGTGGATGGAAGTCAGTGTGGCTTTGAAATGCATGTGAATAGGTCACAGAACACCTTTGTGATGTACCACAGTTGACGTTAATTTGATATTCATTAGACAACAGTGATTGGTTGTGTGAATTAAACATTTCACAGTTGCAATTGCGTGTTGATTCTCAATTCTTGTCAAAACCGTTATGAACAAGCATCTTTTTTAAAAAAAAACAACACCAAAAACCCACAAGGTGGGCAGGCTTTTCCTCTCTGACCCAATTTACAATTTGAGAAGTATTTCACTACTTAGCCAATTTTAAGCAACATTCACAGAGCCATCATCTGCTTTGCAAAGTCAGGACACGTTTCTCTCAGCTGCAGAACCAAACCAAATCCTACCTTAGATTGCAACCTTGTTCTGTTCCCTAGTCCCTTCAAAATGACCAGAGTCTCTGACTGCAGACTTAAATGATTCACTCCTGCAGGCTAATGGAATCTGATTAGTTTCAGATGGCTTTCAGGAGGAGGGCTGGTGAGCCAGTGTACAACTCTAGTGACAGCCTGATCCAGCACCATCAATGCAAGCACTGGCCCCCTTTCAATCAGTTCAAACAAGAGAAATCTAAGAGAAATCAGGGTAGCAGGGAGCCATTCAGTATGAGGAACAAAACTCTTACATTTGAGTTTGGTAATGTTATGCTCAAAAGACCGCAGCAGAAGCTGACATTCAGCCCAATCCTATGAATATATACTCTCAAATAAATCTCATTGAATTAAATGAGATTTTCTCTGAAACAGCTTTACACTGGACTACCATCTTGAAGGACATACCAGTCAATAGACCTTGCTGGTCCCACCACTGCCACACACACTCTGTTTAGTGAAGTCACACTGACAACCTCTTAAAATGGAAAGCTAATTGTTTAAAAGCAAACACAGATATGTTATCTAGGGTTCCCCACCCCCAGGAATTAACAAGGTGCAGAGAGAACTCTGTGCTCAGCCTTGATTATTTTATATCATTTATTTGTATTAGTATTTTGAAATTGTGAACAGACCCGAGTGCCTTGGCAGAAAGGAGGTATATGTATGCAATCAGTCAGTCAGTCAGTCAATCAATCAATCAATCAATCAATCAATTTCAGCGTGGTGCAAAATTTGAGGAGAATGGAGCAGATGGATTTTGTTTTTCTTAGCTGAGACCTTGTACATAACAGAGACAGCCAACTAAAACATGCAACTAAAACTAGAACTACACAGCAAATCAGAGCATGTGCTACCTCACTGAGGATCACTCTGCCAGGGTCAGCCCAAGACATTTTGGCACCTGAAGTGAACCACAGAATGGAATCCTCCCTGCCAGATGAGAAGAGGGGGGGGGGGACAAAGTTCAGGATCAGAATTAAGGGGGGGGTTAATGAAGATCAGAACTGGAATTAAAGGGGAGAGTGAATATCAGCTTCAGAATGAAAGGGGAAAGTGAAGATCAGCATTAGAATGAGAGGAGGAGGAGGAGGAGGAGATGGTAATGGAGGGGGAGGCAAGAGCAGAGGCAGCAGCAGGTGGATCTGGTTCCCCTCCCAGAGGGTCCAGACCCGCCACCCAAGGTGGTTGCCTCACCCTGCTTCATGGGCACACCCATTCTCCTCTGGGCTCCTTCTGGACTTTGACATTGACAGAATTAACCTTTGCATTACAAACTGAACCATCCTTGCGAATGCACACTCCAGGATTCCAAGTAGAAGGCAGTGAAAACTACTTGCTGTAAATGACATATAAGCAGAAGATGAGAAATAGGATGGGTGAGCAGTTGCTGGTGAGCTACCCTACTGTGTTGGCTCTGGAGCTGTGTGCGTGTGTACAGAGCGTATTTGAGAGGGAGGCATGGGAGAAATGAAGAAAAATGTACTAGCAGAAAAAGAGCCCAGGCAGAACGCTGATGTATCAAAAGGAGAGTGCTACAAGGTGCATAGAGATCACTGGTAGAAATGGGCTGATGAGGGTACAGACCTGTGGTGCGTCAAGTGCTCAGAGAGATGCAGAGAAAGGAGATATTTCTATGAGGTGGAAACACAAAAGGAGGGGTGGAAAGGGCAGAGACTGAGTTAAACACTACCCAGTTAAAATTGTAGCCAAAAAAGGAGCCCGCCCCACAGTATGGCCTCTTAATTTAGTTAAATCATAAAAGTGGCTTTTCAGTGATTTGTACTGTGCACTGCTGCTCTAGAGATGTGAGGTGTGATGATTTCCATCTGCTGGTTCTCCAAGGTATATGAACATCTGATAATGGCCTAGTTGACAAGTGAAGCTCGTCCCATATACAAGTGGCTCAGTTTCCCCTTCCACAATTCTCACAGATGTGAGTGGCTAATGTCTCTTGTGTTCTAAAGATCTAGGGTAAAGTAGCCTGGATCACCGGGACAATGTATTTTATTTGTTTTGAAGTGTACCATGGTGCCTGCAAAACCAGAGACTGAAGCTCATCTAACCGCAAAGCTTTGTAGCAGCATCTCTCATCAAGCTGTTCTTCCCTGCAGGTTTATCACCAGACTAATTAGCTACAGGTGTAAACTAGGCCAGTAATTGAAACAATGCATCATTTTCCTGTTGTCTTTGATGCTTTTGAATTATGGTGCTGGAGGAGACTCTTGAGAGTCCCATGGACTGCAAGAAGATCAAACCAATCCATTCTTAAGGAAATCAGCCCTGAGTGCTCACTGGAAGGACAGATCCTGAAGCTGAGACTCCAATACTTTGGCCACCTCATGAGAAGAGAAGACTCCCTGGAAAAGACCCTGATGTTGGGAAAGATGGAGGGCACAAGAAGAAGGGGACGACAGAGGTCAAGATGGTTGGACAGTGTTCTCGAAGATACAAACATGAGTTTGACTAAACTGCGGGAGGCAGAAGAAGACAGGAGTGCCTGGCGTGCTCTGGTCCATGGGGTCACGAAGAGTCAGACACGACTAAACGACTAAACAACAACTCATTTTCCTTCTGATGTCCAGTGAACAGAAAACAAATAATGCAAGAGTAAGAGAAAGCAAGAAACCTATTAACTGATGAATAATAATAAAAACATGCCAAACACTTCAAGTCTAATATCTTCATAAATGAATCAAAGCTACACCCCACTCTGCTTTAGATACATTCTTAAGGATTAAATAAAATTACAAATATACATAAAATGGCTCAACAGCATCAGAGGAGTGACCAACTGGTTGGATTAGCACAGGAAGCCATTTGTTAAAAGCATAATTCCACCTTGGTCTCAGTGGATGGCCTTGGAAGTGGGGTGGAAATCTCTGTTTCTCAACCCTGCATTTTGTCAGAGAAATGGGAATATAAATAGTCTCTTTCACAGCTTGATGTGATTATCAGATGCACTTCTAAAGTGGGGGGAGGCTTGAATCTGGAAATGAAGGCTGGTATTAAAACATTCTAGGGATTAAATAATGTATTTTTTCTTGTTCAAATGGGGACCTTAAAACATTACCCTAGGCATGTGGGAGCCACCTTTCTGAAAGCAGCTCCTACACAACTGGAGTAGTGTTTAAATGGACTAATTGCACAAGCAAGGGGTGTAGGGATGGAGGAGAAATTCCCCCTTTTCGCATTTAAATGAGAAACTACACTTATCCAATCCATATGTTAAATGAAGCACATCCATCTTTTGAAATTCTCACTTCTCTGAGTTTTGCAATACAGTTCTCTAACCACACAATATGTACAAAATTCATATATTTGGGGGAAATGTACATTAAAAATTGTTTTAGTAAAAATGTATTAAATTAGGGGAAATTGCTTGCAAGAATGTGTATATTAGTCAAAACTACATACCAAAAAGTATTCCTTAGGAAAAATTCACATCAAAATGTTGATGAATTTTCATAAGGATTTAAAAATTGCAAATTGCTGTGCAAGCGTTAAGAAATGAATTTAAGATTGGAAAAAATGAGATACTTGGAGAACCAGAACTGGCAATAATCACCCCTTGCTGTTAGTGTGGGACTTTCTCAGAAAATTAGCAGACTCCCCTCCCCCAGCCAGGGCCAATTCCGTGTTTGGACAAATGGAATTGGGCCCTCCTATGTGGTAGGCTTAGCTCTGGAGCGAGAGTTTGCACCCATTTGCCTCCATCTTATAGAAAAATCTGATAAAACAATGATGCCAGGCATGTCTTACTCAGCTGTTCTTTTTGACAAGGGCAAGCATTATTCAAATATATAAGTTATTCATGCTATTATTTTTGAGCTACTTGGTTTTAGTTTATGGTTATTGAATCTCTGCACCCAAGTCTTTCCAGGAATTTCAGTTCATTCAAATGGAACTTGCTCTGAACACTTGGCATTGTCTTTAAATTGTGCACTTAATTACTAAAAGGAGAAGAAAATGACTTTGCATAATGTAGGTGAGAGACAGTCCCACAGTTCTATTTTTCTTTCTAATTACGTGAAAATTTGAGATGAGTAAAACATAAGTGCAGGCAGAATAGATCCCTAATTGCACTAATTGTGTATTAGAGGGAAATGGGGCTCAAACAGTTCTGAATCAGCACTTACAGTGCTCTTTCCCCTCTGTCTTATTAGTGGAAATCATCATCAGAATATTAGGCACCAGAGTGCAGTTTCCGAAGAGCCTAGTCAGACCCCCAAGGGAAAACAGCACTTGCCCATGGAAGGGAGATTCAGTCTCATTCTCTCCCTTCTCTCTTTCCCCTCTTCAGTTATGATATCGACTACCAAAATCTTTAGCACCATGTATTAGCATTCATGCTAATCATGTATCAGCAAGATAAAGGAGATGGTGTTGGACTTTCGGAGGAAGAGAGGGGAACTAGCCACGTTGTATATCAGGTGGGGCTGTGTGGAGAGAGTCTCTTCCTTTAAATTACTGGGAGTTTACCATAGTAAAGACCTCACTTCGAAAATCAATACAACCCAGGTGGTTAGGAAGGCCCAACAGTGACTCCATTTCCTCAGGGTCTTGCGAAAGAACAATGTCAAACAAAAATTATTGATCTCCTTCTACCGGGCCACAATAGAAAGTGTGCTTTCATACTGTATTACAGTGTGCTACGCTGGTTTGACAGCCACAGACAGGAAGTCCCCACAGAGGGTGGTGACTTCGCTAGATGACATCACAGGAGACCACTGCCTCAGGAGAGTGAGGAAAATTCTTATGGACGACTCACACCCCGACCAGCACCTCTTTAATCTCCTACCTTCAGGCAGGAGATACAGTCAGCCATACCAACAGGTTAAAGAACAGTTTTTATCCGTGGGCTTTTGGGCTGCTGAATGGAAAAAAATAGTGGTGCAATTGACTTCTGACAAGCACATAAAGCACGGACAAGACTGAGTGTATGGGGGGGGGCTGGCTTGTTTAATTTCACTGCACACAGGTGGTGTAGTGACAATAAAGGTTTATTATTATTATTATTATTATTATTATTATTATTATTATTATTCATTTGACTAAAATATGAATAAACTACATTCTGAACTTCTGCATTCACTGAAATTGCCAGTCTTTTATTCTGAATTCTCAAATATATTGGTTTACATATCGAGTGGACTTCCAGTGACTCATGGAGATGTCTTGGAGAGAGTGGTTGGATAGCGAGGAGAAATGAGAGGAAATGTGAGAATTGGAGGAGGCTTTCCAAAATGGAAGGTAATCATTTTTACAAAATCTGCCTTTCACCTGCAGGACCCTATGGCACCTCTCAAAGGATTCTCCCAAATCTACAGAATAGCTTTGGGGAGTGCAGGAGTCTTCTGAGAGAAAGAGGTAGGGATAGCAAAAATCACATGCTCCCTTCCATGAGTAGCAATTGGATATAGTCCATATTTTTGCATTAGATATAGTCCATGTTTTTGCATTAGCTAAACTTGAAAACAGCTGGGCACTATGAAAGCGAAATCAGATACATTGACTCTGGCTGGATTCCATGAGAGGTCCCATATTATGTGAAAAGCTGTCCTTTTGTCTCTCAGACTGTCAGTATTTTGCAGAATGGATTCAAGCACATGAGGTTTACACAATTAAAGTGGATTAAAGGGCACTGTTGGCCTAGGGCAACAAATCCACTTTAAAAAAGAAGCAGACTATTTCTGGTTTCAGAAGTGATGATAAAATGCATTGAAAAGTGAAGAATGAATGAATGATTAATGGGAAGACATGCAAATGCCCCACAAGCATATCAAGATGAACGCTCCATATAGATGTTAACTAACCTCCACATAAGCTTTGGTCACATCCACACTTAAATTACAGTCGTACCTTGGTTGTTGAACGCCTTGGTACTCGGACGTTTTGGCTCCCGAATGCCACAAACCCAGAAGTGAGTGTTCCGGTTTGCAAATGTTTTTCGGAAGCCGAACATCCGATGTAGCTTCCGCAGCTTCTGATGGAGTGAAGGAAGCTCCTGAAGCCAATCAGAAGCCGTACCTTGGTTTCTGAACCGTTTAGGGAGTTGAACGGACTCCTGGAATGGATTAAGTTCAACAACCAAGGTACAACTGTATATTTATGCCACTTCAACAGTCATGGCTTTGCCCAAAGAATCCTAGTTTCCCCCAAAGCCCACAGAGCAACAATTCTCAGCATCCTTAAAATACAATTCCCAGGATTCTTTGGGGGAAACCATGTCCTTTAAATACATGGAGTGGAAGTGACATCTGTGCAAGCAAATCAGGATGAATGTTCAACAGAAAGGTCACTGGAGGAAACGAAATCCTGAAATTCCACAACAATCTCCAATAGGCTGGGAAAGCTGCCACAGTTTATCTGCATGTTCTCCGCAGATATGGTGCAGTTAAATGGGAGACTGGAAAGGCGGGGGAGAGTATCTCTTCCCTATCCCCATCCCTTATTTCTAGTCCAGATGAGTTCAGCAGCTTTGCTGGACTGTCCCACTTCAGACAACAGGGTGGGCATTGTTTGTCTGTTCCCCTTAACATTAAAAACAAACCTCTCTTCATACTCAAAACAAGTAAGTCAATCAGAAGGGTAGACTAGGCCCTTCTGCTATGCTAAATTTATATGCATTATTTTCAAGTAGGAGAACCATCCAAGCATTTGATTCCCCATCTGGAAAAAGAAGTGGTACAGTCCACCTACAGATTAAATCATACTGCCTATTTTGCCACTTTGCAGAGCAAATGTGGCAGTGAAGAGGGATTCGCTGCCTTAGGATCTCCCCAGGAAAACTGGTCGCTGCCTTATACCAAAATACACAGCAGAACACCGCAATCTCTGGGGAGTATTGCAACTCTAGGACTGCTTTGAACTGCAAGACTGCAATTACTGTTCAATGTTATATTTAGTGATTCCTATATAGGCTGGTAGTGTAGCATCAAAGTTGCCCAGCTAATTACTGCCAAATGTATATGGAGTCTTGTATTCACACAGCACCTACCTACATAATGAAATGATTCCCAGGTGTGTTAATGCTGTAGCATCAAAGTCATCCAACTAATAAGCCCTAAACTATCATTTGTGCTTTCTGCTTCTGAAAAAGGTGAGAGAGATGAATTCCATATTATCTTACAGCTTATTCTAGCAAGAAACAGTGATTCAAGCTACCATCCAAGATGTCAGGATCCACATTAAGCAGGCTTTTGAATAAATGAATATATTCTACAATATAATCTCGACACAGTCAGGTTCTGCCGAAACACTACTAGTTTAGGGTCTAGAGAGGCACAGATTTTCCATAAAGGCATACTGACCTGCCACAGGCTTCTATGATTTCATTTTCATTTCATTTCCAGCTGGGTATTTTGTTTGTTTGGTTTTTTTAAAAATGTAGTCATTTGTCTTTTAGGAGCTGAATTCTAACACTCCGACTGCTTCATACAGTGAGTGAAAAGCAGCTGGATAGAATATGAAATCTCACTTTGCCTATTAGCAAGGCAGCTTTAAACACGGTGAGTTCAAAAGTTCAGCTTCAACAGTACTGCCTTTATGGTGAGTATTAAGGTTCCTTCACAATTAAAAGTGTAGGAGCATGGTGCAAAAACAGGAATGGGTGCTTTCAAGTAGTGTATATGCAGGGCAAGATCCTGCAGCGAACTCTTGTTCACCAAGTCACCCCATAGTTTTTGCTTTTGCAAAATTACACAATTGGCCTAAGAGTTCTGCTGTCATTGTGGGAAAATGCAAGGCCAATCTCATGGCTGGTGGGAATATTTAATGGAGAAACTGAGGTGGTCTCCATCTCAGCTCAACTAAAATATGCCCATGACCTCAATCAGTTAGAATAGTACAGAAGGGAAAAAATGAACTAATCAACCATTTGTGTTATACACAGCTTTAAAAAAAATCCTTGTCAAAAAATCTTATACAGCCACATAAGAAAATTTGAATCTCCAACACTGTCCAGTTCCTATAAATCTCAAGGTGTTGCGTCCCAACAATAGCATGGAGGAACTAAAAGTTCACTGGTCTGCAATATGGAATAAACATAAACTGAGAACTGTTTCAGGAAAGATAAAAGAAGTTTACTTTTATAATGCTGTCTGTGCCATAGCATCTTATACCAACTAAGACATGCCTCTTTTTTTGGAGGGAATAGTGATATAGTGGTACCTCGGGTTACCTACGCTTCAGGTTACAGACTCCGCTAACCCAGAAATAGTACCTCGAGTTAAGAACTTTGCTTCAGGATAAGAACAGAAATTGCGCAGCAGCGGTATGGTGGCAGTGGGAGGCCCCATTAGCTAAAGTGGTACCTCAGGTTAAGAACAGTTTCAGGTTAAGAACGGACCTCCAGAACAAATTAAGTTCTTAACCTGAGGTACCACTGTACTCATATGTGATGTGAAGCTTCTGTTGCTTTGGTGTATTTAGAATCTTGCTTTTTTCAGAATAGAACATGATCAGCCAACCAGTTGCTCCTTGATCTAATATAGCATGTTTTCATCCTATCTTTCTGGATTTTCTATAATATTTACTACACCAAGATTTAATCATCTGTTTGGGCAGAGCTGTACGTCTAGCACCTGTGAAGCAATGAAAACTGTCAAATATACACTTGGTGTTTCAGACCAGGCATCCACCAATGTAAAATCCAAATGTGGTTCTCTTGGGGATTGGCTAAAGCGTATACTTTTCAGGTGAAATTGTATGGTTTTGTTCCTTATCCTGAAAATGAATCTCATGCCATGCCACCTCCATGTCATTGGTCTGTCTTTTTCATATATATATATTAATTTATCTATTAGTAATATGCATCCTCTTATATTTTGGAATTTTTGTTGTTTTTATTGTTTATAAAAACAAAAATAAATGGCATTTTTAAAAGAAAATCTCACCACAGACGTGACTGATTCACAACTATTCACACAGGCAGTGGTGGGCCTTGGTGTCTCAAATTGCAGCTGTGCCCTGTGCGGTGTCAAAATCCAGTGCCCCCTGACTCTCGCCTTTCACTGGATGTCATAGTTGCAGTGCCTGCTACAGTGCCCCCGTACCGCTCAAACTATCCTAGATCTACCTTTGATGAAGGTGCATAATACCTAATACCTAAGGTATGAGATCAAATGTTGTTCCATATCACTACCAGGGCACTGCACAAATGTCATAACATGTACATTTGGTGTATGTAAATTCTTAGGTGTGATCTCCTGCCTTTTCACCTAGAAATAGAAATGGAGGGAAATTATGTATTTCAGATGGTTGGTCATTGAGATATGCATGTACAGTGGTACCTCTACTTACAAACGTGATCTGTTTCGGGGTGCAGTCTGTAAGTAGAGTGCCACTACTGTGCATGTGCAAAGTGTGCTTCTGTGCGTGCACGCGCGGCGAACACTTCTGGGTTTGCCGCATTCGTAACCTAAAAAGCCGCAACGTGAAGCAAACATAACACGAGGTATGACTGTACACACAATTTTCACCTTATTTCACCAAGGGTGAACAGTGGTCAGTATACAAAGATGGGAAAGGTGTGAATGGGCCCTTGGGTGATCACTTAAGGCACCATCAGTTTACCTCAAGTGGTTCAGATATGACCTTTTGAGTGAGTTGACATGGTTTTCAACCTGTAATCTAACATCTGCATGTGTGAAGTAGCACTTGTCTCATAGCCTTCATCTCCACTAGTAAATAGGAATGCTAATTCCCTTTCCTTTTTCATGGAGTATTACAGATATATGAAATAAAGAGTGGAAAACAGTTTTAATGCAGCATTTCATGAGAGAATTGAAAATGTGGGGTGCAACCCAATCAAACCCAAGAAGGCAAAAAGTTAAGCAAACTCTTATCAAAATCACTGTGATTGGGCAGACTGAAGATGCTAACCAACACCAATAATTTTGGGGGGGGCAGATAAAATTACAAGTGGAGAGAAGGAAAGCTGAAAATTTTCAGCATTAAATGAGTGCTTTGGTTAAATGTGATTCAGATTTCCCAATCCATTCCCATGTGTCCTTTAACACTTGAATGCCAACGCACAAATGCACCTCCCTACCAAGACAGAGGTAGTTGATTGAAATGATTGCTCTTAGGGAGTCTGGTCAAACACTTTACCTATTATATTATTGATCCCCAAGATAAAACATGCAAACACTTGTTGTGAAGAGGCTGCCATGAGCTTTTGCCAATCCAAAAAGCTGGACTGGCCTCTCTGCTTTTAAAGTTAATCATTTTCTAGACTGAAGTCTATGAAAGGATTCAGTGCTGAAAATATCCCTTAGATCTTCTTGGTGCACCCAAAATATTGCCAGACATTTGACATAAGGCCCTGTTTACTAAAAGCTCTTCTGCTAGAACCAATAAATGATTAACAAGGAACTTCTCGAGTCACTTTCCAGATGTTGTTTGCTGAGACATCCTTGTACTACAATGACAAATGGGGCAGAATTAAATGAATGGCAAGGGACTTGACGATAACATAGCACCACACACTTGGCAGGATTCTGCCATTCAGCAGAATGCCCCCAAGGCAAAATAATCTGGGCAACCACCACAGCACAAAGGTTAAACATACATTTATTTATGCATGCGGCAGCGCTGCCCCAGCTGGTGCTCATTAGGTTTCAAGAGCAAAACACCCATTTTTGGAAACAGGCAGTAATAACAACAAATGCTTAATTACGCTGTGAAAAGGTAGCAGTTTGCTCATTATTATGCTATCTAATATCCCTTATGCTTCATTGCTTTTTTTAAAAAATTGGCTAATGAATTTTGCAACACTTGCCAAATCACATCTATATAAGCTACGGTATATTAGGCTCTTAATGAAAAATTAGAATCATTTTGGGGAACTGCAGGTTTGAATGAAAACACTGCTCATCAGGTAAGGAGCAACATGTTATTTATCTCTCCATCCAAAAGCTTTCAATGGCAGTCCACATTTCTACCAGTTTACGATCCTCAGATCTATGAGGTTCTCTTGTGCTACTTCCACTGAAATGAATGGAAATTCTCCTGGAACAGAGATGGGTGAATCAATCTATGTCTAGCCCATTTTGCTTTCTTATGTGTCCATTCACAAGTCTGTTCTACTCCAGTTTCTGCATTAATCTGCATTTTTTTAAAAAAAGTTTGAATAAATTTGGATTTTAAAAGCATATTTTTAAACTGTTTCCTCCCAATATACTCATTTCTAACTATATTCTTTCAATATATGCATTTATAACTGCATTTTCTCTCAGATGTGCATTTTAAAACTCACATTGATCCATTTTGAAATGAAAATAGCATCATAATATTTGGGAAATGTGAAAGTCATTGCTGAACTTAGTTTGTATCGCAATTTGTTAATATCAAATTCTTCAGTTATTCTACCTACCATCTGTCTGGTGCTGAAGCTGAACAGAAAGTAATATTCCTCATTTGTACCAAGACAAAATGAAATTTTCTAATAGTTACACTTGCAGTTCCTGTCTCATAAAGAACAAAGGCAAACGTTAATTGGTTGACAAAGTCTTGTATATTGTGCTCTGATTTCTCTTTTAATGCTCATATGACCTTTCTCACAATTGTTTCTTTGATGGGCATGTATAGAATCCAAAGAAATGGGCAACATAGGTGAACTTTACAAATGGATCATTTCACCATGATGAAGCCCTAGAACTTTATTTTTCATGGGTAAGAACTTCAAAAAGCACACTTTGAAAGTACAGCATTGACAGAGACCACTTAAATTTCAAAGTTCAGCCAGCATTACTTATTTTACCTCTTTGTAGATGTATAGATCTTTGTGACTTTTCCAATTTTGTTTAGCAAACCTTTGACACAATATCCAAAAGTTACTTTTTTGAGAAAATAGATCTTGGAGTGGGAGGTGTCTGGGCACTTGCTAAAAATAATAATAATGACTGATTTGTTGTCAGCTGTCTTGAGTTTGTTGAGTCATGACAAAAAGAATGTTAAATAAATAAAAGAAACTTTAAAAATGAAAACATTCATCTTTAGGAAATAAAAATTATTTGGGCTGTGATCTGATTAAAGGAAATTCAGAGTTTATTAATTAATTTAATTTGCATAAATTTTAATGTGTGGAAAAACAATAGTTCAGAATCAAATGCAATAGGTTCTTTAATATTGGATAGTGAAAGAATAAATATCTTGGATAAATATCTTGTACACGGTAGTTTTACAAGTACTTGTGTTAAAGCTAGCTACAGAGGCACCTTTTCTGTCAATCAAAAACAGTTTTACTGTATCAGTTTGGTCAACACTGCAGCCTTAATAACTAGGAGTGTGCATTGACTACAAGATTCAGTTCAGACCCCAAGTTTTGTTAGAAAACAGCCTGCCTCACTCCAAAGCACTTCAGAGGCTAAGTGTGCTTCAGAAAAAAAATAAGGCTTCATTTCCTCTCCACTCATTATTGGTACTTTTTTAAAAAAGGATTATATCCTTTTTCCTTTTAACACAAGTGGATGATATTTGCAGGCGGTGCTCTTTTTCCTAAAAAAATGTTTATGGGTACTCTCATTTTGACTCAAGAAAATCACCATTTTATAGTTCAAATTGGGAAAAATAAATACAGTAAATGGACAAAAGTACAAAGATTCACAAAATGTTTAGGGGTATGCGTACCCCTCTGTCCCCCCAGAAAAAGCACTGTTTGCAGGTATAGTAGAGGAGACTATCTGTGGTCTAGAGGCAAATGCAAAATATATTGAGATACAGGTAGTGAGCGATGGTCTCCTTCTAAAGAATATCATAGGAGGGGGTGGAAAATATCACATAGTAAGATTATGCTTGGGTAAAATATATTATGAAGACATACACATCATATCTGTTACCTCTCATATATAAAAATATAATCTGGACTACAATCTACTATGAACTTTGTCTCTGCAAGACTGATATTAATGGAAACAGAATCTTAGCACCCCTTGAAAAAGTAGACAAAAATAAAAATGAAGTGCTCCCACAGGCTGAGCTTGAGGCAATATAAGATTTAGAGATATCTGAGACAAACAAATGGAGAACGTTTTGACTAATATCTTCTCCCCCCCTTTTTTTGAACCCCATATTGATGGATTGGAAACATTTCTGTGGCAGGGCTTCTGAAACATTTAATCTTCTTGCCACGCTCTGGTGCCTGGAGCGTAAGAGTTAACATACAGCGTTGCAGAATCTGCTTATATCAACATTGTCCATAACATCTCAGATCATTCACAAAATATATGACGGAAAGGTAACTTGGAAGTGTCCAATGTAAAGGCATGAAGAGAAAGAATGTGTGAGCCCAGAGCATGTTTTTTAAAAGTTCCCATGGGAGAAGTCTATAGAATCAGGGAAAGTTGTGGAAAATAGGTGACAAGTTTATGGAACATCCAGTCTCTAGTCCTGCTAACCATCATAAGGATTGCATTGCTGTTAGTTATACAGGTATCAGGGAGAAGTTTAGACATTGACCAGTAATTGTCTGGTGGCTCCTTAGGGAAGCCTACTTCTCATTCTTTAAAAAGAAACAACAAAAAAACCTGGTATTTTTTGCAGCTTTATTAGATAGTCTTATGCAGAGTTGTGTTCTGTTCCACACTTTGCTGACTCAGCTGCCATTCTCACTCTTTCCTTTACTCATTTGTTCGCAAAAAGTCACCCATATAGTAGA